>NW_028261388.1:32653637-33009262 GCF_051295495.1 Thamnophis sirtalis | reverse complement strand
CTTTATATCCATCAATCATAAATAGAAAGGTTCTCTGTATCAATGTGTATAGTTAAATCCAATATTTTAAGCATTTTTTCATGTCCATCAAGCATAGTAGAATGTACTCTAATATTTTTCGCATTTCCAATATGTACCTTAAATGCCTTTATAATTCTAGATAATTCATGTGGCATCATGTACAAAAATACATCATTTTATAAAAATTATCGAATCACCCCAAATTTCTAATTGGTGCATAATGATCTGCAAGTGGATCTGGTCCCTTTAAATTTGGAACTTTGGTGGGGTCAATTGTACCATCATTCTGGTTTGATTTAGCTGCAATTACATCTGCTTTGACCAGTTTCTCAGTCTCTTTATTGCTGCTAGAACAGCTGAAGTATTTTAAGATGAAAGTAAGCTATATCCAACACATACTGTTACAGTTAACATTCTAAATAATATTCTCCAGGATCTTCTTCATGGCCCAAATGTAATCCTGCACTGCTTGGATGGGCCTGCAACTAGGTCACTTCAACAACCCCTTTATAAATGACCCTTTGGGCAGAGAGACTGGGAGATGATTAATTGTTAGCCAGAAAAACACTGTACATACCAAAGAATAAGAAAACTTGTTTATAATTATATACTCCTATCTCTTAAACTGTAATCAACGTGGCTGAAAACAAAAACAGCCTCTTTGAAGCTTTAGTCACTCATATTACGGTAGTAATTCATATTATAATGACTAATGAGAAGAGCTATTTTAGCAGCATTTGACATGGCATTTACTCTTGCTCTGCCCCTAACAGACAGTTCAACTTCAGATGATATTTGGGCAGTTTCTTCCCTTTTACAGTATCTAGCTCTCCCCCTCCCTTCTTCCAGGCATTTCAGTAACCTGGTTCAAGGCCAGGTTGCAAAGTTTGTACAAGCGGAAATACAGAAGTTTAGCCACAGTTTTATTTGCCTTCAGCTTTCTGTCTGCCATTGGCTTGCAATGCATCCACCATCACCCTCAACTCCTCTCCTTACCCTGTGACTGCAGCCTTTAAGCTTAGCAGACACCAAGACTAAGGTGACCAGATTTTCAGAATGGTAAAGAGGGACACCTTTGACCGGGGGGGGGGGGGTTTGATTAAAAATTTTATACGGAGCAACAAAATTTTCATACACTGCAAAAATAATATTGTAATTTTTTTAAAATTTCAACATAACTACAATTTACAAATATAAATTGTAACTGTTGCCAAACATCAAAATTTTGATCACGTGACCATGAGGATGCTGCTATGGTCGCTAAGTGTGAAAATGGTCGCTAAGTGTGAAAAATGGTCATCAGTCACTTTTTTCAATGCCATTGTAACTTTGGTCACTATACCACCTTTCTTGCCATAGTTCTTAAGTGAATACTGCAGCTGATAAGTTAGTAACATAAGTAAATCTGGTTTCC
Source organism: Thamnophis sirtalis (assembly GCF_051295495.1). Classification (NCBI taxonomy): domain Eukaryota; kingdom Metazoa; phylum Chordata; class Lepidosauria; order Squamata; family Natricidae; genus Thamnophis; species Thamnophis sirtalis. The sequence goes on along the minus strand of NW_028261388.1, from coordinate 33,007,827 downwards.
CCATTTGACTTTGTCAAAAGGTGATTACATGACCCCAGGACACTGAAACCATCATAAATACGAATCTGTTGCCAAACATCAACATTTTGATCGTGTGACCATGAGGATGCTGCAATGGTCGCTAAGTGTGAAAATGGTCGTCAGTCACTTTTTTCAATGACATTGTAACTTTGGTCACTAAGCCCATTATACCACCTTTCTTGCCACAGTTCTTAAGTGAATAACTGCAGCTGGTATTTTGTATTTTGTATAGAATCTTTTTTTAAATAGCCTAAGACAATTTAAAAAAAGAATCCACACAGAATAAATTGAAGTAAAACATTTTAAACTATTCTTTCTATGCACAATATATTTCAAAGTATTGTGCATAGAATTTTTAAATATGGTTTCACTTCAATTTATTTTGGATAGAATATTTTTTTAAATAGTCTAAGACAATTTAAAAAAAGAATCCACACAGAATTTTAAAAAATCCTATGCACAATAAATAAAATATTATTTTAAAATACATTAAAAAAATAAAAGAAAAAAACCCAGCTCACTTACCAGCAGGCTTGCACTCCAAGTAAACCCAGAATGATGTGGATGTTAATACAAAGAACTGAGCAAATTGAAATGGTGAAATTAGTCAGGGAAATATTTTTCAAAGAAACTTTGCCACCATTTTTCGCACATGAGCAGACCTCCAACCTCCGTGCCCCTCCCCTCTGGAAAATTCAGGAAGTAACACTCGCAACCTAGCCAAGTGTTTCCTGCAGCTCTATGGTACTTGGTCATTTTTTCTTATAAAATGAGGTAAAAGGGGCACGGGGGAGTCCGTTTTGTTGCTTTATCATTTTAATATCTTCAATGAAAGTACTGAAACAGAGAGAGGGATTAGACAGAGTGTCTTTTGTCTTGCCCCAGTTAGGATTTCTTAAGCAAATCCACTGGGCTTTCAACATGAAGCCAGAAAATCGGGACTTTTTAAAAATGGCGCGGGACACGGGACAAATTGTTATAAAGCGTGATTGTCCCACTGAAATCGGGACATCTGGTCACCTTAACCAAGACTGAACTTTCTCATTTGCTGCAACTATAGCTTATTCTCAAGGAGCTGGAGTTTCCCCTCCATTACCAGTAAGGATAAAGGCTAAATAGAATGCAATTTTAATATAATTAAATCTTATTGTGGCCTCATTTATTGTATAAGCCGCGTATTTCACTTTCTTTGCTTGATTTTTTTAAATTATTACTAATGTTTCATATCACAAAAAAGCTAATACAAATATAAATAACCATAAATGCAATAGCCACAAGAGGGACCATTCATTCTTCAAAAGTTCTTTAAAACAGAGAATTCTTGGGTGGCCAATAATGAAAATTAAAAAAAAATTAAAATTAAGAGGGAAACATGGAGATTCAAACAGGAAAAAAAGGTTTCTGGGGGCCACTCATTCATTTTTTCCTCCTATCCATATTCATCTTAATATATTATATTATTATATTATATTATTTATTATTAATTTAATTTATTTTATTGTGTTATATATATATATTTATATTATTAAACTTCTAGGCTGTCCACGTTGCCGTCCTGCAAGAAATTGGGCCCAAATCACATAAAGTTTTATAACAAGCCAATAGTTTGAACTACACCTGCAAAATAACTGATTGGTAAATGATTTATAAAAGTATTATTACCTTGGTTCTTTCTCTTATTAGTAATCATCATAGTTGTTGTAAGTCATTCAGTCACATCTGACCCTTGACCACTGTATGGATCAGCACTTTCCATGTCCCTCTGTCTCTCACTGCCTCTTTCAGATCTGCCATAGTCATCTCAGTGTCATCTTTTATAGTGTCCAGCCAGCAGATGCCAAGGGAGCTCCTTCTTATTTGGGCCTTGGCCATTCCAGCATGATTGAATTTTTGAGTAAATCATTTCCATTAATCTTTATCATTAACCATTTTTCCTTGTTTCATTTCAATCATTGGAAGTAAAGGGTTTGAAGACTCTTTCTTAGAAGCAGATGCAGCTGATTTCTGTTGTCAAATTTATATCTCTTATCTTTTTCTGTAGATTTGCTTTTCCTTTTGTCATAAATTATGGTTTCTGCTAATGTATGTCTGAAATGCATGTAAAAGACATGTTGTTCCGTTTCAAAGCTCACAAAATCTTAAATAGTTATAACATAGTTTAATGATATATTGATAAGCCACAATGCATGAGACTGGCAATTAATATGTACATTGCAAGTTACCTCAATACTACAGCACACTGCAAAGAATAATTTAAAAATGTAGAATGAGGGCAAATGTTAGCCTTGTGAATCTCTCCATACACATTTGTCATTCATATATACTTAGCAATTTTTATATAAATGATATTTGTGACAAGCAGCTGTATATAAAATGTACTGCCTGTCTTTAAGTCAAGGGCAGTTTGAAAATCTGTTCTACTGATGGCTTTCCAAGGATACATTTAAAACAAAATATTAAAGTAGCATATGAATATTCTATAATGGGCGTGTATTGTAAACCATTAAAGTCAAGCATCAGTCATATTGGCATTCCAACTTTCACAAAAGAAGGTTAAAATGACATCTGGTCATATTTACTGTCGTAACACTTGTGTCCTGCCCCATCAGAGCCTGAATCTGCAGGAAAAGATGACCTGGAACTGGAGCAGACGGAAATCAAGGGGGTGGCTTTGTTGGAAAATGGGGAGGAACAGGGCCAGTAAGGCCAGGGCTTTTCAGGATTAGGACAGCTTGTAGGCAGGAAGGAAGAGGGGAAGGATGACCAAGAGAGGTTAAGCAGTGAACATGAGAGACAGAGCTCATGCAATGAGCAAACACCATCCCCCCCCTGATCCACTATCACGGAGAGTGGAGAGAAGGTGAGAATAGAGCAGACTGAGCATGGGAGGAGAGCACCCCACTCCTCTTCACAAAGGCACACCTGGGGACAGAAACTTAAGGAGATGCTGTGGAGAGGGACATTTGTTTGGAACAAATGCTGAATTCCTGGATTGTTGAGTTGCTGATGTTTGAACTTTCCTGGATTCCTTGCATTCTTTCTAGCTTTCTCGATTCCTTGCCATGCTCCCTTGCTTCTTGAACTCTTCAACTTGTCCTGATGGATTAATTGGTCTGCAGCTGAACTGTTCGTAGCATTGTGCTGGACTATTGCAGCTGCTTGAAGTGTGTGTGTGAGTGTGTGTGTGTGTGTGTGTGTGTGTGTGTGTGTGTGTGTGTGTGTGTGGATCAATTTAACATGCTTAACCATGTTTATGGTAAGGGAAATTTGGAGCAATAAATTGCCAGCGGCCTGTGTTATGTCTGTGCTGTGTCTTGGTCATGACAACTTGTGTGGAATTAGTTGCTCTGTAAATACACTGGAATGAAATTGTAAAATTCTTATGTAGTAGATCTAAACCACTTAGATCAGGATGTCAAACTTACGTTGTCACTTTGTTGTTACATGATGCATCAGAACTTTTCCTTCACTAAACTGGACATGGGCGTGGCCAATGTGTGATGCATCCAGCCTGATGGCCAGGAGTTTGATAGCCCTGACTTGGATTATTCACAGTGTTTGTTTTTTTAAAGGTGCTCTTTTAAAACTACAATATTATATGCATCACAAAGAAAGATTTTAGCTCAGTGAAAAGGTCAATTGATACTTACATGGATTCACATATATTTTTAAATTATTTTTATTGAAACTTTTATGAAAGAAGTTAAATACTAATATGAAGTACTATAAGGTAAGGAAGAAAAAAGAAATCAAAAAAGAAAAAGTTGAAGAAAAAAATAGAAAAATTCTTTTGAAGTGAAGAAATTAATTTTACCAATTTAAAGTTCTTTATTCACATGGCTATCTTTTTCTGCTTGAGTATGACTGAAGAAAGATATGAGTCTTATTTCCTTAATGTTTGGACCTAATAATGTAGAGATGCATACAAAATGAAAGCATTCAGCCACAAAGAATTCAACAGGTGTGCACAGGGAAAGGTGATAATTTCTTTGCACTGTATGACATACATGGCAAGGCAAGAGTTGATTTCTGTCTTTCCAGCTGTACTTTCATTAAAAAAGAAAAAGAAAAACCAGTCCTCACCTATGCAAAAATTAGCTCCAGAAGAAAATTTCCCATGGATGTAAGTGGGACGTCCTTTCTTACAGCTGAAAAAGAATGTGAATTGCCTAACATTTCAAAGTCTATTCTACAGCCAACAATTTACTTCCATTATGCAACTGTTGTACATGTTCCTCTATTGCTGCACATCTTTCTCAAGATTTCTTAAAACTGCTACCAGAGCACATGACTTAAGTAAATGCCACTGTGTAATGTCTTTTGAACTTGTAATTTGCAATGTGCTGAGAAAGAATAGTGTTTTTCTGAAGCAATTATAAGCAATAATAAATATATTCCCAAACTTCTTTTAAATTACCAACTGGTAAAGGTGAGATGGAGAAAGAACATCAATGCAATATTCCAGCAGCAGAAAACATGTTACGCTTCTAATGCATATTTTTATTATCTCATCAATTTATTATTTATTTCTCATCATAAGTTCGAATAAAAGCAATTTAAACATGCCATTTTAGGCTTGTATAAAAGACAAGACATTGCTTAGCTCTATGTATGTGGTAAGTATATGTGTGTGCTTTCTCTGCCTTGGAAAAATTAATTTTACATTACATTATACATCTTTCAAAAAATTGAATATATATATTTTCAAAAAGAAAGTCTTACACAGAAGCCTTGGTGAGTACATGTGGCCACTTACCCCTGAGATGTATTTACCTCTAAGATGAAAAGTATAAAACATATTTCAAAAATGTGATATACAAACACAAATTAATATAAAATCTATATCAGAAGAATGAATATTTTAGACTGAATTTGCCACTTTCTATAATCATATTTTTACATGTAAAAATATGCATGTATTTGTAACAATTTTTCTGTTCTTAGAAAATGCATATATGTGTTTAATTTTTTTAAAAAGTATGCCCTTTTCCTTAATGTATTCATTTTTTTATTATTTAATAATATATTTATTTTTGTGTTCATTTGCTTTCATTTAGAGCATTTAGAATTTGCCTGCATATTAGTTGGGAAAACATAATCTAGGTTTGCACTTATTTTTAAAAATATAAAAATTACCTATTTATATGCAAATTGTTTTAGACTTTTTTTATTTACATATTAATAAAAAGCCAGAATTTATATCTCAGTATACAAATCAAAAAAATTCCTTACTTACCTTGGAATATTTCAAAAGTTAAATGGTTCTTAGTAACTACATGCAAAGTTTTCTACTGTCAATCAGAAATTTAAAGAGCATGTATTTGTCAGGACTTTTCTAACTTGCAGTAATATGTAGTACTTTGATCGCATGAGAATAGAGTTGTTTAAAAGTTTGTGCTTAGGCCTTTCACTTTCAGTCAGTTTTTTACTTATATAAGTTGGCAGTCTGTATAAAAGTGGAATTATTCCTTGCTTTTGCACTCCTTTATGTTGAAATTTTGGAGACGATGAAAGGAATAAAAAAAAATCAAGTAAAAATTTAAGCAAGAATGGTTTCCACCTATATAAACATCATGTGGAAAGACAAATACAAATATTTACCCAGAGATAAGTTGCAAATCCCAGTGCTACCGGTTCGTTCGTGTGTGTGTGTGTGTGTGTGTGTGTGTGTGTGTGTGTGTGAGAGAGAGAGAGAGAGAGAGAGAGAGAGAGAGAGAGAGAGAGAGAGAGAGAGAGAGAGAGAGAGAGAGAGATGCCTCTGCACATGCGCAGAAGGATCTGGACAGGTGGACAGAGCCTTCTGCTGCCGCCACTATCAGTTTGCCCGATATGGGCCAAACAGGAAGCAACCCTCCTCTGCATTTACTGTATAGTTTTTCAGGAGGTTTAAATATTCATAAACATTGGAAATGAGTTGAAGTGCAAAGAACACAAAGGTTAGAAATTATGTACCTCTCTATTTTTCTAATCAGATTTCTTTTTCTCCCCTCCATTTTAATATTAGAATAGAATAGAATATAGTTGGAAGGGACCATAAAGGTCTTCTAGTCCAAACCCCTGTTTAGGCAGGAAACCCTACTCCACTCCAGACAAATGGTTATCCAACATCTTAAAAACATCCAGTGTTGCAGCATTCACAACTTCTGGAGGCAAGTTGTTCCACTGATTAATTGTTCTAAATGTCAGGACATTTCTACTTAGTTCTAAGTTGCTTCTCTCCTTGATTAGTGTTCCCCCACTGCTTTTTGACCTGCTCTCTGGTGCTTTGGAGACTAGCTTGACTTCCTGTTCTTTATGGTAGCCCCTGAGATATCGGAACACTGCTATCATGTCTCCCCTAGTCCTTCTTTTCATTAAATGAGACATACCCAGTTCCTGCAGTCATTCTTCCTATGTTTTAGTCTCCAGTTCCCTAATCATCTTTGTTGCTCTTCTCTGCACTCTTTCTAGCATTTCCACATCTTTTTTACATTGTGGCGACCAAAACTCAATGCAGTTTTCCAAGTGTGGCCTTACCAAGGCATTATAAAGTGATATTAACACTTCACTTTATTCATAAATAACAATAAGATAATACATTAGAGACTTTAGTATGAAGTTCAAAGTTATAAGTTTTTTTATATTACATCTTGCACTTTATTATCACTGTGGAGCACTAACTTCACACTTAGGCAATTCTATTCATTTATAATTAACATTATTTATATTTAACACAACATTATTGTTCCACTTTGAAAGTTTTACTGTAATCATCACAGTGCTAAAAGCTTCCAGTTTCTGTTGTATAACACCAATATCCTTAGCTATTATTTGTATATCAAATAATATTTGTAATATTATTTGTATTTTACAGTAAATCATTGGCGGGAAAAAAGATCCCCTTCCCTTATAAAAAGTCAAGATTGTGACTACAACAATGCAATCAAAGCCAAAGCCTAGCACAATCTGTTGCACAACAGTGCAACAGACATAAACAAGATGTAAGATTTTGGTTGTGGCTGTCTTCTTAGGATATCCACAAACATGCACAGATATCCTTGGGAAAAAAAACCAAGAAAAGAAACTTAAGATAAATTATTACAGCATATCTGACCTGGAAATAGCTAAAGATAATTATGAATACTACACAAATAATGTTGAAGGCCTAAATTGTAAAGACTTGACTTAGAAACAAGTTATGCGTAGTCTTCTAAGAAAGTTTTTAGTTATCTGTATATTATATTTTCAGTAGAAAATATGTATGTGTGTATGAATGTGTATACTATATATTTGCAGGCGTGCACACACACACACACACACACACACACACACACACACACCCCACATGCATTTTTCAATTAATAACCACTGCAATTCACATTTTCCTTGGGGACTTTTTCAAGAAAGAATTTCTGTAAGGTAACTTGCAACTAATGAGTCTAGAAGAGATTATGACAAAAACTTTTTTCAAAGAAGTAAGCCTTTGGAAATATGGATCTGCAAATTAGTACTTATGAAGAATATAGGTCAATTAATTTAAAGGTAAAGAAAATGGAAGAGGATAAGTGGAAAATAATTTTCAGTAATGCTGTCTTCTCTAGAAAGTCACAACTCAGCCTATACACTTGTGGTGTGGTGGTTTGGGTTTTGTTTGTTTATTTGTTTGTTTTTTGGTGCATGGAGAAAGATATTTTCATATTACCAAAGCTTGTTAACATTTTAGAACTTTAATCTTTTTTTAAAAAGTTCTTTATTTGGACTTTGAAGAAACAGGTTAGAAAGAGTATTAACATTTTTGAATTTGGTGTTGGAGTATCTGAAGATACTCTGAACAGCCAAGAAAACAAACCAATGGCTCATTGAACAAATCAACCCAGAGTTCCCATTTGAGGAACAAATGACTAAGCTCAAATTATCCCACTTCAAGCACATTATGTAAAGACCAGCTCTTTTGAAAATTCTGGGAAAAGTGGAAGGTAATAGAAGAAGAGGGCAACCAACAGTAAGGTGCATAGACTTACTTAAAGTGGTGATGAATATAGCTTCAGAATCCTTGAAAGAACAGGTTTGGAATACATCATCATCAGTGGTGGGTTCCGAATCCTTGTGCAAACGGTATGGTGCAATGTGGCCTGGCATCCACCAAATGAATGCGTGCAGCATGCGCATGCATCCTTACCTCTTGTGACACTGCCGCAAGCCTCTGCGATGCTCCAGCTGCTCAGCAGAGTGTTGCATAGGTGCCGTGCACTCTGTGCACATGTGCAGAAGCGCCGAAGAGCTCAAATATAGGTAAGGAGCTCGGGTGGGCAGTTGGACCCTCCAGGGCACCGTATCAGAATGGTACCCAGTGCTCCGGGCAGGCACCAGTATGCCATACCAGGTCGTACCGGCCGCAACCCACCTCTGATCATCATGGACAAAAGGTTTCTATGAACTGAAAACCACTAGATAGAACATAATCAAAGTTCTTTATTACTGTGATTTTATGTAGACAATACTGTATTGTCATTGCTATAGTTCCTCCTAATTTTTCTGTAGTCTTTCGTCCTGTTCTTTCTATTGTTTCATGTTTTTCCAAATTGCCTACATATAGTTTACTTTTTATAAAAACCTTTCATTGATTGGGCTGTCTCTAGACATCTCATATTACTGAGCAGGAATGTATATGTATAATTTTCATATATGTGTATGTATATGTAAACTTATATTCATAAGATTGCTGTAGATATTTATAAAATCTATAAAAGTATTGTCCCATCAATTATCCATACTTTTCAGTGATTATTATCCTTATCACCATTGTTGTTTTTCTATATTCATATAGTTCATTTATTTTTCTCTTAGAATCACTGTATGTTCCTTGTTTTATTTTTTCTCCTTTACAATTAAAATTTATTTTAAAGTATTTTACTTGGTGCTAGAATTATTTTTCCCCTGCCTCATCATATCAAAATATCTTTATTTTTTTTCCATTTCATTAAAACATGATTCAAATTGAATCTTTTTTTTAAAAAAAAAGAAAAACTCATTGGAATGGTAGAATATATTTGGTATGGAATGAAAAAATGTCATTTCAAACCATGCATAAATTTGCATTCTTTCTCAGCACAAGGTATTATACATGAAGGATTTCACTCACAAATATAAATAGAAATCATTCAATCAGTTGTCATAGTTGTTAGAAATGTGCTGCAATAGATGCATATGTTATACATATATTATTGAACTATAATCAATGACATTACAGATTCTTTCCTTAGGGGAAAAAAAGCAATCATTTTTCTTGGATTTCTGAAAGGCTGAAGAATAATAGACTTTTTTTTTTTGCTTCAACTATTTTTAGTAGCTAAGAAAGTATTACTTATACAGTTTTGAACATAATAGAAGAATGGAATGAGATCCTGTTTTCTCCACAAAATCCTGGTAATATAGAAAGTAAGTTCTACAACTGCCCTCAGGAGAAGTTCATGCTTGTGCTATAAGTCAAAAGAATTGTTTTTCTCAGGGCAATACTTTTTCCCCCTCTGTTTTTCTCAGGAAAACACATCAATAAAGTTGGCACACTCTTTCTAGCTAGAATAAACAGTGACCATTTTTTATATAAAAAAACTGATGATAAAATTTTAAAGGAGTGGAAGCTCCATTTCCCATCTCATTTCTCTTTTGCTAACCCTTTAATTCTAAAGAATTGGCATAACACCAAATTCTTCCAGTTCTCCTGATCATTAGGAATTGTTTGACATAGGCATTAGGTGGAAGATTACAGTTCTCTGTTTAGCCTAATATTTTCTACTCTAATCTGGCTAGATAAAATGCAGTTTCATTTATCCCTAAGGAACCTATTAATTTTTACAGAATGGAATTTAAAAGGTAGACGTCTGCACCATAATAGCGCCTGTCTGTGCTGACAGCAAAGTATAACTTCAGTATAATTATAAAATGATTACAATTATATTAAATGAATTATAATTATAGTAAAAGTATAATTATATACTGAGAAATAAATAACAGAAAAAAGTTAAAAGTGCAATAAGAAAAAAAATAGAAAAAAAATCAAGCTATAAAGAAAGATATAAAGATATAAATCAGAAATAGTTTGGTGTAGTTGTGCTGGCCTAGAAACCAGAAGACTGCAAGTTCTAGTCTTACCATAGGCATAAAAGCAGGTTAGATGTCTTTGGGCCACGAGCAAGCCAGCAAGCCAGCTGTTAAGCTGAGAACTCTCCATAACTCTCCATGACTGACTGCCAGGTGGTTTCCACTGAGAACTCTTCATAACTTTCGATAACTGATTGCTGGGTGGTTTTCAGTCTGGATCACGAGGTGATGAGTGTGTGTGTGTGCAGGTGTGGGGCTTACCCTAAATATCACATAAAATATAAAGGGTGGTAGGGAGCACCAGATGTCAGCTCTGACAATTTATTCATCGCCTTAGTGCTTTGTTGGTCCATTCGTGCTGGAGGAGATAAACTGCATTTTCAAACCATCTCTGTGTTTGGCTGTTTTCCTTAATCCTTTGGAACCTGACAACAGGTTGTTGTTGTGGGGGGAAAGAGAAGAAGGAAGGAGCATTATGCCATCTTGAGTTATTTAATAAAAGCAAGATAAAAATCTAAAATAAATAAATAAAAGCTATCAGTTAAAGCACTGGCAGAGAGTCATGGTCCAGAACTTTATGGATATTATTCTTTAATACTCTAAACTAAAAATATGTTTAAATGCTGATTTTGAACTATCAATGGATACAGGGACGTGCAGTCAGGGGAGGCAGGGGAGGCAGAGCCTCACCACTGTCATCATGAAAAGAAAAAAAAATGTAAAAGGAAAAAGGCTGAGCTAGTTGCTGCCAGAGTCCCCATGGATGACTCTGCTTAGTGCTTAACTGTTTAAAAAAGCCTCTAAAAAACTGCCCTCTACAGGAGGCAGCAGGAAATAAAAGTGCTCCGTGATGTCATGCTGGCCACATGATCTCAGAAATGTCTTCAGACAGCACTGGCTCCATGGCCTTGAAATGGAGATGAGCACCATTCCCTATATCAGCAATGTCTAGCGGAGAAAAATCCAGAGGGACTGCTTTATCTGTAGAAGTGGTTAAGATGGTGACAACTCAGAACTGAATCAAATTTAAAGGATATTCATTAGGATTAAAGTAGTATGTTCCTACAACTTGCTATTTTCATCATGGGACAATAAAACATAAATTCTAAGTTTCAGAAATATGTGTGTGTTTGTGAGCATAAAATGAGTTTATGTATACTTTTATTATATTATGCAGTTTACTCCAAGTACAGCTGCCACAAAACATCTAATAGCTTTTCTTATTTTTTTTAATCCAATCTTTGAAAAATTAATCTAATCAAATTCGTTTCCTGTAAACCATATATTCAGTTCTTGTACACTAGATGGTGAGAACATTCACCAATTGTGTTTGCTAGAAGTAGCAGTATGTGTCACTTTGTGACAGCAATTATTGTCTATATACAAATATACTTTCAATTAGTTTGGAAAAGGAGTCCAAAAGCAATCAATTTGTCTTTTATTGTAAATTTATATTGGTTTTAAATTGGTTGGTAAAAGAAAGTAAAAATGCCACCAATATTTGAAGGAAATTGAAAAAACACTCTGGTTTAGATCATTCAAAGCTTTGCTTGTAACTTAGATATAGTCAAAATAGGAAAATTTCTGATACCATTTGGAGGATTCAACTTAATTCTGAGAGAGCAAAAAGTAACCAACATCTGTATACAAGTGCAAAGACAACCAAATAAATATCATAGATCATTGTATTGAATTTGCAAACTCATTAAAATTGATCTCAAGAGCAATAATTACTTTTCCCATAAGTAGATTCAGCCAATATGCAGATACATCTTCACATTTCTTTTCCTAATGAACCATGAGGTACAAGCTGAGAGTAACATAAAATGTAAAATGCAAGATGGGAGAGAGAGAAAGAAAAAAAGAAAAGAAAGAAAGAGAAAGAAAGAAAGAAAGAAAGAAAGAAAGAAAGAAAGAAAGAAAGAAAGAAAAAGGTATCAATTACTGTACAAATTTAAAAAAATATATAAGCAATTTTTTAAAATGTAGTCAAAAGTATACATACACAAAATATGAGTTAGTTCTCATGTCAACGGAATAAGGCACTAGCATTCAAATACAAAAGAGCCAAAAGTTGCAAAAAGAATGGACTTATCTAACTCATAGTTAAGAGTGCTAGTACTTCAAAGCCATGCGTTACTCTGCAGAGTTTCCTACTTCAATTCTCCTAGAACTCTAATCTACATAATCCGTCCAGATAGGTTTAGAACTGGGGGGTTTGTAGGGGTTTGAATCAGTAAAAGATTTAAAGCTTTAGATTCAGTAGAAAACCAATAAAAGAAGTAAACCTACAGGTGCTACAAGATGTTTTGAGTCAGTTGAAAAACAACAACTAGTGGCACTAAAGCTAGTAATAAATAACTTTTTAATGATGCACCTTGGAAAGTGCATTGCCTGAGTGAAATCTCTCCTCCCAAAATAATTGAACCATCTTTATCCTCCAGAAGGTTCAGTGCCATTGCTTTCCCCGCGGTCTCCACATGCCTCCATCCACAGCTGCTTTGCTATCCTAGCAGTCCCAACAGGATTTGTTTCCTCACAGCCCTAATTTGTACTGGCAAAGCTTATATTTTCAGGAAAAAATACGTATTACTGTGTAGCTAAATAATGGTAGCTAAATTTGACTGTGTCATTCATTGTAGAAATTTTCAAGCCTGTTGGCTCTTAAACTAAAATAATTTCTCATAGTTTTAAACATTGCTGATGTAAACAATTGCTAGATTTACATCAAGCTTTAAATTTATAATATATTTAGCAACTTCACCAGTGCAAAGTTTAAATTATGAATTAAAAATCATAATTATGAATCAAAATGATAAGAAAAATATTAATGAAATAAATCAAATTATGGGAATAGAACTAAAATTACTTAAATAAGAACAGAATGTTTATTTGTGTGTGTGTGTGTGTGTGTGTGTGTGTGTGTGTGTGTGTACAGAAATAAACATTCTGTTCTTATTCTTATCATTATTTGTGGGGGTGTATATATATACATACACACACACATAATTACACATGTATATAAAGTCAGGATACACACACACATACACACACAACACACACATAGACACACACATCCTGCTTTATTATAATTCAAATAACTCAAGGCAGTGAACATACTTTTCTCCTCCTATTTTTCCCACAACAAAACTGTGAGGTGAGTTTTGCTGAGAGAGAGTAACCCAGCTGGCTTTAATGGCTAAAGTGGGGACTGCCACTTTCTGCCTCGTTCTGCCTTGTTCTGAATAATTGTATTCTAGCAAACAATTATAATAAATGATATCTCACTTTGTACATAGTTTTAAAGATCCAGAACTGTAGAAAAGGTTCTAAAACTGAGAATGGTAAAAAAAAGAGAAGTTGGCAACCAACAAGAAGGTGGACGGATTCAGTTATAGTTGTGATGATTGGAAAATATATAAATCAGATTAGGCACAGAGCATTATGAATAAAATCTATTTATGTGGTTGCATGTCTCAATCCTATCCAATGCTATGCGATGCAAGAAAATCAGACAGGTCAAGGAAAAGAGCAAGAAAGGCATTGTTAAGATAATAATGAGTAAGATGGAAAAAAGATACAAAGTAGTTATATCATATTTTAAAATTGTTATGTTTTGTAGCAAAGAAAAAGATATCAACAATGGTTAAATGATGAGAATGCAAATAAAATATATTATTATTAAGGTTTGTTGCCCAACCATATTTAGAACAGATTAGGCATTTTTATTCATCAATCAAGTCCTGAGTTCCCAAGGACTTATATATTTATTCTAAAAATCATTAAAAGTGGAGCTTAGTGTTTCCAGTAGTTTTTAACGATAAACAGTTTAAAATATATGAAAAACACATCCAGCCCAATATCCTTCCAACTAGCCTTTGAAAATGGTCTAAGGCTTTTCTACTACAATAAACTTTAATTTGACCATCTTTCCTTTGGCCCAAAGAAAATCACAGGAAAACATGTATCAATCCCACTTCTATAAAATTACTACCAAAGGGTGAGACCAGCAATAATTGCTTGTGACTTCTTCCTCCCAAAATACTGTAACAAGAAAAATATTTTTGACCTTCATAGCTTTTCTGTACTGTGAGTCATGCAATATTTATTACAAGGAAAAGGTGCCTTTCAAACAGGGATTTAATATTTTGGTCCATTTTCTTGAGTATGTGCCTGACGGGTTCACCAATGGATATTTCAATTCATTTTTATTGCTTTTAGTTAAAAGAAAGATATTTTCTCTAACATCTGAGAGATTGAGCAATTAAAACAAAAAAGAATAAAGTACTAAACCAAAATAGATTTTTTTTTTAAAAGGCACCTTTCTAGTATATAATTGTAGATTTTTTTTCTGATATCCATAGTCTTTGGTACAAGGTTTATTTTGGATTGGAAAAGTATTTCCCATTATTTCATTTCCAACTTGAATTAATCACTATTTGAACATCACCTATAATGTAAATTCTAAATATATAGCTTAGTTTGTCCATTTCAACAGTGTTCTTTTCAGTCAACAATTTAAATTGCAGCATATTTATATCTATATCTATCATCTATCTATCTATCTATCTATCTATCTATCTATCTATCTATCTATCTATCTATCTATCTATCTATCTATCTATCTATCTATCTATCTATCTATCCTAATGATGACAACACTGATATTTGGTATATTTGGTAAACACTGATATTTGGTGTTTGTCCACCCTTGGATCAAGAACAAATACATGAAAAATATCACTTTTATTTCCTTGAATTTGATGCAATAAAATCTTCCATAAATCAGCAAATGCTTGTCCTTGTCCTCTAACATAAGCTCTGAGACCAATCAAGGGGAAAACACAAGCAGAATCATTGCCATCCTGGTACAATAAGATTTTACTATCTGCATCAATCAAACCACATGGAGCTTTTCTGCCCCACAATTTTAAAATCACTTCATTCAGCTTTCAAAATCCATCCAGTAATAGTTTCTGTATATTATCTATCTTTTTCAAGTCACAGAACATAACTTTGTAGAAATTTCCATAGACTGTGTTGCCTATCTTCTCAGAGACATCATTTATCTAGGAAAGGCATCAGTTAATTTCTAGTGAAGCTGAAAAAAGTAACTGTTTAATATTTCATTAGCAATGTTTCAACTAATTGCTATAGTTTGGACGGACAGTAAAGTATGATCAGTTGTATCTAGTGATTGGTTAGACTTTTAAACTTCACCTCAATCAACACATTAATTGTAATTATGTGCTTGATGGAAACTCTTTTTCCTTCATCTTAGGTAAAAGTATGTTGCTTGTTTCTCATAGAAATAATTAGAAGTCTTGGGGTAAATGTGTTTAACCTCTCTTGCCTTCCTCAGAAGCATACAGCTAAGGAATATTTTTATAATTTCTCCCCTCAGAGTTCTTTGCAGGCTTACATAGCAGAAAATAAGTATCATAATTCCACCTGTCACAAAATAATAAGAACACTTCTCAGGAGATACCTGTGTGATAATAAAATATTTGTCAGGACTTCTTGTTTCCAGAATTTAACACAAGCAGAAGTTTATAAGTAGCTCTTTACCAAGCATGTTTGGCAAATAACAATCAACCTTTTTAAATTTTAGAAAGGTCATCATTTTCTTCAAGTCTCAAATGGCACATATTGTAATATTTTGTCATCTCTCAATTTTTGTTTGTGAGATTATAACATTAGGATAGAATAAATATAATGGTATTGACTTGTGATTAGCTATCATCCATGATGTAGCTTAGTCCTCAAAGCCAGGAGAAATTTCAGAGTTTAGCATTTTTCTGGCCTCAATTGTCCATTTGAAATAAGCTCCCTGGAAAATTATGGCATCCTTAGATGTGAAGTTTAAATACACTGGAGATTCTGGTTGTATACCAGAGATGGTACTCAGCAGGTTCTGACCAGTTCTGGAGAACTGGTAGTGGAACGTTTGAGTAGATCAGAGAACCGGTAAACACCACCTCTGCCTGGCCCTGCCCACATCTATTCTCTGCCTCCTGAGTCCCATCTGATTTAGAAGAAATGGGAATTTTTCAGTAACCTTCCCCTGGAGTGGGAGGGAATTGAGATTTTACAGTATCCTTCCCCTGCCACACACCCACCAAGCCATGCCCACCAAGCCACGCCAATCCCACCAAGCCATACCCACAGAATCGGTAGGAAACTTTTTTGAATCCCACCACTGTTATAAATGTCCAAAGTTTGTTGCCACCCTGAAATCATGTATTTCAGATGAAAGTCAACAGCAATCTTTACACATTTATTGGCAGCCTTTTCTCTTATGTCTATACATCATCCTTTCCAAAACTACCTGTCGTATTTCACAATTAAATATCAAAAAAGTTTTCCAAAGACAGTTTACATGCCTTTTTTAAAATACTATCTAAAATGTAAATTAAGAACAGTTGCTAAAAAACATAGCAACATACCAATGTAATGATTTCTGAGTAACAAATACTAAGACAACATAAATAAAATTCATTAAAAATACCACTGGCAGTACAATCATTCTATTAAATTGCACTTAAATCACCCATGTTGTCTTTTAACACATGAGCCACCCCAAAAACTCTTTGTCCTCCCCAAAATAAGCCTCAACCCTGCTTATCCTGGCCACAGGTGGTACATTGCCCACTTGTCCACTAAAGGGATCACTTAGTGAATAGATCATCTGAATGAAAGCTAAGAAGCTTTCGGTCTCTGTATGTTGCATGCACGTACAATCACATATAAAGACTCATGGGTATTCTAGCTCTTGAAATAAATGTTCCTAAATATTAAATCATCATGTTCAGCTTATGAATCAAAATCCTTTGCTGAAATGAGGTGATTCATTGAAAATATTTTTAAGTGCACTAAAAAAAATCCTTTAGGACATATGAATATAACCTTTTTGCAAATTGCTAATACTTTCAAGCTATGCTACTTGGCAAGCAGTTTCAACAGCCCTAGAGTAAACTATGAAGATTTATTTCATTGCCATTTATATTTCCTGACTTTATGGCAAGTATCATGGATAAAGGTCCACTTAAAGTCCAGATTTATGTATTTATTTATATAGATTTAAAGACACTCAGTTCTCAATGACTCTGTGTACATAGTTATTCATGATATTTTACAGTATTCATTCAACGCCAACTACATATTACAGCAAAGTAA
This sequence comes from Thamnophis sirtalis, assembly GCF_051295495.1. Classification (NCBI taxonomy): domain Eukaryota; kingdom Metazoa; phylum Chordata; class Lepidosauria; order Squamata; family Natricidae; genus Thamnophis; species Thamnophis sirtalis. Next base: position 32,990,550 of record NW_028261388.1, on the reverse strand, counting down.
ATGAAGATATTCATCATATGTATAATTCCTTTAAACATGTGCATAGTTGTGTCTATGTTTCTCATGAAAAAAAGGGAAGAAGGCTTAAATTTTATCACATTATTAGAGTGGAAAAATAGGACTGGAGAGTTATTCTTATTTCTTTAAATCACTATTTCTATTTTACATTTAACTTGTAATGTTAGAAAGGTCAACAAATATAATTCAAATGTATTTTGAAATATGTTTTCTGGATTGTTGTGAATTGCCTGGAGTCATTGTAGAAATAGGCAGCCATATCAGTCCTGTAAATAAATAAATACATATCACAAATGAAATGTGTATAACTTTTATGAAGAAATCTGCATTCTACAATCTGAAATATCAGCTAATCAATTAAATTTCAACATTTATATTGCATAATCTTAACACCATAATCAACATAATGCTTGGTTCATGATGAGAGACCCTTTAACACAATCACTTAAAAAGTGATTTATATCTTTCTTTTTTCTCCATTTTTCCAAATAAAAACTCTAGGTTTTTACTCTGAATTGATTATGTGAATTATAGGCTATATTTATCTACATTGTCTTTACCTGAAATGAACTTGTATTTTAGTAAAAATAAAAATATTGTCTTAGAAAATGTTTTAAGAATAAATAAGTCTCTGTCTAAGACCCCACAAGTCACATGTCCAGAAGTATTTGACAATCTTACTTTATTAAAGTATCAGTAATTCAGAACCTAATTTTAGTTTAGCTTAATGCATTTGTTCAATTTAATAAATTTATAATCCATAAAATTTAATAAATCTGATAAATTATAATTGTAATTGTAATTGTAGTTATTAGTATTAGTATTAGTATTAGTATTAGTATTAGTATTAGTATTAGTATTAGTATTAGTATTAGTATTAGTATTAGTATTAGTATTAGTATTAGTATTAGTATTAGTATTAGTATTAGTATTAGTATTAGTATTAGTATTAGTATTATGTTAATCTTTGGTGATATTCACAGCCTTTGGGGCTGGTTGGTAGCTCAACAGCTCGAGTCCTAACCAAGGAGCTAGGAACTGTTAAGGTTACATCGGAAGATATAAGCTGTTCCAAGTAAGGTGGTTTTTTGTAGAATCAGAATATTCAAGTATTATTGTTGTTGTTGTTGTTATTATTATTATTATTATTATTATTATTATTATTATTATTACTATGCTAATGGCTTAAATTAAACAGGGTCACACTAGAAGCCTTTTGAAAATGGAGCATAAGCTCAAAATGTTGAATATCTACATAGAAAGAAATTTATTTTTATGTCCTAATATTGTAATCTAGGTGGCTTTAAAATAACATTCAGGTTATTAATGAAGGACAAAACTATTGACCTATCGACCTATCTATCTAATAGTAAAATCTGATTCAAACTAAATTTAAGGGGAAAAAGAAGAGAAAGAAAAAGTTTGCTAGAACTAATAACTTTTTAAAACAATCAAATAAACCAACTTAATATTCCTATCTTTTACTTCTAATAGTCTTAATCTTCAATTAATTCAAATATTGTCATATAATTTAATTTATCTTCATTTCGACTTTGTTCCATCACATGAAGTTCTTCACGGTCTTAACAAGCTTCTTTTGCAAATCCAATTTAAAAAAATATTAGTTACATTTTTGGGACAGAAACAGACATCATTACTGGTATTGTTTACACTTTATTGATATTATGGGTACATTTTTATTCTATTCCTCAAAAGCCTCCTTCAATTCTATTTATTGTTATAATGTTTTGCAACATTTCATAGGCTTGCAAATCTTTACTTTACCTGAAATGCTTAGCTTTCTATAGTGTCCAGTTTTTGAAATCATGAAAGTAATTAAAAATAGAAAGTAAACCAGAATCTATTTCTTTTTTAAAAAAAAATAATTTTGTTAGCATTTTTTTCTTAATGTAAAATGAAAATGAAAATAAAGACAATGGGGAAAAAAGGCAAGGGGAAAGAGGAAGGGAAACAGTGGAAAAGCGAAAGAAAAAAAGCAGCACCCTTCCAAATTTTTTTGATGCAGTATATTACATAATAAAAGTATGTCAAGCTCTTAATAAAATAAAAATAGTAAGTACTAGTAGTAGTACTAGTTATTTCTATGGTAACAATCCATTTAATCATAAAAACCTAAAATTTCCATCCTTCTTTCCTTCCGTCCTTCCTTCGTTTTCTTCCTCCTTCCCTCCCTCCCTCCCTTCTTTTCTTCCTTCCCTTCTCTTTTCTTTGCTCTAAGCAAATCTATGAAAGGAAATAGATGCTTATTTATTTGTCTGATGGATAGTTATAGCATTACAACAAAGAACAAAATTGGTGATTTCATAACACTGGGGTTTCTTTGAACAAGAGAACAATTTATTTTACTTAGGAATAAAAACAGTGCCATTGGGAGCAACAAAAATAAGACTTTAACTGAAAGATACCCTTGAGGAATGCAAAAGAGGCTTGGGAAATTCTACATACCAAAACTTCAGAACATAGAACTACAATAATATCGAGGTAATTTGTCTTTTAATACAGTTCAGTACACATCTCTGCAGAAGGAACTATACTACAATGAACCTTTCATTTACTGCAATGTTGAATTCTTGAAAGAATGTGTGAATACCTGTATTTGTTTTTTCAAATCACTTCACAGGGTCACCATGTTTGGTAATTTAAGAATAGCAGTGAAGAATATGTACATTCAGTTTATATTTCATTGATCATGATGTATTTTCTTTCCTTACTTAGGTATAGAACAGAGGAAAAAGAGTCACTTCCAGAACCTCCCATTTTTACTCTATAAATGAAAATTGTCCCAGACTACCATTTATCTCAATATCACTGAAAGTATAACAATTTCTTTTGGGGAAAACTCTTCAAGGAAAATAACTGATATTATAATAATTATACACCCATTATTATTTTTAAAAGTAGATTTAAGAATAGATTTTTATCTACTCTTGTATTTGCTACTGGCCAAGAAACCAGGCATCTTTCTTACACATAATAAACACAGATAATTTGAAAAAGAACTAACATGGCCAGAAGGATGCCTTCTGCAGATTTCTCTGACCACTATTTTGAGATTGTTGCTTTAAAATTGAGACAGAGGAGTTACTAAGGAAACCAGGGAGTATGGTTATATTACTGGCACAAAGAGAAAATTGGAAAAACTGTCCATTCATGCAATATCTTTTTATCTCTGTGATCAGCTGCAGGCAAGATCATCTTCTGTTCTTCAGAAGATGTATATACACATAGACAAACACACACACACACAAACAAAAACACACACACAGACATTCTTTCTCTTAGAATCTATGTGAGTGTATGCATACTTCAGACGCTTTTCAAAACTGATTGCTTTTTTACTTAAAAATAAGAATTTATCTAGTTTTGTTTCCATTTGGGAATCACTTCTGGATTTTGTACTTGAAATCAGAGAAAAAATGAAACTCTAATTTTAGATTTTGATGATTAAATCATTTTTTGTGATAGAAATGGCTTGAAATATTTAGAAATATGCTGCCAATTACTTCCCATAGACCCGTTAGATCGCACAGGGCCTCCTCCGGGTTCCATCTACCAGCCAATGCCATCTGGCTACCACCCGGGGGAGGGCCTTCTCTGTAGCAGCTCCGGCCCTTTGGAATGAACTCCCCGCGGAGATTCGGACCCTCACCTCTCTCCAGGCCTTCCAGAAAGCCGTCAAAACCTGGCTGTGCCGGCAGGCCTGGGGTTGATGAGTTCCCCTCCCCTCTCGACTTGTATGGCTGTATGACTCTTGTGTATTTTTATTATGTGTATTGTGTCTGTGTCCCCTTTTCCCCTTCTGAGTTGTTCGCTGCCCTGAGTTCCTCCCGGAGAAGAGTGGCATACAAATAAACTAAATCAATCAATCAATCAATCAATCAATCAAATGCAAAGCAAAAGAATAAGGCTGGGGTTTGGGGTTTTTTGTCGCACTGAAAAAAGTTGGAAATCAGTTTTTTCTTGTTTTTTCTTTTATCTCTTTTTGCACTTCCCTTGTCTCTTTAACTTCCTTAAAATTTATTTATAGGTATATATCGCCTTAAAATAAACTTAATTTTTTTTAAAGGAAATATATGAGATTTTTACATTTTGAGGGAAGGATTCCTTCAGCTTCAATCCATGGAGACTTGCCTAGACAAGTCCTTACAGTTTTCCGGGCAAGATTATTGGAAGTGGTTTGTCCTTGCCTTCTTTCTAGGACTGAGATTCAGCCATACAGTTTGTGTAGAAGTGGGACCAGAACTTACAGTCCCACAGATTGTAATCTATTATCTTATCCACTTTAAAATAAACTGGTTCTCTATATGAGATATGGCTCAATTAAGTAAAGAATCTAATTCAAAATGAATTAGGTTCTTAGTACAAATTTTAGTACCGTATTTTCACGACCATAAGCCGCACTAAAAATCCTAAATTTTGATCCAAAATCGGCAGTGCGGCTTATAACCCGGTGCGCTTTATATGTGGAAAAAGATCTCCCAGCTGCTTTGCTCCTCGCGACTGCAATAGATGTCCAGAGGCGGCTTTTGGGGCTGGTGGGGATTGGATTTCCGGCTCGGTGGCCCCTGTCGCTTCTGGACGTCTGTTGCGGTTGTGGGGAGCCGAGGAGAGTGGGGGGGAGCGCGCGGCGGTTCTTGGCGCTCCGGGAGGCGGGAGAGGCGCGCGGTTTGGTTTCTCCTCCCTGGGCGTCGCGGCGGCGGCCCCGGGCGCGCCGATCCCTGTGTTTTTCGCATCGGGGTGTGCTGCAAGAGCATGCCCCGATGCGAGGGGCACGGGGATCGGTGCGCTTGGGGCTGCTGCTGCGGCGTCCAGGGAGGAGAGACCGGGCCGCGCGCCTCTCCCGCTTCCCGGAGCGCCGGGGGCCGCCGCGCGCTCTTCTCCGCACTCTCCTCGGCTCCTCACAACTGCGGTGGACGTCCAGGGGCGACAGGGGCTGTCGAGCTGGAGGTCCGGTCCCCATTGGCCCCAGGAGCCGCTTCTGGACATCTGTTGCAGTCGCGAGGAGCGGTGCGGGGGTTCTTGGTGCTCCGCGGGGCCCCGGGGGCAGTTGGGAGAGGCGCGCGGTTTGGTTTCTCCTCCCTGGATGTCGCAGTGGCGGCCCCGGGCTCACCGATCTCAGTGTTTTTCGCATCGGGGTGTGCTGCAAGAGCATGCCCCAATGCGAAAAACGCGGAGATCGGTGCGCTTGGGGCTGCTGCTGCGGCGTCCAGGGGGGGGGCGGGCCGTGCGCCTCTCCCAGCCGCCCCCGGGGCCCCCTGGAGCGGCAAGAACCCTCGCGCCGCTCCTCGCGACTGCAACAGATGTCCAGAAGCGTCGGGAAACGTGCGGCTTATAACCTGGTGCGCTTTATATGTGGAAAAAGTTTGAAAAATTAACGTTAATTGATACTGCGGCTTATAATCCGGTGCGGCTTTTGGTCGTGAAAATACGGTACATAGAAGTCATAATTATCAATAAAACATAAGGTCAGCATATAATAAAAATGTACTCTTTTATGTTCAGAATGTCCTTCCATCACCTGACAAAAGAGTCCACATTAAACATAAGAAATAAAAAAAATATTCTTAATGAAATCCATAAGACGTCTGTCAGGCCTGCAGTTATCTTCCTTTTGGGATCTTTGGCCTGCCACACTCCCTATTATTTTTCTGTGCTGTTTCATTAGTGTGGTAATTGGGGGGGGGGATAGTAAGGAGTAGAATTGTAGAATGTGTTGTTGTCATTCCTTTCTAGAGGCCCGGGATCATTCTTTGTCTCTGCATCTCTGTGCCAGGGGCTGGATGGGTGGGGTGCTGGTGTGAAAGTGGAAGATTGGACTATGTGATGGACTTGTGGGTGTGGGGGCAGGATATTGAACTTTCAACTAGGTGGAAACCTGGGAAGTTTTCAGATTTGGGGTTGCCACAGATGTGCCAACACGTCTCTCTTATTAAATTGGAAGTTTAAGGATAGTTCTGCCGTGGATCTGATTTCTTTCTGGATGATATTTGGAATGCTGACAATGTCTTGATAGGTAATAAAATAAGTCCTTGTCAAATAATTAAAATAAATAAATTTGAATTCAATTGATAAAAAATAAATGTTTTGGGTTAAACGTAGAATTTCAAATTTGAACTGTACCACCCTGAAAGGCTTTTTTGTGTCTTTTTAGACAACTATGAGCAAATACATTTTCGCTGAGTGAATGTCTAACTTCCTTTAATGAAACCAGATTGAATAGCATAGTATAATTAAAAATAGTACTAATAAAAATAAAGACAGCATTATGAGCCATAGTGGCACAGTGGTTAGAATTCAGTACTGCCGCATAATACTGCTGACTGCTGGCTGACAGCAGTTTGGCAGTTCGATTCTGACAGGCTCAAGGTTGACTCAGCCTTCCATCCTTTAAAGGTCAGTAAAATGAGGACCCAGATTGTTTGGGGGGGGGGGGCAATATGCTGATTTTGCAAAAGTGCTGTAAAGCAATGCGAAGTGGTATATAAATCTAAATGCTATTGCTATCAATGTTAGTTTATGTGCAATAGTTGCTGTAAACCTTTAATAAGAAAATCAAGAAATAGCTTACAAAATTATAGAATTTTTTGCAGCCTTCAAAATACAATACAATACAATGGCACAGTTGGAAGGGACCTTGGAAGTCTTCTAGTCCAACCCCCTGCCTAGGCAGGAAACCCTATACCGTTTCAGACAAATGGCTATCCAACATCTTCTTAAAGACTTCCAGTGTTGGGGCATTCACAACTTTTGGAGGCAAGCTGTTCCACTGATTAATTGTTCTAACTGTCAGGAAATTTCTCCTCAATTCTAAGTTGCTTTTCTCCTTGATTAGTTTCCATCCATTGCTTCTTGTTCTACATTCAGGTATCTTGGAGAATAGTTTGACTCCTTCTTCTTTGTGGCAACCCCTGAGATATTAGAACACTGCTATCATGTCTCCCCTTGTCCTTCTTTTCATTAAACTACTGCAGACATACCCAGTTCCTGCAACCATTCTTCATATGTTTTAGTCTCCAGTCCTGTAATCATCTTTGTTGCTCTTCTCTGCACTCTTTCTAGAGCCTCCACATCTTTTCTACATTGTGGTGACCAAAACTGAATGCAATATTCCAAGTGTGGCCTTACCAAGGCATTATAAAGTGGTGTTAACACTTCACGTGATCTTGATTCTATCCATCTGTTCATGCAGCCTAGAACTGTGTTGGCTTTTTTGGCAGCTGCTGCACACTGCTGGCTCATATTTTAATGGTTGTCCACTAGGACCCCAAGATCCCTCTCACAGTTACTATTATTGAGCAAGGTACCACCTATAGTGTACCTGTGCATTTTGTTTTTGTTGCCTAAATGTAGAATCTTACTCTTTTCACCATTGAATTTTATTTTATTAGATAGTGCCCAATGTTCAAGTTTGTCAAGATCCTTCTGTATCTTAAGCCTGTCTTCTGGAGTGTTGGCTATTCCTGCCAGCTTGGTGTCATCTGAAAATTTGATGAATTTCCCATTTATTCCTTCATCAAAATCATCAATGAAGATGTTGACGAGTACTGGGTCTAAAACAGAGCCTTGAGGTAGTCCACTGCATACTTCCCTCCATGTACATGCAGTTCCATTGAGGACTACACATTGAGTGTGGTTGGTCAGCCAATTACAAATCCATCTGGTGGTTATGCTGTCTAACCCACATTCTTCTACTTTATCTATCTAGTAGTGGGTTATGGTCTACCTTATCATATGCTTTGCTGAAGTCCAAGTAAACTATCTCGATAGCATTCCTCTGGTCCACTAATTTTGTCACTTTGTCAAAGAATGCAATAAGATTAGTCTGGCATGATCTGTTTTTGACAAACCCATGTTGGCTTTTGGCTATTACTTTGTTTACTTCTAGGTGTTCACTAATTCGTTGCTTGATTATCTTTTCCAGAATCTTTCCTGGTATTGAGGTCAGGCTGATAGGTCTGTAGTTTCCAAGATCTATTTTTTTCCTTTTTTGAAGATGGGAACCACATCAGCTCTTTTCCAGTTCTCTGGCTGTTCCCCTGTGCTCCAGGATCTCTGAAAGATATAGTTCAGTGGTCTAAGATCTCATCTGCCACTTCCTTCAGAACCCTGTGGTGTAATCCATCCGATCCTGGTGATTTGAACTCGTCTAAGGTAGACAGGTGCTCAGTTACCATTTTCTTCCCTATTTCAACTTGTGTTCCTAGTCTGATTATTGTGGTGTTGTTTTTGATAGGTTGGACTGTTTTATCCCTTTGTGTAAAGACATGTGCAAAAAATGAGTTAAGTAGTTTTGCTTTCTTCCTGTTGCTTGTCACCTTCTTGCCACTTTCTCCCAGCAATGGACAAATTGTTTCCTTAATTTTTTTCTTGTTTTTAGCATGTTGGAAGAAGCTTTTATTGTTATTTTTTACTTTTGTGCCAAGCCTTTCTTCATTGTGAGCCTTAGCTTTCCTCATTTCATCTTTAAAGGCTTGGGATATTTGCTGATATTCTGTCTTAGTTATTGTATGTTCCCCTCTTTCCACTTTTTATACTTATCTTTTTGGTCTTTCAATTTCTCAGAGAGTTCTTTATGCAGCCATGCTGGTTTCTTTTGGGAGCTGTTATATTTCTTCTTCATTGGTATTATGCTAGGCTGGGCTTTTTTAATCTCATTTTTCAAAATTTCTCAAGTTTCTTGAGTTGTTTTCCCCTTCAGGATCCTCATCCATGGAATTCTTCTCAAGCTCTCTCTAAGTTTATTGAAATTATGTCTCTTAAAGTCCAAGACTCTAGTTTGACTTTGTTCTACTACTTGTGTTTGCATAATGTTGAATTCCAATATTGCGTGGTCACTTGTCCCCAGGTTTCTGTGGCTTCAAAACCCTCTATCATTTCCTCTCTGTTAGTGAGAATTAAGTCCAATATGGCTGATCCCCTTGTTCCCTTCTCTACTTTTTGGGAAACAAAGTTGTCTGCTAGGTTCGTTAGGAACCTGTTGGATCTTCCACTTGGTGCAGAGTTTGTTTCCCAGTTGATGTCAGGGTAGTTAAAATTTCCCATTACTATTGTGGTATGCTTTCTACATACCTTAGTTAGCTGACTAGCAAAAAGTCCATCACTTCCTCTGCGTGGTTGGGTGGCCTGTAATATAGGCCTATGGCAATGTCATTCCCCCCCCACAACCTTTAATATTGACCCAAATGTATTCAAGATAATTCTCATTATTGTTGTGCTCTATTTCTGTAGATATGTAGTTATTTCTTATATATAGTGCAACTCCACCTCCTCTTTTATTTGGTCTATTTCTTTTAAATAATTGAAATCCTTTTAACTGTATGTTCCATTTGTGGGTTTCATCCCACCAAGTTTCTGTAATGGCAACAATATCGTATCTGGCCTCATTTACTTGAATTTCTAATTCACCCTGTTTATTCCTTATACTCTGTGCATTGGTGTATAGACATTTGAGCCTATTTTGATTGACCCTGTGTTTACTCTTTACATAACCTGTGTTATACCTGACTGCCCCTATTTTCTTGCCACTTGTATGATTCATGCACATGGTATCACACTCACTATTAAATGCTTGGTTTTGCTTGACAGCGGGAGTGATAATCTTACCCGCATAAACATCTATGTTACATGCACTGATAAGCTTATGAATTTTAGATTGTTGGGGACAGAAATGTTCTGAATCAATTAATTCTCTGTCCCCGCTGTTCAGTTTAAACCTTTATCTAGAAAATCTGTGAATTTAATGCCAAGTAACTCAGTCCCTTTCTTGGATGGGTGCAAACCATCTCTTTTGTACAGTTTTTCATTGGACCAGTTGCAGACATCATGACTAATAAAACCAAAGCCTTCCCTTTTACATCACTCCTTTAGCCACACATTAAACTCTGCTACATGCTGGCCCTTCCCTTTTTGTCCGTTATATACTGGTAAAACCTGATAAGATAAGCCTATAACCTAAACTAGTAAGTTCATACCCCAAGCTCTGGAAATCATTCTTCACAGAAAGTACATCTTTTTGGAACAGCTCACTTGTGCCAAGATGTATAATAGCATCAACATCACAGTCCTTACTTGCATTCTTGACTATCTTAAGAATACGCCTCTTGTCTCTGCTTGCAGTAGCACCTAGCAGACACATGACCTCTTTTTAAACCTCCATATCCTTTCCTAAATTTATATCCCTTATCATAGCTATAAGCTTCATTAAATGAAGTTGTAATAAAAATATTAAAAGGCTCATTATAAACAACATTATAACAACAAATATATGTCTTAAATCAATGTCTGGGAGCATTTTCTATTTTCTTAACTATAATAACACTCCTATTTCCTAAATAAAGGTATAGCCAAACAGTTTGCCTAAGTATATTTAAAAATAAACACAGAAAATAATTTAATTTGATCATGGAAGATTTCTTTGGCAGTTTGTATATTATTTATGTACATGAAAACATATCTAAACTGGGAACTGCCAGAGGTGGTATTAATTATGTTCTGACCACTTCTGGAGAACCAGTAGTTCAGAGAACTGGTAAATACCTCTGACTGGCCCCAGCCCCATTTATTCTCTGCCTCCCAAATCTCAGCAGATCGGAAGGAAATGGGGATTTTGAAGTAACCTTCCCCTGGAATGGGAAGGCAATGGAGATTTTACAGTATTCTTCTCCTGGAGTGGGGAGGGAATGGGATTCTATAGTATCTTTCCCCTGGAGTGGGAAGGAAATTGAGATTTTACAGTATCCTTCCCCTGGAATGGGGGTGGGAATGGAGATTTTACAGTACCCTTTCCCTGGAGTGGGCAGGGAATGGAGATTTTACAGTATCCTTTCCCTGGAGTGGGCAGGAATTGGAGATTTTACAGTATCCTTTCCCTGGAGTGGGCAGGAATTGGAGATTTTACAGTATCCTTTCCCTGGAGTGGGCAGGGAATGGAGATTTTACAGTATCCTTTCCCTGGAGTAGGGAGGGAATGGAGATTTTAGAGTATCCTTCCCCTGGAGTGGGGAGGGAATGGAGATTTTACAATATCCTTCCTCTGGAGTGGGGTGAGAATGGAGAGTTTACAGTATCCTGTCCCTGGGGTGCAGAGGGAATGGAGATTTTACAATATCCTTCCTCTGGAGTGGGGTGAGAATGGAGAGTTTACAGTATCCTGTCCCTGGGGTGCAGAGGGAATGGAGATTTTACAGTATCCTTCCCCTGGAGTGGGAATAGGATTCTATAGTATTTTTTCCCTGGAGTGTGGAGGGAATGGAGTTTTTACAGTATCCTTCACCTGCCACGAACACCAAGCCATGCCACGCTATTAAGCCATGCCCATAGAACTTGTAGTAAAAAAAATTGAATCCCACCACTGGAACTGATCGTAGCATTAATTAATAAAACTGGTTTTATAGCTGTAATCTTTTATTTATAGGTAATACCTTATAAGAATAGACAAAGTCTTTTCGCTTAGTTAACTGCATCCTGCCACAATGCATATCCAAGAATATGTGTTCTATGTATGATTGTCTAGAGAACAAAAGTGATTGTGGATTAGCCAGGGACACATGTGATACAGAATTAATCCTTAACTTTCTATCCTATCCTACTGTCTACTTCTGGTGAGCGCTGAGAAGTCTGTACTACTCAAAAACAGATAGGGAAGTGAATGGTCATTCAAATAATGAAGAGCAATGTGTTTCCAACATTGCAGTCAGAAAGCATCACATATAGTGCTGTTTATTTCATTAGTACACATGCTTTCTACTTTTCTATCTCCACTTTAGCCAAAATAACAATTACGTGCTTACAACTACTTTTATAACTTAAAGCAGTATTACATTGTACACACACACACACACACACACACACACAGACACACACACACAAACAAATACATACATATCCTTGCAAGTGCACACATGGAATTTTTGATTTTGGTGATATGCACTGCTACTTGTCTGAATGACAAGCTGAAAATGCAAGCACTTGGTCATGAATGAATTGTTTATAGTCTGTGATGAGCTAGATGTAAAATTCCCAGATAAATGGCAGTCTAGTGCAGTGGCTTGGAAATTTTAATGTACTCTAATTTAAATTAAAAATGAAGGATCTTAATGAAATATGAAATTGAATAATAGAGTCTCTATGGTAGCCTTGTTGCTGCTTATTTTGATTTTAAATTGATTTTATGCTATTTTCTATTCCATTTTATCCAGTGTCCATTATTTTGGAATTACAATTTGCTTTTGCAGTATAACACATGAAGTGGATGGGGCTCATCTTTAAACAGGGCACTTTCTCTGAACATTCTGTAGATTATTGTAATATCATAGAGAATTGCGGTATTTTAATTTTCAATTGTAGTAATATGTTACACCAAATTTAACTTTTACCTGCTTCTGCTTCTATATATGGGATACGGTAGCTCAGTGACTAAGACACTGAGCTTGTCGATCAGAAATGTTGGCAGTTTTGCAGTTCGAATCGCTAGTGCCGCATAACAGAGTGAGCTCCTGTTACTTGTCCCAGCTTCTGCCAACCTAGCAGTTTGAAAGCATGTAAAAAATGCAAGTAGAAAAATAGGAACCATCTTTAGTGGGAAGATAGCAGTGTTCCGTGCACATTCAGCATTTAGTTATGCCGGCCACATGACCACGGAGATGTCTTCAGACAGCGCTGGCTCTTTGGCTTTGAAATGGAGATGAGCACTGCCTCCTAGAGTTGGGAAAAACTAGCACATATGTGGAAAGGGAACATTTACCTTTGCATGCATGCATGCATGCATGCATGCATGCATGCATACATACATACATACATACATACATACATACATACATACATTATCTTTTACTATTATTATTTTATTGTTTTGTTTTGTTTAACAAAAGCAAAAAAAACAGAAGTGGACCAGAGAAACAATACATGTACAAATGGAAAGTGGAAGCTTTTTATCCATAATTCCTTCTATCCTTTTAGAAATGATAATATTCACATCAAAAATGGACTGGTAAAATCATTTTATTTCAAGTTCTAAGCAATGACATGAGCTTGTATTCTTGTATTCATATCTAGGCCTCAAGAAAAAAGCTGAAAAGTTTGTTGATGGAGAAAGTAACAGTTCTACATATCACAGCTATATGGAAATTTATAAGTATTATTTCCTGAATGAAATTTTATATTATAAAACATCTACATGCATCTTGAGAGGAGAACTTATAGATAGCGCTTCTCGTTCTTTTCTTAAGTATTCATCCAAGAGAGAAATGGGAAGGATAAAACTTAATATCTGATAACTACACCTATTAGTTAGCAGAACAGTATGTTAAACAAGCTTATTTCAGAGGATCAGTAAAGTAACAGTAATATACATGTAAGTCACTTATCCATGAAAATCTAGGTGAACCCAAAGATAACCTAGAAACCATAAGGTACATTAATACATTAAGTTGTAGCCAATGAAGCATTTAAGATATTCACTTGAACTGAAAACTTAAAGTTACATTCCACATAATTTAATGTTGATTTAACTTCAGGCTCAATTTCTGAATCACTGTACACCTCATGAAATATTGAAATTGCTCTCAGGTTCATTTATTTCAGTGGGAATAGAAAATATTAATGAATGCAGTAATCAGTTATGTGGCGGTTTGCTTAGTACTACCAGCTGTCAGCACTATCATACTAGATTGGATTGTAGAATGGCCTTAATGTGGGTTTAAAGTTGTCACTTAGAGAATAAAATAAATATTGCTATGGTGGTCACTTAGCAGGAAATGTTATTTTATGGGTATGGATGTATGTGTTTGAATTGTGGATATACCTGATATATCTATTCCAAAATACACATTAAAGAATATTTTCAATATCATATGAATTTTTCTTCATCATGGTTTGCTTTTTTTCATGTTGCAGTTTTCTTATGTAGAAAATAATCATTATGGATTCAAAAATAGCATAAATGATTAAAGTACGCTAAAATCTAATTCCTAGACAAAATTATATAGACACAGAAATATATACTTGTGAAAAAAATCCACCTAGACTTACTGTGTGCAACTTAGGCAGCCATAAAAAACTATTTAATAAAAATAAATAAATGAAATATTTTAATCATCATTTCTGTTCAGTCCCAAATTGGTAGGGGAAATAAACTTGATTTGTACTGTTTTTATATCAAGAAATACAAGTACAATTTTTGAATAGATGGTATATGAAACAGAAACAAACTGAACTAACAACCATATACCTTGGCTGCCATTTCACTATGACTTATAATTAACCTGACCTGTGGTTGTATTGACTAGAATCACAAATTTTTGGAACAACCCAAGTTAACAAACTTATGCTGGATAAGAAAAATACTAGATTTCCTATCATATGTAACTCTACTGGCCAAACAATGCATTAGTTCCTATTGTTCAATACCCATAAATAAGCATTTAGAAATTATACAAGAAAAAGCAAACAAAACTGATACTGTTTATGAACATATAAAGGATGAAGGCGGCTATTAATTTTCATAGAAAAAACTACAAGAGAGACATTTTGAGGATTACACCAACTTTATTCCTGTATTCTTTTTCAACAAATACATGTTGTCCTCTGAATTCAAAAGTTATTACTTTTAATACCCCAAATATTTTAATAATTCAGATTCAAATGGCTAAGAGTAGATATTTATAAAGAAACAATATCAGTGTCCAGCTGTGACATATAAAAAAAATGACAGAGAAAATATTTCTATTGTGCTATACACGTGATCATGTATCATATAGCGCTCCTAAATACACAAATTTTATTTCCTTAGGGTTATATTTCTGAACTATATGTCAGACAATAAGAACTTGGGGAAAATTTGCTGAAAAATAGATAACTATGCTGAAACTAGTAAGACCTTAGCTCCCAGGGGCTTTTTTAAAACAAGATCACTTCAAATGAGTTAACTTTAACAAGATTCAATTTAAACTCGATTCAATTCAGGCACTGATTAATTGTATTCTGATCAAAGGTTCCATCATGTCCTCACTTCTGTTGTTGAGATTACTATGGTGCCTAGGGATTGCTTCTTACCTAGTTAATGCTACGCTTCTTCCTTTACCTCAAAATGTATCCAGTAGTGAAAATAGATGAATTTACTGAAGAGAAAAACAAGACTGGGTGAGGTCCAAGATGAAACAATCAGATAAATGGCCTTCAAGGACTAACATTCTTTTCAGAACAACCACCATAAATCTGTGGGGACATCTTCATGCAGGACTGGAACCAAGTAAATATATTTCACTTTTGCTTTGCAGGGTGTGGTGTGCCGAGTTCGGTTCTCTCTACATCTCAGCACAATTTATCCTCATTCATGCTACTTTATTCTGTATCCTTTCCTATCCAACTTTTCCTTAATTCTGCATTCTAGTGTCATAAACTACAGGTCATTGTTTGTCAGATAAACCAAAAATTGCCTTTGCATAGAAACCTCTTAGAAACCCCACCAGGGTTGCCTTTCCTTACATTAACTGTTTTAATGAGTCTTCTTTAAGCTTTACTATTAGTTGTCCAGAAGGCTCTCTTTGATATTAACACTATGGTATTATAGCAAAATGTGTATTGTGAAAATTAGCAACATTTCTCATATATCCTGGTAACTATTTAAGGTTCATGAGATTTACATCTGTCATAAATCATGTACTACAGTGCCATGATGTAATGCAAATCTTATTGAAACACCTTCCCTTTGCAATTGTAGATGTTTAATGAGCTTGAAAGGAAAAAAAAAGATGGCTAAATTATAGAGGATAGAATATCAAATAATCCCATGAAAGTTAGCTTCCAACCTCTGGCAGGGTTTGTCTTATAACAACCTGAAAGTTTGATTTATTAAACCTGACTCCTAGTTCCATGTTTGGTGCCATCACTCCCTATAAGAAGGAAAGCATTTGAAAAGAAAGGAAAGGGGAATATTAATGTAGCTGTTCAAATATCATGCACCCTACACCTTCAAAATGACCTGTCCCAAAAAGAGGTACTTTCTGTGAAGAATGATTTCCAGAGCTTGGGATGAGAACTTAGTAGAATAGGTTGTAGGCTTATCTTTTCAGAGATTTTACCAGTATATAAGGAACAAAAAGGGAAGGACCAGTGTGTAGCAAAATTTAACGTGTGGTTAAAAGGTGTAGTGTAAAAGGGAAGGCTTTGGTTTTATTAGTCATAATGTCTGCAACTGGTCCAATGAAAAACTGTACAAAAGAGATAGTTTGCACCCATCCAAGAAAAGGACTGAGTTACTTGGCATTAAATTCACAATTGGATAAACATTTAAACTGAACAGTAGGGACAGAGAATTAATTGATACAGAACATTTCTGTCCCCAGCAATCCAAAATTCATAGGATTATCAGTGAATGTAACATAGATGTTTGTACGAGTAAGATTATCACTCCCGCTGTCAAGCAAAACCAAGCATTTAATAGTGAGTGCCGTACCATGTGCATGAATCATACAAGTGGCAAGAAAATAGGGGCATTCAGGCATAACACAGGTTATGTAGAGAGTAAACACAGGTCAATCAAAATAGACTCAAATGTCTATACACCAATGCACAGAGTATGAGGAATAAACAGGGTGAATTAGAAATTCAAGTAAATAAGGGCAGATATGATATTGTTGCCATTACAGAAACTTGGTGGGATGAAACCTACAAATGGAACATATAGCTAGAAGGATTTCAATTATTTAAAAGAAATAGACCAAATAAAAGAGGATGTGGAGTTGCACTATATATAAGAAATTACCTCTCTACAGAAATAGAGCACAACAATGATGAGAATTATCTTGAATACAATTGGGTCAATATTAAAGGTTGGGGGAGATATGACATTGCCATAGGTCTATACTACAGGCCACCCAACGACCAGAGGAAGTAGATGAACTTTTTGCTAGTCAGCTAAGTAAAGTATATAGGAAGCACACCGGAATAGTAGTGGGGGATTTTAACTACCCTGACATCAACTGGAAAACAAACTCTGCACCAAGTGGAAGATCCAACAGGTTCCTAACAAACCTAGCAGACAATTTTGTTTCTCAAAAAGTAGAGAAGGGAACAAGGGGATCAGCCATATTGGACTTAATTTTCACTGAGAGGAAATGATAGAGGGTGTTGAAGCCACAGGAACCCTGGGGACAAGTGACCACGCAATATTGGAATTCAACATTATGCAAACACAAGTAGTAGAACAAAATCAAACTAGAGTCTTGGACTTTAAGAGAGCTAATTTAAATAAACTTAGAGAGAGCTTGGGAAGAATTCTATGGATGAGAATCTTCAAGGGGAAAACAATTCAAGAGGCTTGGGAAATTTTGAAAAATGAGATTACAAAACCCCAGTCTACCAATGAAGAAGAAAAGTAACAGCTCCCCCAAAAAACCAGCATGGCTGCATAAAGAACTCTCTGACAAATTGAAAGACAAAAAAGATAAGTATAAAAAGAGGAAAGGGGAGGCATAAGTAAGGCAGAATATCAGCAAATAGCCCAAGCCCGTAAAGATGAAGTGAGGAAAGCGAAGGCTCACAATGAAGAAAGGCTTGCCACAAAAGTAAAAAAATAACAAAAAAGCTTCTTCCAACATGTTAAAAACAAGAAAAAAGTTAAGAAAACAATTGGTCCATTGCTGGAGGAAGGTGACAAGCAACAGGGAGAAAGAAGAACTATTTAACTCATTTTTTGCATCTGTCTTTACACAAAGGTATAAAACAGTCCAACCTTTCAAAAACATTACCACAAAAATCAGATTAGGAACACAAGTTGAAATAGGGAAGAAAATGGTAAGTGAACACCTGTCTTCCTTAGATGAATTCAAATCACCAGGACCGGATGGATTACACCACAGGGTTCTGAAGGAACTGGCAGACGTGATTTCAGAACCACTGAACTATATCTTTCAGAGATCCTGGAGCACTGGGGAACTACCAGAGGACTGGAAAAAAACTGATGTGGTTTCCATCTTCAAAAAAGAAAAAATACTAGATCCAGTAAACTACAGACCTATCAGCCTGACCTCAATGTCAGGAAAGATTCTGGAAAAGATAATCAAGCAACAAATTAGCGAACACCTAGAAGCAAACAAAGTAATAGCCAAAAGCCAACATGGGTTTGTCAAAAACAGATCATGCCAGACTAATCTTATTGCATTCTTTGATAATTTGACAAAATTAGTGGACCAGAGGAATGCTGTCGAGATAGTTTACTTGGACTTCAGTAAGGCATTTGATAAGGTAGACCATAACCTACTACTAGATAAAGGAGAAGAATGTGGGTTAGACAGCATAACCACCAGATGGATTCATAACTGGCCGACCAACCACACTCAGCGTGTAGTCCTCAATGGAACTGCATCTACATGGAGGGAAGTATGCAGTGGAGTACCCCAAGACTCTGTTTTGGGCCCTGTACTCTTTAACATCTTCATCAATGATTTGGATGAGGGAATAAATGGGGAATTCATCAAATTTGCAGATGACACTGAGCTGGCAGGAATAGTCAACACTCCAGAAGATAGGGTCAAGATACAGAAGGATCTTGGCAAACTTGAACATTGGGCACTATCCAATAAAATGAAACTCAATGGTAAAAAGAGTAAGATTCTACATTTAGACAACAAAAATGAAATGCACAGGTACAGTATAGGTGGTACCTTGCTCAACAGTAGTAACTGTGAAAGGGATCTTGGAGTCCTAGTGGACAACCATTTAAATATGAGCCAGCAGTGTGCAGCCACTGCCAAAAAAGCAAACACAGTTCTAGGCTGCATAAACATAGGGATAGAATCAAGATCATGTGAAGTGTTAATGCCACTTTACAATGCCTTGGTAAGGCCACACTTGGAATACTGCATTCAGTTTTGGTCACCACCATGTAGAAAAAATGTGGAGACTCTAGAAAGAGTGCAGAGAAGAGCAAGAAAGATGATTAGGGGACTGGAGACTAAAACATATGAAGAATGGTTGCAGGAACTGGGTATGTCTGCAGTAGTTTAATAGAAAGAAGGACTAGGAGAGACATGATAGCAGTGTTCCAATATCTCAAGGGTCACCACAAAGAAAAGGGAATCAAACTATTTTCCAAGCACCTGTGGGCAGAACAAGAAGCAATGGGTGGAAACTAACTAAGGAGAGAAGCAACTTAGAATTGAGGATAAACTTCCTGACAGTTAGAACAATTAATCAGTGGAACAGCTTTCCTCCAGAAGTTGTGAATGCCCAAACACTGGAAGTCTTTAAGTAGATCTTGGATAGCCATTTGTCTGAAACGGTATAGGGTTTCCTGCTTAGGTAGGGGGTTGGACTAGAAGACCTCCAAAGTCCCTTCCAACTCTGCTATTGTATTGTATTGTATTGTAAAACAGATAAAGGAATAACTGCATTGGATTAACAGAATAACAGAGTTGGAAGAGATCTTGGAGGCTTCCTGCTCAAGCAAGTAATCATATAACATTTCAGACAAATGGTTGTCCAATATCTTCTTTAAAACCTTCAGTATTGGAACACCCATAACATATGGAGACAAGTCTTTCCATTGATTAATTGTTCTAATTGTCAGGAAATTTCTTCTTAGTTCTAGATTGCTCCTCTCTTTGATAAATTTCCATTCATTGCTTCTTGTCTTGCCTTCGGATGCGTTGTGAAATTTTTGAGGAGCCTTAGATATTGGAACACTGCTATCATGTCATCCTAATCTTTCTTTTCATTATACTAGACATACCCAATTACTGCAACCAATCTTCATATATTTTAGCCTCCAATCCTCTAATAACATTTGTTGCTCTTTTCTGCACTTTTTCTAGAATGTCAACCTCTTTTTTATATCATGTCAACCAAAACTGGATGCAATATTTCAAGGGTGATCCTACCAAGGCATTATAAAGTAGTATTCAAATTTCATGTGATCTTGATTCTATCCATCTGTTAAAGCAGTCTACTGTGCTGGATTTTTAAAATTAGTTTTGCAATTGGAATCAAATCAATTGCAAATGAAAGTCAGTTGCAATAAAATGGCATAACATTTATTTGATATTCAGGTTTAATTCTTTGTGTCAGGTTCTTGTTGTGTCTAAAAGGTAAGATATTCAAATGAGTTGTTATTCTATAATCAATATCTGCATTTGACCATTTTAAAACAGTATGGGTTAGCCATGCTTTTTTGATATATCAATTTTTGTTTTACATCACTTTTAATAATACCTGGATAATTAGCTGTCTAATTGTTTAGAGAAAATTTACATAAATTGACCGGAGATTATTACTATAAAAGAAAAATCTTAAAAGTATCCTTAAGATTTAACATTTTGATTTTGGAATGTAATAATGACATGACATGGGATTATTTTATTTCAATAAAAATTAATACATCATTATATGGGTTACCTAGCTAAATCACCTACAAAATATAATACACATGCTTAGAATAAAAGACTGGTCAGCTGCTAATGAGTGACCATTAAAGTTAAGAATTTCTGTGAGGAATCTTATTCCTTCAAGATTCAGGCAGACAATGTGATCATAATAGTTGTTCTTAATTAAGGATAATCTTATTTGTGATGGAATCCATATTGTGACAGAATCCATACTCCATATATCTCACTGTATTCCTCTTTCTGGTATTTTACATTTCTACCCCACTTTTCTTCCAAACTCTTGCCAACCTACCAGTTTGAAATGCAGGTAGATACTGTAAATAGGTACCACTTGGTAGAAAGGTAATAGTGTTCCATGTGCTCCACTGTATAATTATGATCACAGAAGTGTCTTCAAAAAAAGCTGACTTCCTTAACTAAGAATGGAGCACTGCCCTAGAGTCAAACACAACTGGATAGGAGAATGATGAGGTTCTCCTGTCCTTGACCTCTTGTGGTCCTTTGATTCCAATGGCATCATATCCTTTTGGGTTAGCTATGGATGATGGTTCTTTCTGGAACTGTCCTGCACTGTTTTGGCTCTTTTCTTCAAGACTGGTCCTAATCAGTTTAATATGGAGTGCGAAATACTACCTTGGTCGCTATTTTGTGGTATCCCACAGGGGTTCTCTCTCCATTCCTTTTAATGTACGCATAGAGCCACTGGGTAAGATCATCCATCACCATAGTTCAAGGCGATGGATAATCTATATGCTGATGCTGATGATACTCAGCTTTATATTTCCATCCAAATGAACCAAGTGATGTGACTGCCTTGACTCTGTGTGAACCTTGGTGTGGGACAACAGACTTTGGCTGGACTTAACAAGACCAAGTGGCTATGGGTGCCTAGAGCTTCAAGATCTGGGGCTCTACTGTCTTTAGTTCTGGATGCGATGGCACTACCCCATACATATGACTGGCAACTTGGGGGTTCTTTTGGATTTGCTACTCCTGCTCAAAAAACAGGTGACAGTTGTGGCTAGGAGAACCTTTGCACAACTTCATCTTGTGCACCAATAGCAATAGCAGTAGACTTATATACCGCTTCATAGGCCTTTCAGGCCTCTCTAAGCGGTTTACAGAGAGTCAGCATATTGCCCCCAACAATCTGGGTCCTTATTTTACCCACCTCGGAAGGATGGAAGGCTGAGTCAACCCTGAGCCGGTGAGATTTGAACCGCTGACCTGCTGATCTAGCAGTAGCCTGCAGTGCTGCATTTAACCACTGCGCCACCTTGGCTCTTAAGTTTCAGCCTTTCCTGGATCAAGAGTCCCTGTGTTCTGTCATTAAAGTCCTAGTCATTTCACATTGGACTATTGCAATGTACTCCATATGGGCCTACCCTTGAACAGCATTCAGAAGCTACACTGGGGCAGAGTGTGGCAGCATACATAGTTTTTAGGGCCCCTAAATGGTCTTGTCACACCACTGTTTCATGAATTGCACTGGTTGCCATTCTGCTTCTGGGTACAATGGAAGTAGATAAATAGGTACCACTTTGATAGGAAGATATTTTACATTTAAAGCCCTTCATGGCATTGGGCCAGGCTACTTGAGGAACTGTCTTACCTCAATGGGACTGGACCAACCCATCTGCAGCAGCAGAAAGGACATACTGTGGATCCCGTAAGTCAAGGAATTTCAGCTGGTGGCTCCAGGAAAGAGCATTCCCTACTGTAGGTCCTGCAGTTTGGAACATATACCTCCTGAGATGAGATTGGCTCCACCACATGGCATTGCTAGATGGCTTGAGGATCAATGGGACAACTTATAACTGGAGGTGGTTGACTAATTAAAACTAACCCTATGTCTTCTCCATCAATCCATCTTTCTCATTCACCATCTTGTGTTAATGGTTAAATTTTATCTGCTTTCTTCTCTTATATTTGATGATCTTATATTTAATGTTTTTATGCTATGAGCATCTAGAATCATTTGACACAAGATGGGCAGCAAATAAATAAATAAATGAATAAATAAATAAGTGATATCTAAAAACAGATGAATATACTTGTGTATATTCTTATATCCGCAGAAAGAAATTTCACAAAATCCACATAGATGATTTAATACATGCAAAATTAAAATTAGATTTATAATGACCAACACAAGACATCAGATTGATGTCTGTTCATGACTTCAGGTTGTCATTTACTGACAAATGAAATTATACATTGTGTTTGACATATCTAATCTGCTGCAGGTAAATAGATTACCCAATTTTTAGCTAGGGTGATTTAATGTGAGTTACATTCCTTTATTTAAAATAGTCAACAATCATTATATATTGTATATGTGACTTTCTGATTAAAGATAATAAACCCCGATTTTTAATAAATAGATGGTTGCTAGAATAGCATAGTGAAATTTTTATTCAGTTCAAGATGACTGACCAAGGATAGGGAGTAGCAGGGACAAAGACAACAAGTTTTTAATCTATATAATCAATATTCATCATTCTTCCATAGAAGATTGCCATCTATACCAATTTATAAAGCAATCTATTCTCTTTTGCTTTCAGTGGAGAAGGAGGAAATTCGAGGACCTATTACGCTAAAATGTCTCCTGAAAGTAGCCATCCAATATTCATCTTAATGTCTGTGAATTAGTGCAACAATTCTCTCTGAGTGCACATCAGAGATCCTTCTCTGGAAATATTTGAAATAAATAGATGTCAAACCAAAATAATTTCCTAGGAAAAAATGGGAAAGGAAAGAATATCTTTGATACATAATGTTTACTTACAAAGTAACTATCTGTGTTATTTTGGAAATCATAGCATCCTTGATTATATTTTTAATACATGTGATCAAAATATTTTGGACATGGCTAGGAATGCATTTAGATATGTGTGTGTGCATGTGCACACATTTATATGTATACTGCAACATTTTAATTCTGCCTAATGACAATAATTCTAGTCAGTTTAACATTATCAAAAGTGCAATTCACAAAAGCACAGAATCATACATTTCTGATATAAAATTATAGGGTAAAAGCAATTTATCAATTAAATAATGAACTAAAATTTTAACAATGCACAAAGAACAATTATGAGCTCAATAAGCCATTCAGTCGTTCAGATGTGATGAGAAACCTTCCAGAATAATGCCAGCATACTTTCTCCTAAGCACAACAGACCTTTATCAAGCAGTGAGTGTTCCAAGTTGATCTGAGGGGGCTGATGATTGTGATTTACATTTCCCTTAATTGTGTTGAAAGGTTAACTCCAGAAAGTGCATAACAATGAGCTAAAAAAAAAATACAGCCCAGAAACAGGAGTGGTTTGCAAGAGAAAAACAACTTCAAACAGCATTTTCTTTCTGCAGTTCACCATCTGTAATACTTGAGATTAGTAAGTATTCTGAAATGTAATAAATGAAAACATTATTGCATCAGATACAAACAGTTTTTTGTAAAGAAGATTTTAACACAACAGCTTGATTTACCATACAGTTATGGATTCAGGATAACCTACACATACTAAAGGGCTACCAGGTCTCAGCTGTAAAAAATGCATAGAGATATTAAATGGTAGTCAATAGGCAGTTTTAAAGGCAGGAATTCTGGGAGTTGAAGTCCACAAGTCTTAAAGCTGTCAAGTTTGAACACCCCTGGTTGTTTTTTTCTAAGGGGTTAGGGTGCAAAAGTCTTGTAACTTGACAGCTTTAAGACTTGCATGCTTCAAATGCCAGAGTTTCTGGACCAACATCTTGGTTGCTAAGCAAGAGCATTGTTAAGTGAGTTTCACCACATTTTACAAGTTAGCCACGCCCACCCAGTCACATGGCTGCCAAGCCACTCCCACCTGGTCACATGGCTGGCAAGCCACTCCCACAAAAAGCAGGCCACACTTACAGAAGAGGTTCTAAAAAAAATTTGAAACCCACCACTGCATTGCACTTATACTCGGGGGGCAAGGAGGGGTCAAATTCCACACTGCCCATTAAGATTCTCCTCCAAAGTGCTTTGGGAGAACAGCTGAGAGGATGTAATTGTGTTATTTGCCATCAGATTTTGATTTTATCTTTATCTACCAATCTATTTGATTAAAATATCTATCCCATTTAAATTCTATGGCTCTGTGTTATGGTGATTTTATTATGAAATAGTGAGATGTTAAAACTGTTAATCTGAAAGAATTTGCCAAACAAATGCTTTTTTATTGTTATAATTCATGAACTATGCTATGTAATTGAAAGTCACTTTTAAAACTAATACAAGTAGTCCTCAACTAACAACAGCTAATGTAGTAACATTTCAAAGGTCATAAAAAGTGACTTATGGCCATTTTTCACACTTATGACCCTGGTGGCATTTATTATAGAAAACTCAAACATTAAATATACTCATGATAGAAAGTTTCTTACAATGACTCAATTCTCTGTACAGCTCACATTTTAGATATCCTGATAATCATGTCTGACAAGTATTTCAAAGTGATATGTGTGGATTCCAAGACTGAATCTAGGATCAATGAGCATGTGTCTCATTGCTAAAATTTGCCACTTGTTTGCCTGTGCAGCAGAAATTTGTCTTCTGAATATTATCAGTGGACCATTGCAGAATGGAAATAAAGAGGCAACATATGGAGTAAGTGCAAATGATATTATAATTGTTGCAGAAAATCATCTCATTGGTAAGCACTGTGTGTTGTCTCTTCCATATATTATCAGGTAGAAAGTGAGAACAAACCTATAGTCACTTCTGAAAAGTGAGCAGCATTGATCTACTTTAATTTTAGCGAACAACTTGGACAAAACGAAACATAAGTGCTTATTGATGAAATCATTTAAGATAAAATGAAATCCTTTGCTATTTACTGTCATTCTTTCTGCTGGTTCATCTTCATGGAAGAGTTCTGCCTTCTAAGGCTTTAAGGGCAGATAGTGAGTTCTTAGTGATATTCTATTAAAAGGTTGCAGTGGGCTCATCGGTCAGTAGAAACTCCTTTGCTTCTTTATGCATTTACTTCAATCTATTTTTGAGTGCACTGCATGAAAAAGTTATAACTGCAAGAAGTATTTGGAAAAATATTGCAATAGAACAGATTGTGAGACATCACTGCTACCTGTTAAAGAAGCTCAGGGAAAAAAACCAGTTCTTAAAAAAATCAGAAAATCTTCATAATATTTCAGCAACAGGTGTATTCATTTGGGAATGTAAAAACATATTTCACATTAATTATTCATTTTTGGCTGATTTACTTGTTACTTCAGTTCTCTTTTTTGTTGTAAAATGAAGGAATAAAATAAAAGGTAAGAAACACAAGATTTGACATATAATTGCATTATGGGAATGTAAACGATGTGGGGAAAAAAACAATTTTCTCTTTCCTGTGCCTGCCTCCTGCAGAGAGTATACGAGAGTATACAATTTTGGAAAATATATTAAAATTACATTTTACAAATGTTTACTCTTTGCATACTTGTCTTGAATAAGCACCAGCATTATAAAACCATGAGAAGACTGATAACACCATTTTATGAAAGAAACTCCAGTTAATTTCGTGGAGATTTTTGTTGATTCTCAATTCCTACTCAAAAAAACAAAAAGCAGCTCTGAAAAAAAAAAAAACCTCCAAAACTGTCCAGCATGACAGTCACAACATTTCTGGACAGAATATCCCTCTCCCAATCATACACCTCTCACTCTTATGTTAGTTCAGCTCTCACTGAACTATTGAAATACATACTATATAGGACTATCTTTGAAGAGGTTCTGAAGCTGTAACAGATCCAGAATGTAGTGTAGTAATGATGGGCGGTTTATGATCTTACCACAAAACAACACTACTTCAAGAACTGTTTGGTTACTAGTTTTCTTCAGAGTGCCATTTAAATTGGTTGCTGCCACTTTTAAGGATCTTTATTAGAAAGGACCTGGATATATTGGAACTCCCAATTGTTTTCTTCCCATGCAATAAAGCCATATTAAAGGGTCTTTCGTTTAAAGGGTCTTCAGGTTCTTTCACTCAAGGATTTTCATCAGTAGGGTCTCAAAGAGAGGCCTATTCAATTGAGTCACTTCTTCTTTAGAACAGTACACCTCCCCCTAAGGGATTGTCCCTACTTAGTTGGTTTTAGAAAAGCCATAAAAATGTGGCCTTTTCTGCATGATTTAAGGATTGGATTGCTGGGTGCTTTCCTGCTTGCAATTTGGAAGGTTAAATGAAGCAGAATTATTCATCTCTGACATTAAACTGTAAGCATCGATTATATGATTTGTTATAGATAATGTATATTCTATTTTTATTTATGCAAATAGGATATATAATACACAAAAAGTCAGGTCAAATAGAATGGCATTTAAACCCAGTAAATATGTAAGTAACAAATAAAATGAAAATATTATACCCAAGTGTTTATCTGTCTTGCTCCTAGAAAGGCATGATTTAATTCTAAACATAGTGGAAAATAATGTTTAGATTTTGGGGAAGAGATATACTTTCAAAATGTTTTGAGACAAATTGAAGACGTTGGAACAATTGTTTTTGAAAGAGGGGCAGCTATTTCAAGCCAGCTTAACTATTCTGAATATCAGCACTTAGACTCTTTTTACCAGTTTCATATATTTAAATACTTTGCATTCAAAAAATGTACCTAAAATTTACAAAACACCTTGATTTATTTTTTTATTATTTCATTTTCTTCTGGTGTCTTCAAAAAATGATTTATGCTGCAATATTTCACAGAATCATGAACAATACACTCATTTGCCTCTAAACTGCACAGCCATAATGAAATATGTTTTATAAAGATTTATACAACTTCTGGAATTTTAATTAACAAATCAGTTTGAATACTTTAGTTTTACAAGTACAAGAGCAATTTTTCCTCCTTTCAACTTAATCCATAGCATCAAATGCTCACCTGGTTCATTAATTTAAAGAATGCAAGCAGGAATTGCTTTCCATTGTGATGTGAAATCATTTGGAAGCAATTGGTTTGTAAAAATAATTGTTTTTCTTACTTAAATATAAGAAAATTCTGATCAGACTAAAGTCCTGTTTCATCTGCTGCTATAAACTAATGAAAATGGTTATGGATAGGAAAACCAACTGCAATCTGAAAAATAAATACAAATTCCCACTCATCTTCATTAAGTGTCTCTAAGCAAATTATCTTCTCTCAGCCATTTTGAATTCCTCATGTTATTCAAGGAGTTAATGACATCAAAGAGTTTAGCCTATTTTTTAAAAAAAATAGAAGACCTAGGAGAGAAAATTGATATATTAAATTTTGAAGAATCTTCCAAGACTCATTTTATCCCTCAAAATTCTAGACATTCCCCAGCCAAAAAATGAATTAGTTACACAGTAGTTGGCAGATATAAGGTTCTAGGGAATGGCTGTGCTTATTCTCTTCCTTTGTCTCCTTTTTATTCAGAAAAGTTTTTTTTTCCTCCTTTATTAATATTACCTTTTCTATTTCCAAGGAATCAGGGAGATACGTACAGGATTATCTGTTTTCAGTTCCCAAATGGTGGGTTTTGTTTTATTTATTTACTTATTTTTAGAAAAAGAGGATTGCTTTCTCTTGAGCAATTACATTTTTTTTTAAATTTAGCTCTATCAGAAAGGAAAGTATGATAGAGTTTAATTTTTATTAAAGGTATTTATTGGGAACCCTAAGTGCTGGATATAGAAAGAGAAAAATGTATGACAGATAATTGGTTACACAGGTTCCATGTGCTAAATGCAAGAAAAATAACAATATTATTAAATATGAGATTCAGTGGTGATTTTTTGTTTTGTTGCGGTTATTGCTACAGTACTTTACTCTGGGCTGATTAATTTAAAGCTTTTGGCTGTTTTTTTTAAATTTGTTTGTTTCTTTTATGTCGTGTAAAGTCTACTAGATTTGGGCAGCCAATAAATTTCAATAAATCATCATTATTAATAATAATAGTACTTCATGTAGAAATGCTAGCTCCTATTAGAAATATTTACAGTACATTTACTAATGCTTTCTATTTTTTCCAAGCAGACTCTAATTCACCATTTATTTAGAATGTATGAGAGAACAAGCTAAACAGTAGTGACAGATTTGGCTTAGTGAAAAAAAGCAATTTAATGGCATGTAGGAAAATGGTTGCCATACATTTTATTTCCATTAGTAAAATGAATAGTGCCACATAGTTCAATCCTCATCTTCACTCTTAAGAATTAACAAATTTTTATGTTTGTGGCCACAGACAGCAATGGACATTTAGCCAATGTGCAGCCCTTATTATCTAATCCTTTAATATTAATTTCCACTTTTATATTTATGCTACATGATGCAGAATTCAGAATTTCTAATCACTGCATTAAAAAAGCAGATAAAAGCAGGGAAAACAAAGTGTGCAGAGGGAAAATCCTTTTGGAAATTCATTTAAGAAATGGAAGACATAATTACCACTGATTACCATGTTTTGTCTCCAACTTTACGGCCATTTATTTATAATTTATTAATTTCAATCCTCATTATCCCTTAATTGCATTCTCATTTTCTTCAGGAAGAAGCACAGTTTCAAGTACCCTTTACCTCAATTGTTTAAATACAGCAACTAAGGATTGAATGTAGTCTCAAATTCAACTGTTCCATGTCTTGAGAGTCTGTTTTGAGTTTATTGTCTCTGGGGGAAACTGTTTAAGGTCATTGTGTTGGAAATCAGTTGCCGAATGACAAGAGTTTATTTAAGTGCTCCCACTTTCTATTTTTCATGGAGGAATTGGATTTGGAGGATTGCCAACAGATATAAAACATCTAGCAAAACAGTACCAAATATGCCATCAGATTATGGCTCTAATTTAATTTATGTAAAGTATGTATTGAAGGAAAAAGATTTGGATTGTACATCAGATAAAACTTTCTAAAAGTTAGAATTACTCAGCAGTAGAACAGACTGCTTTGAAAGTGTTGTTTTCAAAAGAACATTTGAACTGCTGTGGTAATGGGTTAGATTAGACAACCTCCAAATTACAATTACATGTTTTGATCCCTATGAAAGTAAACCTTTCTAAAGCCTTGAAAATAATTCACAGCTTTTATTTTTCAATACACTAAATGACAGGTTTAACTTCCAGTTATAAATAATTTTTGCTGCAACAAATTAATATAGCTATATTTCTAGAAATTGACATTTTATAATCATGGAAGATGAGGATCAATGTGTTCAGCTTTGAGAAAATACAAGCAATGAGCAAATTATAGCAGTCTTAAAATAAAAAAAATATTTGAAATGATCAAGATTTGTTCACTTTCGTACACAGCCCAGGAACATAAACCAATGACTGTAAAAAATAGATAAGGAATATACTGCATATGGCAGAATCGAACTGAATGTTAGAAAAATCCTCCTAACAGTAAAGGCATATTGATGTGTACCCAATTACTTAGATATGAAGTGGGCTGCTCTTCATTGAATATGTTCAGTAAAAGGCTAGGCAATCATCTCTCTGGGATGCTTTAATCTGGATTCCTGCAGTGAGGGATGATTGGATCCAGTACCAAAATTTCCCTTTCAAACTGCATGAGCCTACTATCTACCCCATTTTAGTGAAATGTCTGGTTCTAGAAAGGTTCCAGTGAAATAGGCATGAACAATAAAGTAACTAATGAAACTTTCAACATATGGATCTGGTTGTTTGTACCTAACATTAAACTTTCCAGACTTGTCAACTTCATTCTCAGAGAGCAACAACAGCAACCAGAAATGGCAACTGATTTCTAAGCAGGAGTGCCAGCAGACCAAGGAATAATGGGTGGTGTTCCAGGGCATCAGGATGGAGAGCAAATGAAGTATGCAGTTTGCAGCAATAATACTTCAGCTCTGCAACAGGTGCAAAAGCATTGCGAACAGTTCAAATTGTTCTGACCCCACAAGTAGTGCAACCAGTGTTGCATAGAACCCATAGAAGTTTGCTAGAATGATTTGGAGGATCAGAGAAGATTAAAATCTTCATACAAGTGTGAGTTATTTCCTGAAACCTGAGTTATCACTCAGGTGATATTTCTAACTGACTGCTCAAGGATACCTTTCATGTTGAGTCTATTATGAATCAGTGGTTCAGTGAGCACTCCTGATAATTGAACACAATAACTCAATCATTACCAGATGTTCATGAAAATTTCAGAGGTCATTTTGGAGACCCAATAAGAGGAGTGATAGCTATCTGCCAGATTTAACAAACAGGGTAACATAAGGATCAGGCTGAACATATACAAATTCAAATTAGTCACAGAAGACCTGGATTAGAATGAAATAGTTCTAATTGCACAGTTTAGGCTGGGTCTAGACACTCAAATAGGGGCTGAACTGATAAGACAAGGAGTTCCCTAGATGAACTCTACTAGCTTTGGGTCATCATCAACTCAAGTTTTAAAGAAATTCAGTACTAGTTAGGCAGCAGAAAGAACCAAATTCCAAGTCTCACTATAAAACCTTCCATCCACTCATGCTGGCAGGGACCAAGTCAAGGGAAGAAGAATCCATGCAAATTGGGGGTGGCCAGGAGAATGGCACCTACTGAGAAAAGAGTCACGCAGAGCAGAATGGGACAACTTGCTGTGGCCAGCTTGCTGAGGTAGACTCTCCATGACCAACTCACAGTGGCACAATGTGCCACAGGACAATTCCACAAATATAGAAGTTAAATATATTTCAATGGAATCATGACTAATTATAATAAAATAAAGGAAATCAATCCAGAAATACAAGAGTTACAATAATTTCAATGAAAACATGGTCACCAATAATAAAAGTAATTGAATGAATACAACAATTAAAACAGCATTAAATTGTCCCATGTGAGTTGTGCCATGGTGAGTTGGCTGTGCAAGTTGTCCCATGGTGAATTGGCGGTGGCAAGTTGGCTGCAGCAAGTTGGCCGCAACAAGTTCACTGCTGGCTGTGGCAAATTGTCCTAGATTCTTCACAGAGATCTAGCACTCTGTGTTTATTTCAGAGAATCTGTGTATATGATAAGCAATTGCCAATCAAAGCTCCCAAAGATAACAAGGGCCATCCATCAAGCAGGGCATGGAAGAATGCTGCCTCCAGCATAGAATACAGGCTCAGGGAAATGATAACAGCCACTCTCACAAGAACTCACAGGAGAGGCTATTCAACCATTAAATAGAGCTTGACTCCATCTGAATCAATGTACATTGATGAAGTTTCTATTATTTTGTCTTTAAACCACAGGTATGAAGAGAAAGTCACAGCATTATTTGATTCTGGAGCATCTGTCAATTTCCTAGCAAAAGTCAGAGCACTGCAGATACTAATATTTCTGTAGTATTGAATGTATATGTGACTTCAAGATAAATAGAAGACCAAGAAGTTCTTTCACTTTTTGCATGTTGCAACATCACACATTGTTCACAGAGATGAAAATATTGTCTGGCCTGACAGCCACTTTAATCCAAATGATTTTAATTAGCAATTTTACCTTTGCTATCAACTATTATGAATGGATAATTGACTGCACGATTAATGAAGCATTCTAAAGATGCTAAACAAACAGCAAGGTTAATTATCTGATGATAATATCACTTGGGAAGAGCATAACTAGCCATCTTAAGATCCAGTCTGGCTACCATATCCTTCAAACAAAACAATTTAATGTAGGACTTGATACCATTTTGCTACGCGCATTCATTATAGTTATATAGGAAACCAGAAAAAGTCATTGAAAATGCTGGAAAATATTATTTATATATGCTATTATTATGAGATATTCATACCATTTTTATTTCCTGTTATTTCAAGAATGGATTTTAAAATCCATTTCTATATAGCATTGGTTATATATGATATCAGAAATAGGTTTAATATCCTTAAGATAACCCTTGTAAGATTTATATAATTTACAACCTCCACTGGATCTGATATTTTTAGTTTCATTCTCAATTTTCATCTTTGCTCCTTTTTGATCATAAATCTTCTAGTAAAAAATTATCTAAAATATTTGGGTGTACTTTTTAAATATATGTGCTGACAAGATATTCATTTTAGTCCATCTGGATTGCTTCATTTGATTTTTAAAAGATAGTGATTTATTTCCTTCTGCACTGGTAAAATGTTTCCTGCTTCATGTCACCGGCAATGCTCGAATTTCATTTATTAAAAATAATGTATACAAAAAAGATTATTTCAAGATGTTTTAATTTAGGAAAAACACAAGATAATAATTTTGTTGTTATTAACTTTATCTTTTTTAGAATCAATTTGTACAAACCTACTGCAATTTGGAAATCAAGCTAGACAGCAAAATTGTTTTTAATTTTAATCTCTCTAAATATCAGAATCACCCATTTTATATCTTCAAGCCTGGCAGCAAGACTGTGGCTACTTTTGTTTATATTCATTTATGTGTGTTACTATTCATTATGTGTGAATGGACTTTCAGATGCATTTGCATAGATTGGTAGCAGAAAGTATAAAGGTATCCTATTTATTCAATGACAAAGGTGCCATAGCTCTGCCTTCATTTAAAATACTAAAGAAGAATGGGGAAAAAATTAAAGGGTTAAACCTTAAGTTAGGGTCTTACATACACTAACCTAGCAATAAATTTAAAGGGTTAAACCCTTTAGGGCCTTACATACATTAACCTAGCAATAAATCCCAATGGACCCAGTACATCTAACTAAACCTAGCTTTGATAAATATTTGCCCATTTTTCTTTGCTCATAAAGGCATAAAATGAGAACCTTCTGAATACTTTTGGTATAAAGTAGTGTGCAGAATAGAAGCAATAGTATAATTAGCATTCTCTATGGAAATTCCTAATCATCCGGGTCATGGCTCTCTCTTTTTCCAAAAGGCAACTGGACTTTCTTGGTTTTTTCTTCGAAAATGTTTTATTTCTCATCCAAGAAGCTTCTTCTGTTAGAACCTTTGGGATGGTAGACACATTTGTTTAAGCCATAAACACTTACTTTATCAGCCAATATGGGAGTATACTGAATAATTTGATTGGGTTGGGGCCAACTATAGAAAAGGCAACTTTATTTTCTAGGAAACCACACATTTCCCATTATATAATGAAAGCTAAGAAGGATCATAAAAGATGCCATCAGAATTCTGATATTACTTAATCTCTGTTTAACATTTCTACTTTAGGCTGAGATTCTCAGTAGCTGTCACTTTTTAATCTCCTACCCTGAAGAGTGAGGATCTGCAGTTTCCTTCAAGCTCAATGTACAAAGACAAAATATACAATAAAGCTTTATTTCAATGTGTGTTGGACTACAACTCCCCATAAACATTTATTACATGAATGCTAGTTAAGTTAATAGAAATGTAAAGTCTGGAAAATTTGGGGGGGGGGGGCACCAAGCAGTCTATCCCAACAATAAATTGAATTTTTAGGAGATACTGTGGCTGAATATGCATTGAATTTTTCAGATTTGGAGCCTTTTTATTGCAAACTTGTCAAAATGATTCACCATTTACAAAATCAAAAAAGAAGAAAGAAGACATGAGAAAGACTGATGAATATGACCAAGAAACAACAAATAATCAAAACTGGGTTGGGATATATATATTTTTTTTCTTTTTAATCATTCCAGAATAAGCCGATGACTAGTCAGGAGATTGAAGTCTGTCCAAGACCTAACAGGATTTATTCAGTGGTGGGGCTAACTGGGTTTTCCCAAGCACAAATAGTTCATTTCAACAGCTCTAAAACTTACCTTCTACTGCAGTCCCGGTGAGTAAAACAGCTGAGGCACCACAATCTGCTCTGCTGCATCTATCAATTTGGCTTCAAACAAAGGAAATATAGGACAGATTAGCATAGGGGCGGGTAGGCGGAACCAACTAATTGCTGGAACTACCCGTTCTTGCAAACGGGTCCGAACTGACTGAATCTCACCCCTGGATTTATTGGAAAATACTTGCAGTTCCCATGGTTCCTTGAGATTATGAATTTTTTTAAAAATGTATCTCTCTAGTTTTAAGGCAGAGGTTTCCACATAAAATAAAACAATAATAACTTAATATTTGTTTAATTTTAAAAATATTAACAAATGGCTCAGGTCAAATGTTCAGGTCAAAAACAAATGAATTGTTTTTCGGAAAAGTTCACCCTAAATTTAAAAAGAAAAAGTATTCATACACAGTGATTAGATTAATAATTTTAAAAAGCTACAGTATAAGATTTTTGGTGTTAATTTGTATCTAACAAGCAGCCATTCATCTTTGGTAGGAAAAGGGAATAGCATTTTTTTTTTTTGAAATGAGCTCATCTATGCCCCTAAATTTAGGATTATGTATCTATATTTTCTGAGATAACTTGGAATTATTTACAGGTGACATATATGGCTGCCAACAAGATTTTCAAAAAAAAATAATCCAGGTAAGATAATTACTAGTCTTTGGACAATTTGAGATGTTACTTATTCATGGCTGAGTTAGCATTACCCACCTGTGCAGCATAACATAACTTCAATCTAAGTGTTGCTCATTTTTCACCTCCAGCAATTATCACTTTCAGCTTAAACCAGAAATGTTCTGATCTTACTTTTTAACAAGGCAATGTGTTAACTTAGCTGTTTTGTTTAGCAGAAGTGATGATATCTAAAAGTTGAAGTCTGAAACAATTTTATGTTCTTGAATTTTAGATGCACTCTTGTTCTACAGTAAAACATGTAATTATCATGCAGCAAACTATTTGGGATTCTACAATGACAAATTCAGGATATTTCTATATTTTGGGGATGCATAATAATTTTAAATAAGCCTTTCAATTGTCAATTAATACATTACTGATTCCCACATAAATTCCATTTTACTATATTCAAACAGAAATAAAATAAATTACTATATTAAAGATAAATAGAATAATCCATTGAAATTAATACACATGAAAATAACACTGTCCTTTTACTCTACGTGATGTATCTAAAAGTATTTCTAGTATAACTTAAAATTTATATTGGTTTTTCTTGACCTAAAAGATTACCCTCAATAAAGAATATTTCTGAATTTAAAAGACATTTTACTGCTTATATTCTATTTATTTGTTCTAGAAAATAAATAAACAAATTAATCAATATTTGAATCTATTTACTATTGTAAGCTTTATCAAAGTTATCTAATAAGTACATTCAGATCATTATCTGAAATTTCTAGGATAAAAATTGTTTGCATATAAGTTGTTAAAATAAGGCAGAAAGTAATGCTTAACAAAAATTATAGTCTTTGGTTCTATTTTGCTCTCAGGTTGCCCTATTGATTTGACTAAGGCTGCAGTAAGCAGATTGGAAACTGCTTCACAAGTCAATTTAGAAATTCTCATTAACTTGAATATATTGTGTTAATAATACTATACACATTATTGAATTTGTTGACATTTCGTGGTGAAGTCCCTCTTCAGTAAAGCGTAATATGTCTCCTGAACAACTTGAATGCTGCAAGTGCCCCACTCAAGTGGTTAATTTGTTGGATTTTGGTACATTTGTTGGATAATGTTATCTCATATCATTTAGTCAGGTTGCTAAAAGAAATTTTAGACTTTGTAATTAATGGTCTCATGAGGAAGGTTTCTTTTTCTTTCTTTTCTTTTATGTTCTTTTCTTTTATGTTCTTTTCTTTCTTTCTTTCTTTCTTTCTTTCTTTCTTTCTTTCTTTCTTTCTTTTTGCAGGCTAATATGGGTTTCCTCAGCTTCCTTCATCTCTGAGCTGAAGAAGCTTCTTGGATGAGAAGCGAAACCTCTTCAAAGAAAAACCAGACAGTCCACTTGCCTCTTCAAAAAGCATTTTGGAAATTTCCTCATATATTTTTAAATGCAATAAATGAGCTTGTCACTGTGGACTCTTCTTTGTATTCTTTGAGTGGGACACTGGTGTTTTGTTCCCAAACTAAGTCTGTTAGTATCATTATTTTCAAAGAAATGTTTTTCCTATAATATAATATTTTAAGGTACAAAAAGCAAGTATTAAATATAATTGGATGGATGGATGACCCAGAACCTAATCAAAAGTAACTGCCAACCTTTTTCAACTTGGTATCATCTAAATATATTGGAAATAAACTCTGAATTTCCCTGGGAAAAACAGGTAAGTTGGAGTTGTTTATTTTCAGCTATACCCGGGTGGGAAACAAGAATTTTGGATGGTTAAGACCAATGGTGAAAGTCATTTTTTTTACTTGCAGTTCAGTAGGCATGGCTTGGTGGGTGTGGCTTGGTGGGCACGGGAAGGATACTGCAAAATCTCCATTCCCTCTCCACTCCAGGGGAAGGATATTGCAAAATCTCCATTCCCACCCCACTTCAGGGAAAGGATATTGCAAAATCTCCATTCCCACCCCACTCCAGGGGAAGGATATTGCAAAATCTCTATTCCCACCCCACTCCTGGGGCCAACCAGAGGTAGTATTTTTCAGTTCTCCAAACTACTCAAAATTTCCACTACCAGTTCTCCAGAACCTGTCAGAACCTGCTGAATTTCACCCCTGGTTAAGACTCCCTTAAGGGAGAAATTCACTGCCAAAATATTTTGCTACGATAATCTATCTTGAAGTCATAAGTGGTGTATTTATCTAAGACCCAGTGAAGGACCTGAAAAGTACACATTGTCACAGCGGTGTTACGTGATATATCAGGGCTTCGTCCCCCCCCCCTTTGCTAAACTGGGCATGGCCAGCACATGATGCATCCGGCCCGCAGTTTGATAGCCCTGACCTAGAACATTCAAAATATTGCTGTTGTTCCTGGTTTAACAGTCTTAAAACTACTTCTCTTTACTTCAGGTAATCAGAACATTCAAATACATTCAGCTGCTTTCATTGTACAGAATTTAGAACTTAGTGAAATCCTTTCCTAAACAGTTGTTTAAACTTATCACTCTTCAATTTATCCTCTTCAATTTTCAATAATCAAAATGAGGAGGTGGGTGAAATTCTTTACAATAGCAAACCTAAGCATTATCTTTTTTTCTGGTAATTTTTCCAAAATATGAGAAATATTTATTATTGTTGTTGTTGTTGTCATTGTCGTTGTTGGATTTTTATATCAACAAAATAGAAAATATGGTTCTGCCAATCCCAGACTCCAAACTTCATGATATGGTCTCAGCATAAGTTAGATGTATTTAGAGTATATGTAAAGATTCAAGCAATTAACAATATTAGGAAAATAAAAGTCAGAACGGTCAAAATTAAAATAAGAAGCAGGATTTTATGAGAAAGAAAATGAGAAATGTCTTGTGAAAATCCACAAAACTATATAAATTCTATTGAACTCAATGAGACTAATTTATTAGTCATAAATTGACAAATAAAGGATTTTACCTACATTTTAACAATTTCACTTACACTCCCAGTAATATCTCTTTATAGTTTTAATATTTACATTTTTCCCCTAGTCAAGGCAGGTTTGAAGATGTCAAAAAGCTCTCAACTTAAGTTATGCAGCACATTTAATACTGTATGTTACAAGCTGATTATGCAATTTCACTGCACTTATGGCATTTAAAAATATTTGACAGGAAATTAATGCATTACACCTTTCGTGGTAATGTTTTCTAAATGAGGCTGGATATATTCAGTTTTTCTATTTCTAAAAGTACATTAAGAAAGGAAAAATAATTTCATCATCTGCAACAGAGTTCAAATATAAAATAAGTTTACAAAGTAATTAATATTTATGAGCCAAAAGTGAGTTCATTCTATATCTGAAATGACAGATAGCATGAAAAGTTTTAAAAAGTAAAGACATACAAATATAATATAATTGGCCTATATATAGGTATACACAGATTTTGTAAAATACAATCTATTTTAGCAACTGAAATTAATCTCTACATATTTTTCTGTTACCATTAGTATTGATCTGCAGCCATCTTAACTGTATGAATCAATATATGAATTCCATATTTCAACAGCAAACTTCCCTATATTAAGCCTTACTGGAACTACTGCTAGTAATGAAGAATAATCAGAGGTCATCATGGTGTAAGCTATATCAATTCCTTACAGTAATAGATGTACAATTTATATCATTACGGTTTCTACAGCTCGTCCACTGTATCTCATCTATTCTGAAGACAACCTATTCTGTTGTTTTCATTACAGTTTTTTATTTTCTTGATGTCTTTGTTCAACCTTCAGGGCGTCTTGCCTTTTTGCTGTATGCATATCAGTGGGTATATGTTTAACTCAGGTGTAAAATTCATTTCAAGGTCCCCTAAAACAATAGGTTTAATTGGTCCATTTTGTTCCATTTGTTGATCCATGAGGACTGCAACTGGTGTATAACATGAAATTAAGATAAGGCTCTTCTAGTAATTATTGTCACCTGGTCCTTGAATAGGAATTGTGCATCCAGGAATACTTTCAGATTACACATTGGATCTACCTAGCTCTGTAAGAAAAGGAGTGCCAGAGCAGAGTCAAAAGAGGAATCAGCATAGGCTCTCCTCACTGCTACAAGTGAACTAAGTCCAACCTCTCTTAAACTAGGTCAAACTTCATCTAGCACCAAAATAAGTGCTAATCTTTAGTTGACTAAATTCCTGTGCATAGGCATGCACATTAAGTCAATTTAATTGGAACATAATGTATGGACCTGATCTTTCACAAAGGAGAGGAACAATGCAAGCCCAATCAAGATCAAAGATTGCTAACCCCTCTCCCAGAAAATACAGAGGAGGTCTCTATTCATCACCATTCTATCTTACCGGAATTCAGTGAAGCCCCTTTGTTACCCATCCCAGATCCTAACAGTTTCCAAGTACCATGAGAAGACATCCACAGAATCTCTTAGATCACAGATCTAAAACTCGATTGGATCACATCATGTAACATAACATATCATGATGTTTTTGCCTTTGTGGAGCCATGGTCCATGCGGCTAGCACATGATGCATCCAGCCACCAGTTTGACACCCCTGTCTTAGATCATCAAGGATGGATATGATCTCACCTAGTAACATTCAGATGTTAAAAATGAGCAGAGAAGGCATCAAGCATCCTGTCAACGCCATCTTGCTTCCTTGGTCCCAATTGGAATAAATCTTAAAAGGAGTTGAAGCAACAAAAAACCAACTCAAGTCTGACCAATGCAGTTTTTATCTCATGTCTTGGTCTAAATCTTGACTAGAAGGACTCCAGATAATCTGTTTCATCCAAAATCCTATGGAATCTTCTATCTTTCCAACCACTTTCCCTGAAAAGGGAAGGTAGAAGACTGGACAATACTTGCCCAGAATGATGAGGTACAGCTATGGTTTCTTGATGAAAGGTACACCAGCACCTCTTTAAATAATGCTGGGAACAACTCCTTCCTAAACACTGATTTAATACCCATCAATCTATTACCTTTCAGATAGGCTTGACCAACCAGGCAACCCTGCTTACAGTCCCAAGAATCCTATCCACTTGCTCAGTGAAAATGAATGGTTCTAGATAAAAATGGTAAGTCTACTCACCATGCATCATCAATAGACCTGCACCACATTGTAT
Source organism: Thamnophis sirtalis (assembly GCF_051295495.1). Classification (NCBI taxonomy): domain Eukaryota; kingdom Metazoa; phylum Chordata; class Lepidosauria; order Squamata; family Natricidae; genus Thamnophis; species Thamnophis sirtalis. Next base: position 32,950,628 of record NW_028261388.1, on the reverse strand, counting down.
CCAACTCAGAACAGATATGAGCAATTTTATCCCCAAGTGCAATAAAAATTACTCAGTATGGCTCTGAAGGGAAATCTCTGAGCCCGCCTTTCCTAGGAGAGCCGAAGAAATCCTACCCTGGGCCAAGCAGTTCCCTTTCTATTGATGTTTCCTGCTCTTACTGGCATGGGGTAGCCCTTAATCATGGCTCTGGTTTGTGATTGATCACATCCATCTTTCATTTTCTCTGGTGATACTCTAGATGACATTTTTCATCTCCCTCAACTCTTCCATGAACTACAAGTAGAGCAAGGAGCAATGGATCAAGAGAAGGTATGCTCTTGTCCAAGACAGGCATACTCCTGTCCAAGACCACCACTGTCTCCATCTTTAAGACAGCAGCTATGGCTTCAGCCAGGCTATATAGTAGAACCTCAGGCAAGTTCCACAATTCCTTTTGGAATTCCAACTTTCAGAGGTAACTCTTAATCAGTAATGCTAATCCATTTGGTAGGAAAAACACAAAACAGCAAAGTAAGAGGATGGGACTAATTCATGTGTGAAAGTAACGTGGGCAAAAAGGAACAAAATTGTTGTCTTGACAACATGTCAGTTTTGTTTCATTGTTTAGCATCAATAAACAGATCATAACAAAGCCACAAACTTTAGTTAATGAAATGATGCTTAAGAAGAAACACCCTTAATCAAGAAGGATTATAATTAAATATATTATTTTGCGTATGCTGTACCAGATCTACAGAAGTAGTTCAATATGCCTTAGTGCCTACCTCCCCATAATTCTCATAAAGCCAAAGACACCATAGTGTAATGCAAAACTGGAGATGATAAAGGATGCAGACACCCATTTTATTCTCCCACTTTTGAGAAAATTGTGAAATATATGCCAGTATAGCTTTTCCAAGTTTGGTTGAAATTATATTTAAATTAAACCTAGTTCTTCAAACTAAAGGGACAGCAATTTTTAAGCCTTGTATTAAATGCCAAAACAAAGTATGCATACATTAACCTTAACTGCTTTTTGTTAAAAAAAAAAAAAGAACCCACAAGGTCTGATTAGAGAAAAATAAGAGTTATCAGACATAATAACTGAGCATAAATAGCATGTGCTGTTACAAAGAGGTTAATTATTTTTACATATCACAATTTTAAAAGAAAATACCTAAAGGAATCGAATGCTAAGTAGGGTTAGTAGATTAATGAACAGATGAGAGAGATTCTAAGCAAAAAATACAATCATTTGCAATAATAAGGCAGACTAGAGAGAGGGAGGGAGAGAGAAACAGGAGAGAAAGGAATTGATCTGCTTTTGTCAATGTCACTGCACTAGTTATCTCTTTTTTCTTTGATACTGGAACCTTACTAAGGTCGCTAAAATGTCAAGAGAGATAAGGATAATCAGGTTTTAATTTGTGAATGGAAAGGTTTGAGATGGCACTACGACTTTCAAAAGCAAACCTTCTGCCTGTGAAACTCTTGCATTTTCTTTCTTATTTCATTGGCTCATCCTTAGGATTAGAATCACATCACTACCCAGAGCAATCACACAAAGGGTCCTTCTGCCACTGCCCCTGGAATATTGTAGTCTATACAAGAACCCTAATTTCAGAAGTGTATTATATCATTTAGTATTATTACAGCTGCTATGGCTTTTAACTACCTGGACTATTAAAAAATGTTTTCCCAGCATATTATTCACACTTCCTGCTTAACAGATGCTCAACATACATAAAGTCTAAAGTTCATTTCTTGTTATTCAGTTACCCAGGATTTTCATGAAGCAGAATGCTAAAAATCTGTACCAGAGACTTTGAAAAACAATTATAATTAGTAATTAATAGCATACAGGTAGACAGATAAAATAGCGGCATGCTATATGATCAGGTGTGAAATCCACTTAACTTTGCTACCGGTTCACGCACACATTCTCCACCTCTGCTCATGCACAGGATCTTCCGCACATGCGCAGAGCATCAAAATGATGTCTAGGTGGGTGGGTGGGGTGGGTGAGGACCCGGATTGTTGTTGGGGGCAATATGCTGACTCTGTAAACCGCTTAGAGAGGCCTGAAAGGCCTATGAAGCGGTATATAAGTCTACTGTTATTGCTATTGCTATTGCTATTGGGTGGAGCCTGCTAACGACTGTTGTTGTTTCATTACTTGCATTTATTTAATGAATTAACTACATAGTTCAATGACACATAATAAAAAATAAAATAAAAGAGCAACAAGGATGATTAGGGGGCTGGAGGCTAAACTATATGAACAACAGTTGCAGGAGTTGGATTTGTCTAGTCTGGTGAAAATAAAGATCAGGGGACTTAAGATATCAGTGTTCTAATGTCGAAGGACCTCCTATAAAGAGGAAGGGGTCAAACTATTTTCTAAAGCACCAAAAAGCAAGACAAGAAACAATAGGTGGAAACTAACCAAGGAAATAATCTAGAATGAAGGAGAAAAGAAACTGGCCAGCCATTTGTTTGAAATAGATAAGGTCTCCTACTCAAGCAAGGGTTTGCACTAAAAGACCTCCAAGATCCCTTCCAAGTCTATGATTCTATGAAATCTGCTTCTGTGAAAGCCCAAAAGAACAGGTTGCTTTAATTACAAACAAATAAGTAGACTCATATCAAAATGAGGTCCCGGGCACTTCTTCCAGATAATTTCCAAAGTATAAACAGCCCTGCCATATTTTATGTCATAATTGGGATTATTTTCTTTCATATTGTCAGTTACTCCTCTATATGTCATACAAATATCTATTTCTAAAGAGGAATTCACTTAGACCCTTATATCTCTTGGCCAAATCTCTGTATTACATACTTGTTTGACAAATACTTAATTACCTGCAACAATAAAGTCTTACAATATACATTGGGAATGTTTTGTTTACTTCTGAATGTAAAAAAAAACCACCTGTTTTTGTAATTAGCGCAGAACTGATAATATAACTGAATATAACAGAACTGGCAATATAAGTATTCATCCATTCATCTAAAATAAAATAAAATTTTTTTGGAAGTTTATCAGTGTATAAGAAATTATGGATAGCCATAACCATAAGTCAGCCAATGAGAACTGTTTGGTGACTAAGAAACAGGATCTGTTGTGAGTCATGGGAAATGGCTCGCAGCCTGGGTGTGGCTAAGTTTAACCATATATATAAAAGGCTTCTGTGCTTCTGTGATTCTAAGTTCTGATGGTTCTGATTCCACTGCTTCTTGTCCTTGTACTTGCTACCACAGTGAAAGAGTCGCATTGGTATTGTATACAAACATCATGTTTTATATTATTATATATAAACAAGTTTCTTCTATAAATGAATCCTGCTGAATTATTTACTTGTATGACGGTTGGATTGCTGCAAACTCTAGCAAAGTTGTTACTGTTGTTTTAATTATAAGAATTTAATGTGAGTAATTGTATCAGTGGTGGCATTCAGCCAGTTCGCACCTATTCGGGAGAACCGGTTGTTAACTTTCTAAGCAGTTTGGAGATCCGGTTGTTGGAAGAAATCTCCTTTTGTTTTTCCCCATTCTTCAGGGCTAATCCTGTAAGGAAGGCAGGAAAGAAACATTCTGATGTTGTTTCCAGCCTAATCTTTATTGCCCTCCTTACAGAAACTGCCTCTCAGGTTAACTGTTATTACATTGTCACATGACCACTGAGTCCCACCTACTCAGCTTCCTATCAAGCTGGTCATTAGAGCAGAGAACCAGCTGTTAAATTATTTGAATCCCACCACTGAATTGTATGGAATATGTGAATGAAGAAAAACAAAACTAGTAGGACTACAATGAGACAGTCTAATTAATCACAGTGAACTGAGACCATACTTATTTTCAGTTCTGCTTTGTTATCCTTCTTTAAATGAATATGAAAATTAGTAGTTCCTTTTTGCTACTTCTCTAATTTGTTGAAAAGCAGTTTCTGATTATTCAGTTGATTGTGATGAACATCATCATCTTTTAACTCTGAGATTTTTTCCAGTTCTCTTAAATGCAGCTTGCAACTTCTAATAGTGCACTGCCATTCAGTAATAAGGAAGAAAAAAATGACCTATTTGAGAGGCCATAGTTACTTCTGAAATCTTTAGGAATCATGATGGCCAATGTTCAATCAGGCCTAAAATTCAGTTTTCAGCTACAGTATTTTAAATAATAGCTGAGTTTGTGAATCCATTAACTTTGCTTTTCTTAAATGTATGAACATCCACCCGCTCATTTCAAATGAGTACATCACTTTCAAATGAGTTAGACCTTTATTACCTCATATCTCTTTTTAAAAAAAAACAAGAATGGCATGCATTATATTAGATATAATTGCAGATTGTTGGCATCGGTCCTACTAAGATGGTAAACCTCCCCGGCTTTTACTTTACAACTCCAAGCCCATTTCAGACTGCTGCATAAATGAATCTCCTCCCACACAGTCATTTTTACATTAAAATATCTCAGTATTAAAATAGATTTTAGTTTTATCCTCTGATATGTATAGATAATGTCAAGAAACAAAATGATCAGTAATGGTCAATTTTAAAAATACATTTTAAAATGTATTATTACATTTCTATACAATGTTATTTTTCCCACGGGTAGTAATGGCCATTCTACATTTTTCCTACAACAACTACGTATATAGAGACAGCCAGTCTAATATAATGTTTAAGGTGTTGGCCTAGGAGACCCAGGTTTAAGTCTGATAACAATCCAGAACCTCACTAATTGACTTTGGATCACTTATTATCAGCCAAATCTGCCTTTTAATGATTATGGGGGAAATTGGAAGAAGTGCTTTGGTCTTCTGTAGGAAAGATGGATCATAAATATATCCTAAAAATAAAAAAAAAACTATCAATAAGACTGAGAGATATTGAATATGGGGCGTAATATTTTATGGAAATATTAACATAATACAATTATCACCAATTAACTTAGACTATCGTATTTTGAGATGGTAAGAAAACACAAACACCCAGGATATTACAGGCTCAATAGTTTTTATACAGCAACCTTATACAAGGTACAGCTGTGTGAAAAATCCCTGCATGCTTTATGGTTTACAGTTTATGGGTTATAACATTTTTTGGATAGGCCATTGATTTTATGATATTTTATGCTAACTGCTATGCAAATATTGTTATATTTAAATAATTACTGGTGGTTTTTAAGTGAAAAGTATAAGCTTTTTGCAATTTGGTGCTGTTTGGATGGGGATTGTGAATTTTCTTGCATGCTTAAAATGCATGCTTACAATGACTATGAAAACAAGTAACTGATGCGCACACACTGTTGCAATTACTAAGGCCAATGCTAGTGTTTTGTTAACATATTTATTGTTTGTGGCTCTGAAAAGGACCATTTAGGTAACCAAACATGATTGCTAATATGAAATTGGCCAGCCCTTATTGCTTATCACCAGGCGGCATCATTTTGGCATAGACTGTATAAGTCTTTGCACATGATCTTTGGTAACAATGTGGTGCCAGGCTGCAATAATGGATTCAATCGTCTCCTGTTTGGTCTTCAGATGCTTCTTGCTTATTTCGTAACCAATCTTGGCCCACAAATTCTCAATTGGGTTCAAATCTGGGTTCTGAGCTGGCCAATCTAGGAGTCAAACACCATGCTTCTTCATCCACTGCTGGATGGACTTGGCTCGATGACAAAGAGCATTGTCATCCTGGAAATAAAGGTCCTTCCCTACAAGTTGCTGAGCTAAAGGAAGCATGGTCTTTTCCAGGACTTCAACATACTGCTTGGAATTAGTGATTCCCTGCACGATTTGTATCCGACCAATACCAGAAGCAGTGATACAGCCCCATATCATCACATGAAATGGATGTTTCACAGATAGGTTCAGGCAGTATGGCCTAAATTCTTCAGCTGGAAATCTTCTGCCATACTTATTGCACTGATTCCCAGTCAAGTAGAATTTTTTCTCGTCACTGAAGATGACCTTGGCCCACTGTTTATTGGTCCACTTGGCATACTTCTTGGCCCACACACGTTGATGAGAGTAGTGAGCGTCTGTGAGCAAAAGTTTACTTCGAGCCCTGTAGCCTTTGAGCCTGATAGCAAGCAATCTGCAACGCACTGTGCTTGTGCACCCTTTACATCACATGTTTCACTTGTAATCTTGTAATCTGAGGTGAGGTGAGCTTCATGTCAGACATCAAAATGCATTGAAGAGCCCGATCTTGCTGTTTTTTTGACTTTCTTGGTCTTCCAGAGCAGAGCCTCTCATCAACTGAACCAGTTATTTGGTATTTTTCAACAAATCTGTTCAATGTGGTGCAAATGCATTTCACTCTCTTGGCTATTTCTGTACAGGAGTAACCCTCTTCATGAAGCACAATGATGTGATGCCGCTGCTCAGTATTGGTGAAAGAAAAGGCCTTCATCCTTGCCCGCAGCCAGAACTAAATCAAATTTCTCAATGCTTTTCATGCCTATTTATAATCAGAGAGTATAACAACATGATTGGCTCATAGATTTAGCCTCTGTGCATTTTGATTGGTCAGCCAATGCTTGCTGCTGATTAGCTACTTTCAATCCCAACATTGTCAAAAATTCAAGGTGTGTTGTTTTAGCCCATAAACTCACTCAAACCCTTAAAAAGACTTTGGTTATATTAATAAAAATTAAGCCTCTCAATCCGACTACAGAATTTTTCATCAAAGTACTAATTTTGTGTGGTTTCCATGAATGAAAAGTTGATTAAACATATAAATATAGCTTGAAACTGAGTGCGTGCAGGGATTTTTCACACAGCTGTATGTATAAGGATCCACTAGACCCAATATTGTCTGATTCAGTTGGTAGCATTAGAAATATATTATCTGATGCCGGTATTTTTTGAGACATTGATGCCAAATATAATAGTTGAAATAATCTGCCTGAAATGTATCCACTCTTTTTGGCAAAGATTTTAAGATTGGCTAGAGAAAGCAAATTAGAAAAGAAAGTAGGGACAAGATAAAAGAGCCGAGATGGCGCAGTGGTTAAATGCAGCACTGCAGGCTACTTCCGCTGACTGCAGTTCTGCAGTTCGGCTGTTCAAATCTCACTGGCTCAGGGTTGACTCAGCCTTCCATCCTTCCGAGGTGGGTAAAATGAGGACCCGGATTATTGTTGAGGGCAATATGCTGACTCTGTAAACCGCTTAGAGAGGGCTGAAAGACCTTTGAAGTGGTATATAAGTCTAACTGCTATTGCTATTGCTATAAAGTACCCAGATGATGCACTATTAAATGGAAATGGGGGGGGGGGTAAGGGGAAAACAGAAAAGAAAATATTAAATATATAAGTATATATTCAAGACCGAGATATAAAGGCGGGGAAACATAATTAGGGTAGATTAGGGAAGGTATAACCTTTTAAATGAAATAATAAATATATAAGAATGATTAAATGTAAAGAAGAATAACAATCATGTGAATGTATACTTAAAATGGTTTGTAAGAGAATAAAAAAATAAAAAAATTCTTTGAAAAAATGTATCCACTCTTTTAATGCGCTATAGTGCCTCTTAACATTAGATAAATAATTCAATAGTTAAATAATTAAAATAACTGGCTTATCATGCATATTTACATGCATGTAAATATGCATGATAAGCCAGCCATTTTAATTTGTAAACTACATTTTATTTCTTGGCATACTATGTGAACCCAGCCAATTGATATTTTTCAATAAACTATTATTAAACAAAATATGTCTTTTTGAAACATGCAGCCAAGATCAGTATACCACAGATGCACCTTCCACCAATGTGGAGACTTCTGTTAGATTCAAATCCCTTCAGCAACCACTATGATGAGCAACTTATCAGAGCTTGTATTACTTTCCTCCAGATACTTGGTATTATTTTATTTTATATTGTTTGTCACAAAGCAATTAATATTATATGTCACCAAGAATCATTCATACAAAAAATGCAATAAACAAATTAAAATGGCCAATTGTCAACTATTTCTATAACATTATATAATATTAAAATCTTATATTATTTAATATTGCTATTTTTTTCACCTGTAGTTCTTAAATTCACATAAAAATAACTAATGCCTCATTAGCTGAAACAAAAGATAATAAAAGTGTTTTATGAAAAGAATTACTCTGATGTCAAACTATTATTTTATATTAAGTTAAGATAATCTTGGTGGGAAAACAAATCAAATTGTGTTGGCCACAGAGATGGATAAATAAAATAGAGAACTTATAGGAATTTAGCACATAGAAATGACAACACATCCAACTGTTCATCAATACATGAATATTGTCAATGCTGTTCAAAATTTGGATGACTGATGTCCTCTTTGGCAAAGCCTAATGGCTCTCAACAGTTCAGCGAAGAAGAAAAGCATATTAATCTGTTTGCCCACAGCTAGCTGAGCGCTGTAGCCAAAGAACAGGAAAAATATGAGGCCTTCACTGCATAGATTGAGGTATCTGGAATAATATGAACAGTTTGCCAGTAAAACCTGATGCTTTAACCACAAATATTGTCACTGATTTTATGTTATCACAGAAATCTATTCTATGAATTATTCACACACAAAGGGTACATTTTTGCCAAAAAGTAGATGTGAATGATAGCACTTCATGGTATACTCAAAACTGATTTTACAACCATCTTATGGTACCCTTTCGCAAAAAAAAAAAAAAAAAAAATCAGAAAGGTTCATACAGTTGCATAAAGAAATGTTCAATTTACCAGGTTCAATCTCCCAGAAAGAGCCAGATGCTAAACTAATCTCTACGCAGATACAGTAAATATTATATGGTCCCACATTCTTGTCTGGTGAGTATTAAATGTCAGCTGATACAGACATATTTTGTTATTGGTAAGATGGTCCCTACATTCCAAAAGGTGATTTTTTTTTAACTAGCTTATTTATTCACCTTTATTATCTGCCCAACTCCAATTGACTTTGAAATGGCATTGAAAATTGAAAAATCCATATTATAAAAATAATCAAAGAGCTCAAATTAAAATTATCTTATAAACAATACAATTAGAACAAAACAGGACACCCAGAAATACAATAACACGTTGATACATTGTGTAAACCACATCGAGTCACCATATGTTGGGAAACCATATAAGTTTGTTAATAAGATAAACTCAGTGAAGCGGTTGACGTGATGTGCCTGGGCCTCGAGGCTGTTAGGGACTGGATGGGGGTCAACAAGCTTGTACTCAACCCAGATAAGACCGAGTGGCTGGTGTGCTTCCCTCCTACTAATTGGCCAAGTGTTCTATCTCTCAGGCTGGGGGGGTCAAACAGTACGCCCCTCAGACAGGGTTCGCAATTTGGGAGTCCTCCTGGACCCACAGCTGATTTTTGAACACCACTTGTCGGCTGTGACCAGGGGGGCATTTGCACAGGTTCGCCTGGTGCACCAGTTGCGTCCCTACCTGAACCGGGAGGCTCTCACAACAGTCACTTGTGCCCTTGTGACCTCTAGACTGGACTACTGCAACGTGCTCTACATGGGGCAGCCCTTGAAGAGCATTCGGTGACTTCAGCTTGTCCAGAATGCAGCCGCGTGAGCGATCGTGGGTGCGCCTCGGTTCACCCATGTAACACCTATCCTCCGCGAGCTGCACTGGCTGCCTATTGGTCTCCGGATACGCTTCAAGGCGCTAGTCGTCACTTATAAAGCCCTTCATGGTATTGGACCTGGGTACTTGAGAGACCGCCTGCTGCCAATTACCTCCACTAGACCGATTAGATCCCACAGATTAGGCCTCCTCCGAATTCCATCCGCCGGCCAGTGTCGACTGGTGACTACCCGGAGGAGAGCCTTCTCTGTGGCTGCTCCGACCCTCTGGAACGAACTCCCCGTGGAGATTCGAACTCTCACCACCCTCCAGGCCTTCCGCAAAGCCCTTAAAACCTTGCTGTTCCGACAGGCCTGGGGCTAAAGAACTGTTGCCCCCGTCTTGAATTGGTATGACTGTTGTGTTTTAATCATACATTGTTTTTTATGTCATTTAAACTCTTGTTTGTATCCCCCTTCCCTAGTCAAGTTGTGAGCCGCCCTGAGTCCCCTTCAGGGGAAAAGGGCGGCATATAAATAAAATCAACATCAACATCAACATCAACATCAAAATAGATAAAGTAAACCCAAGGCTTGGGACCACAGCCAGATTTTAAGAGCTTTCCAGAAACCTAGGAGAAAGGGTGCCATCCTTAATTTGGGGGGATATCTTGAAGCAACTCAGTCTTTGGAAAAAGGATTATTCTCCCAAGTCTTTTCCAACTTAAGTACATGATGAAAGTACATTCAGACCAAAAACAGTAGCTCAGCATCCAAAAAACATCTTTCAAAACATCCATTCTACACATCCTTCTGTTTGCAATTGGAGACAATGCAGCTTTTAAAGACCCTGACATATTCTAGTAGGAACACACAAACCTTTCCAGATCAGACATACTATATGCTTTTTGAATGATTTGCAATAAATCATGCTTGATTGTAGGAAAGGCAAGTCAAGGAAGGAAAAACAAGAGCGAGCGCAGACAAAATATGTCTGTTTCATAGTGTTTATACCAAAAGACAGAGGTGGGATCTACTTCCCTTTCCTACTGGTTCGCAAATGTGAGCACACTCACATGCGCATTTGCTTTGTTTGCACGTGCCTCATCTGCACATGTGTGCCACCTTCTGTGCATGTGCAGTGCTCATGCATTACATTGGGATGGGTGGGTGGAGCCTCACACAGCCGCCGCTATTGGTTTATCCGAACCGGAGAAAACCGGCTGAATACCACTCTGCCAAAAGATAATAGCTTGATGACTTTGTAGGTACCTACAGTATATACCTATATCTACATATACATATCCGTAGATATATACTCATGTACTAAATACTACATGTGTGCCTTATTTAGCCTGTTCACCATAACATCACCAACATAGTTTCCTTGTCTACCAACAGGATAAATATATTAATGCTTAAACAAAGCTGCATATTGAACACACACACACACACACACACACACACACACTTGACAGAATCTTTCCTGGATGGATCTGCTCATTACGGTACATCTTTGGGGAGGATGCTATAAACTCAATAAATTAACACTGAGGTCAGTGAGAACTGTTTATTCTCATGGAGCTCATTCTGACATTGAAGCTCCAAATATGTATGTTGGAAATACTAAGCCAAGACATGTGCATTTTTTTCTTTAATGTAATATGTTTGAAATTTCCAGCGCACTCAACCAATATTAATCACAGAAATGAAGTTTTTCTATCTATATGGAAATGCTGTTTGGAAATATGTCTTTGGAAATGCTCATCTAAGCTCAAGTCAGTGTTTTCATTGACTACAGAGATTGGTATAACATCCATTTATTTCACTGTAATGCCTGCAATGTAAGGCTATATACGATGATCATCATCTTCATATGTAACTCTGTGATTCAACAATTGAAAATAATTCAGCAAATTTATTTTCATTAATATGGTAAAGTCAATGTCATTTACAATTCAAATATTATTGATAAATTCTTATATTGGTATTCTTATTTACTTTGGTTTATTATAAGTCTGTTCAATGATTTTGCAGTAGTTTTTGTGCAATAGTTTTGTGCTATTCCCAAAGCTAATTTTTATTGCATATGAATACACACTGGAAGAGTCTCATAATGCTGCAAATCAGAATTACTTTTCTAATGACTTGTAGACATTTTGGCTTATAGGATATTCATGTAAATGGTGTCAACAGAATATTATTTTCTGGTAATTTGTTGATGGATTCTATCTCATGTATAATTAGGAGTATTAGCCTGGTCTATGGTCTATGAATAGAGACCACAGATTTATGAAGCCACACTTTATTTATTGTACTTCTATTTTTGTGAGTTAATGAAAACTTTTCTCCTTTTAAGAAAGTGTTTTTCTATAGCATATCTATATATTTATAGTGTGTGTAAATATACATGCTTTGAGTGCCCAAATCACCATTCAAAAATATCCACCAAACATACAGAAGAGAAATTGGTAAAAGTCTGAGGAATGGGACTTATAACAATTTCTTGAGACTAGAGCTCTTCTGATATTGTTGGATAATCCCGATATTGTTGAAAAGGTGAGGGAAAGAATGTTTCCTGTTGTTACAGACAATGATAAAGATGATTGTGCATTGAAGGACAGGCCATTTCAGGCATACCCCCAATAACTGAGTGTAAAAACATTAAACTCCATTGCAGTTTAATGTTTTTACACTCTTCTTCAAAGAAAAGCCAAAAAGTCCAGTTGCCTCTTGAAAAAATACACCTTTGGGACAATCATGACGTGGATGACTGAGAATCTCCATAGACATTAAACTCCATTCAGGACACTCTCTTTGAACTAAATTTAAAAGGCTGTTTTTCTTTCAACAGATAACATAAATATTGGTGGAAACATGTATGTGGAATTTCTAAATTTTATATTAACTAATATGTTTTATATATGAATGTTGAGAACAAAATTATCTAGTACCTGTCTTAAGACTAAGGTCATTTGGATGACTCATATATTTTTGTTTTTGGTTTAACAGAATGATAGCAAAGGCTGTGCAAGCAAATGAGAACAGTGATCTAAGCATACATTTTGTTTCTATTTAGTATGTAATAAGCACACTTTAGTTTGTTCAGCTTTGATTTAGCTACTCTCGCTTTGTGTACAATTACATGCCACTTGGAATAACACCAGCATTTAAGTACATGTTGCAGATGTAGCTTTATTCTTCATCTGGTATTGAGATAGGTTAATTCAGTAAGAAAAATGTACTCTGAGAGCCTGATTAAAGATTTAAAGATTACAGGGCAGAGACAAAAGCAAAATGATTGCCAAAATTGGTACATTGATCCTTATAGTCTCCCCTTAAGAAAATGTGGGCAAAAGAGGAGTGTAATAGAGAGGAAAGGTATAGCATTGTGTTTGAATGTTCTAACTTCTAATCACAGCAAGTTGCTTTTCAGTGGCACCACTGTGCTATTCAGAAAGATCACTGGAATACTTATAGGATGATTTCTCTTAGAAATAAGGCTATTTTTTTTAAACAAAGTAAGAATAAATAGAAAGGGATGCTTATTCTGAAAGCATTGGATATTTATTTTTATTAGTTTAGTAAGGAACATCATAGGATGACCAGTTCCTTATGGTTCTAGTGGCATATATTGTACAATAAAAGCCATTTAAAGTAGGACAGCAATGAAGTGCTAACTGATCATTATAAAGCATGAATTAAAAGAATGACATATTTAAGTATTTAGGCTTCTGTCATATTTTTTTCCAGAAATCTCTATTTATCCTTGTCTTTCTATAAAAATGAGTTTGTTCAGTTAAACTCTTTTCTTTTTTTTAATTTTTTTTTTGCAAATTATACAAAAATCGTATTGGTATAAGTAAGGCTTATCTTTGTGCTATATCCATTGTCATAATTCCCATTCCAAATATTTGTAATGTATGCTCAGTGGTGATGCATAATCTGCAAGCTACATTCAGTTTATACATGTCCTGAGTTATAAAATAATATTACTGACTTTCAGTGGGACACCATAGTATCAATTATCCATGAGCCATTTTGTTACCGAACATATTTATTGTTAAATATTGACAATAAGCTTCCATTAATTACCCAATTCAGTAATTTTTGTTTTGTTGTTGATTAATGTTGTTGGCCTTCTTCCACATTTGCTTTGCTTTTTAATCTTTCATTTATTTTCCCCTGTAACATGATATCCTGTCTATTTCAAGCAGAGTGACTACTGTAACTGCATTTTTACACAGAAGTGAAGAAAAGGATGCTTAAAGAAAAGGTTGGAGGATAAGGTTTAGACATAAAAATCTATCTACCATGTAGTAAAATCTGATCTATACACCCATTTAAAGGTATTATAGTTAAGCCTACACATTTAGTGTTCTGCTGAAGAATCAACTGTGTGTGCAAACAGTTGGTGAGTGTGTATTATACAGTTTATATAACTCATAGATTTGCACACACACACACAAATAGGTACATGGGAAATTCTAGACATGCATACATGTATCAAATTTATATGCACACAAACCTATATAGATACATATAATTAAAGTTTTAAAGATAAGTTAAAAATGAACAAAAACTAATAGAAAGTAAATGAAACAAAGAAAGTCAATGAAATAGATAAAATAAAAAGAATAAAGAATAAAAAGATGAAAAGAAAGTGAAAGAGGGTTCTAATGTTATTTACAACAAATACAAGTATGATTAAAAGCTATCTCTCAGTTTGTGATTAAACAAAAAAGTTCATTTTTTTCTATTGTTTTTATAATCATCAAAACCTCAAGACAGAAGTGTATTTTAGACAATTTTTAATGACAAATACCAGGTACTTCATTTAATAAAAATAATGTACATTTAATCTTTTCAACCACATATTTCTTCCCAGAAATATCACTATAAAATGATATAGATGGCAAATAAATTTAATAAATATTCTCCCATTGATCCATTTGTATACTGCAACCAAACCTTTAGCCCATTTTATCATACATGTTTTTCTTCTGTTTAAATTTTTACAGCACATAGTAAAGTATAATTTCCAATCAAGTAGACTCAGTCCTCTTCTTTCTTTTGCATCTCGTAATACTTTATATTGAACTTGTGATTTTTTCCCCTTACCACAAACATACACACACCACACACCACACGTATGGAAGGGACCCACTAGATAGATTATGATGGATGGATGGATGGATGGATGGATGGATGGATGGATGGATGGATAGATGGATTGATAGATAGATAGATAGATAGATAGATAGATAGATAGATAGATAGATAGTAGACAGATGATAGATAGATAGATAGATAGATAGATAGATAGATAGATAGATAGATAGATAGATAGATAGATAGATAGATAGATAAAATTTTAGAGGTGCTAACCTGAAAATATCATATACCTACTAGAAAACTGTTCCCAAACATCTCTTAAAAACTGATCACAAAATGCTTCTATTAAAGCCTCAAATGTTGAAAATCTACCCAGCTATACACATTGAGTACAAAAATGTGTTCAATAGATTGCAAAGTATTATAGGCCATCTAGAGACCCATTGAAATGCCACCCAATACTCCTATATGTCAGAAATATGAATGCCTCATCGTCAGTGTATCCTTAATACTTATGCATTTTGGAAAGGTCAGCTTTTATCAGTGAAATTCTGTGTCTTGCAATTTACACAGGGATGTCTGAGGAATCATTTTTCTGGTATTATCACTTAAAGTGATACCGTTTCAGTAAAAACTGTCAGTGCAGCAAGTTTCACAGTGCTGTCAGAAAATCTGCATTCATGGTAAAGTTTATAAATACATCACTTGTCATATTTACCAGTACATGAGCTGAGAAGAAAGAAAATATTAGAATGCTGAATAGCAACAGTATTGCTTCAAGAAAATTGACACTTTTCTTTCAAATGTAGATGAGCCTTCAAAAGCTTGGATTTTCTTTTAAAAATTAGGAAAATAATCTAGCTTTTGCATATGTCAAAATACATATTAATATTTTATAAAAAATACATATGTTGGTGTTTTAATATAAATACATAGAAATATCAAATCTAAACTACATGTTCCATGTTGTTATAATAAAATAAAATTATACAATATTTTCTGCAAAGTGACTATTGGGCAATTTGATGGATATTTGAAGCATCAGCCAAGTCCTGTAGTATATAACAAGAAAAGTGATGGGACAGGGGAAATATCAAGATAGACTACATTATGTTGATTATGATTATTCTTTAGTTACTTGAAGTACTTGCAGGTTGTTCTAATCAAAGCTTAGGAGTATATTTGTGAAATAGAGGTAGGACAAGAAAAGCAAAAAGTTGAATGCCAAACAATTAACATAATCAGTATTTATTTTCTAGAAGTGTGAGTAGCAAAAATCTCTTTATTATTTAGATGAAGATGGAACAAGTTGAGAGAAAGTAATGAAACAGATAGAATGTAACATAAATATAACATACTACTATAGACACAAGATATAATAACTATAGTATCTATAGGTATGAAACAAATACTGTATTACTGAACTCAGATTTCCTATTCTGTAGCTAGAACTTTCTCAGAACCTATTTTAAAAGAATAGTATACACATTACACCAATCCTTTTATTTTGCAAAATTCCCCAGGCAATAGCTGAGCATTTAGCAATTTTCTCATTCTCCATCTTTAACTCCCATCTCTTGATCTGTCTGTTTCATGCCTACACTTCTTATCTTTAGATATTTAAGACTCAATCCATCCTCAAACAATTGGTAATTCACCCTGATGCATCTGCCAGCTTCTTACCTTTTGTTAGCCAGATATTGCCAGTCAAGCTTCCTTTTTCATTTATGCATATACAGTAGGAGCAAAGTAGTATATGTAAAAAGGCTTTCCTCTTGTTTGCTACAAATAGCATTATTCTCTTCCCTGTGTCTTTAGGTTTGCACCTTTTAGATTAATCTTTTCCTTTTAGCCACTATTTTAGGCTAAACATTTTCTGCTATACCACTGTTTTTTGAAGGATCTCGCTCGAACCCAGTTCCAAAACTCACTTTTATTCATTTTTCCTAGTTCTGCTGAGTTTCAGTTCTGCTTCCCTGCTCCTTCTAATAATCCTCTCTTGTCCAGAGGTCCCTAAATCTAATTTTCTTACTGACTTCAAGCTGTCTACCAGCAGCTTTTTATCTTTTTAATCTTTATCCTATGATTTACTGTTCAAAGGTGCTTCTCTCTGATTTTGATTTCTTTTTCACTTGATCTTCACCAAAAAGCCAAGAAGCAAGTAGATATCGACCTTGTACTTGTAAACATACGTAGTTCTTCCATTATGAAAGCAAGGAAAGTTATTTTACTCTTCCTAACTTTCATTTTCTATTATGCCCTTAGTTTTTTTTTTACCATGTTTATCATATTCTAATATGATATGTAGGAAACTAACACTATTAATAGTATATAGAGTATATCACAGAAGTGAGTACACCCCCTCACATTTTGTAAATATTTATCTTTTCACGTGACAACACTGAAGAAATGACACTTGGCTACAATGTAAAGTAGTGACTATACAGCTAGCATAACAGTGTAAATGTGCTGTCCCCTCATAATAACACAGCACACAGCCATTAATGTCTAAACAGCTGGCAACAAAAGTGAATACATCCCTACGTGATAATGTCTAAATGGGGCCCAAAGTGTCAATATTTTGTATGGCCACATTATTTTTTCAGCATTGTCTTAACCCTCTTGGGCATGGAATTCACCAGAGCTTCACAGGTTGCCACTGGAGTCCTCTTCCACTCCTCCATAATGACGTCATGAAGCTGATGGATGTTAGAGACCATGCACACTTCCACCTTCCATTTCAGGATGCTCAATAGGTTTAGGTCTGGAGACATGCTTGGCCAGTCCATCACCTTTACTCTCAGCTTCTTTAGCAAGACAATGGTCATTTTGGAGATGTGTTTGAGGTTGTTATCATGTTGGAATACTACCCTGCATGCTCTGCTTCAGTATGTCACAGTACGTGTGTGTGTGTGTGTGTGTGTGTGTAAATATTTGTATTTATTCTGTATACAGATTGTGGTAATGGAGATACTTTTTGGTCAAGTAACTGTTCCTCACGTAAGCTTTTTCTACACATTTTTATCATATTCTTTTTTAAAAAATACACTCTGCCTCCTTAGGGACTCTGTCCACTTTAGTATATGCAAGTACAGAAACATTTTATAAATGAAAAGAAACTTCCTATCACTTATAAAATGTTTCTGAACTTGCATTAGCATGAGAAATGCCAGCTATATTGGTTAATGCAACAAATTAAATCTTACACTCAACTTTAGTTGAAAGTATCATCATTCTTTCTCCAATTATTTTTCCACTAGGGCAAGACTTGAGAACATTCCAGATCTGTAGTAGTTCTCATCCCCTTAGGGTTATGTATTTATTAGCAAATTTATATAGCCACCCATCTCACAAAAAGTGACTTTGCATGTATAACTATTAAAACACTATCACAATATTTTAAAAAAAATAAACTTAAATAATAACAAAAATAGCAACTAAAACCAAAATGGAATATAAACATTAAAAGCGTAAAAGAACCCCAAGATAGTAGAAGAACAATACTCATCTGGTTTCATAAAACTTTTTTGGCAGGTTCACCAAGGGATTTTCAGTGTTGAAAGAACCATATTTTAAGACTTTCCATATTAAACTGAAATGCTAAACTGGTAGCTAGGTAGTTAAGTAGCTAGGTAGCTAGGTAGCAGGAGGGAGGGAGGTAGTTGTTTCCAGGTGTATTTAACCATATGCTGGAGAAGGAAAACACTGACAACCTGCAGCACCTAAGACTTGTTTCTGCTGGCATAGAACTTGATCAATGTAATTCTCATCAATCACTCTAACTAAAGACCTTTCTGAAAGGGGGGGGTTCACTCTGTAAACATCCCCCAAATGGCCTGTTTTTTGTGAAAATAGGCCCTTTTTTCAAATGAAAGGCTTGAATAACCTTGGGGGGAGCTTGCAGAGTGTTCCTGGGGTGGGGTGGGGAGAGAAAAAAATGGCCAGTTTTTCACGAAAACGGGCTGGTTTTTTTGTCAAAAAAATTGCATACATAGCCTTATGGAAGCTTATAGAGTGCTGCTGGGAGCTGGGGGTACAAAAAAACAGCCCATTTTTCCTCAATTCTGCCCTCCTCAGACCCAGAAGCTGTCTGAAAGCCTCCATAAGGGTATGCATAGCCATTTTGGTGAAGGGGCTTCAGGAGGCAAAAAATAAATAAATGCTGTATTTGATGTATAAGACGCACCTAGATTTTCAGCCTCTTTTTTGAGGAAAATAGGTAAGTCTTATACTCTGAAAAATACAGGCAATTGGTTGCATTTGCCATCCCACCAGCATTTCCATTCACATCTACCATTTGGAAAAAAAACAACTAGCAAGTGCTTTTCTTTACGTTATCGATATTGGATTTGGGTGTTTACAAGCCTGCAAATCAGAATCTAAATCTTCCTCTGTGTCTCCTTTCAAACTGCCCTGCCACTGATCTTCATCTTTCTGCAAATTCTTTTCTCCTGCTGTTTAAATTTCTGCAAAAGAAAAAAAAGGGAAGAAGAAAGGAAATTGGCCTGCTCTCGTCTCTAGTTATCTTGTTGCTGCTTTCTTTTCTTTTCTTTTCTTTTCTTTTCTTTGTGAGAGGTCAATTCTTTATTCTAGCAATCTTTCCTTATCCTTGTGTCCAGTAAAGTAAATAAGGCATTTATGTACTTTTTAGCCAGGAACCAGTAGGAGCTGGGCAGGTTATAGCTCTTGAGCACTTCATCACCAAAGCTCATGCATAGAGTAAGACTTATGTTGGGACAAGATGGAAAGTTAACATTAGCTAATTAGTATGGAGTTATGGAGTTCAGTAATCAACTTAAAATATAATGTTAAGAAGCAATGGGCTGGTGTTGATGTGGGAGGTTCTCCCACCTCCCACATTATGAAAATAGAACCTATCATTAAAGACTGATTTACAAGTTATTAACACATTGGAATTAGTGGTGTCTGTGAATGAAGACATCATATCAAGACTATATAATATCTTCTATGGTATTTGTTTTCCAAAGAGTTGAAAAATAGTTAGAGTAGAATCATCTTGCCTCCTAACCTTTTTGTGGTGGAGGGAAAGGTGTACTTATAGCCACCCATAGAATGCTTCTAAAATTTCAAGTGCTTCTGCTTACCAAATCAACATTTTTAGTATCCCAAATTATAGTTAATGTTAGATATATTGCCTTTTCTGAGCCCACGGATATTAACTCATGGGAAATTTAGCCTTATCTTAGGTTGCTTCATAAATATAGACACATTTCTCTTCTTCAGATTAGGGCAATCAATGGATACTTCTAATATCTTGTACTCAGTAAATCATCTTCTCATTTCATATTGAAGGAGTCAGCAAACAGCTGGTTGATGAATTCAAAGAACCTCCCACATCAATTAAATAAGAGAATTATTCAGCTCTACAATGCACATTATTCTTTTTAATACCTACATCTAACTTTCCCAATGACCTTTCTTTCCAAGTTGCAAATAAACTTCAAGTGCTTGTTACTAAAAGTAATAAAAGTAGCCATTTGTAAAAGTATCCAGATGCTTGCTTAAGCACTAAGCATGTACAAAACAGTTCTTTTCTACCTCAAGGTGGTACCTCAATCTGGACTGTTGAATTAATTGGATTCAAGGCAATGTCTGTGGCAGTGCCTCAAATCAAAACTTTACAATGGACTAAACTGAACTTGATTCAATCAAAAAAGGCATCTGTATGTACAGTTCATGGCAGAAATAGTTTTTTACATCCAAGGTTGAAACAAAGTAATTGTTTAAAGGGCAGTGTTTCAGCCCAGTTATTATCTAAGGATCAATTCAACTTGAATTCTGTACTGTCATATTTAGCACTAATATAGTTGTATTTTTTAAAAAAAGAAACAATATGATCATCATCATTCTGTTCAAATCCCAGCCTCTGCCTGCCTCTGTCTGAGAGTCAGTGATCTTAAACTTTATATATATTTCTTTTTGGAAGGATATTTATATATATATTACATATGGTTATCTTGTTTTAAATTAGCTAGGTTTAGCGACAGAGTAGATTAACTACAGAATAGTTGCAGGCAAAATGATGTTTTCATTCTGAGGATGAGATTCAGATATCTGACTATGAATGTTAATTACTTAATCCCATGGTGAATGTTGACTTAAAAAAAAAATGTTGGCAAGGCAGTGAGTAAATTCTGACATCTAGCAGTGAAATCCAAACATAGCTACTTTTGCCTAAATCTGTTCAGCTATTAGAATTGTTGAATATATTTCATTTTAGGGTTCTTTAATATTTCATTAAGTAAAGCAAAATAAAACACTTTTCAGTGTCAGTCCTTGAAATACCCTATGACTATGCTTCAGAACAAAGTCCAGAGAGGTTGGTAAATATTAAGTACATTAAGAACTTAAAACCTCTACACTCTTTATTTGTAGTTTATTTAGACTAATTATACTAAGTTTATATAAGATAGAATGAGAACATGCATACAAAATAACCATTTCTATTCAGTGTAATGTTGGCACAGAATGTATACTCTCTAATTCCCATAATTTTCTAATTTTCTAATTAGTATGGCTGGCTTATTGGCATTCTATTTGATATGATATAACATTTAATGTAAATATAGAACATATGTAGATAAACTCTTGCTTCCCATATTCCAGAAGGTGATGTCTTTGAAGGATAGGGCTAGAGTTAAGTTGCAGACTTTAATGTTTTTGAAGAAGACTAAGAAACAGAATAGATAAAATGGTGATTATACATCAAATGTATAATTAAAACTAAGAATTTGCTTTATGTTTTTCTTTTTGTGGGGAGGGTCTTAAATTTTAAGCTTCTGTTAAATTTTCAAATTAAAACAACAACATTCATTTTTGACAACTAGTTCAGAAACGGCTCTAGACAGAACAAGAAAAGGGAGAAATGAATTGGGTGGTGATTACATGAATCCTTTTCATGTCAGATTGCTAGCTCTAGCTCTTGCCTACACCAATTTATTAGATTTGTACATTGCCAAATCCTTCGAGACTCCTTACAACTTACAATAGTGAAAAACATCCAGAGTAAGAAAACATCCATAGTAAACTCCAACTCAGTCCATAGCAAAATAATAAAGTACACTAAATTCAACAATAAAAAGAACAATATAACAGCAATATAAATACACCATATAAAATAAATGATGGCAAACATACAACCCCAAAAGTCCCTTTGGATATTTAATGTTGATCTGTAAGACCATAATTGAGATGGCATGTCCAGTTTCCAAGTAAGGTTGTTCTATAAAATAGGTGTGATAGCAAATGGAAAAAAAGCCCTATAGTTTTCTGTCTTCAACCCACCACATAAAATGGGAAATTATCAACACCTATTCTTAGGTGGACAGATCAACTCAGTCTACAGGAAATTCTATATGTAGATTAGTGCTCTGATGTAAAACTAGCACTGTTGCTTGTACCCATTAATATATTAATAGTTTCAAATATAATATGCTCAGATGGATGAGCCTTGTTGGCAGTCAGGACACTGAAATTTGGAGTAATATCAAAAATTCCAATTCAACCGTGCACCTGGCCAAGAAGAAATACATGGTTGATGGTATCTAGGATGCCAAGAGTTCCAATAAAAGGAAGACAGAACTACTATCAACATCAAAGTTCTAATAAAGGTCATGCATTAGTCACCAGTGCAAGCTTCATAATATGTCATCATTAATCTAAGCTGGTATGAATCTAGACAATCCATTTCTTGTAGGTTGTTCTGGAGCTAAATTACCACCATACATGCTATATTTGCTCTGAGTTGCTGAAATGACCTGAAATGATGCTTCTCTGCTTAAAAAAAATCTAAGCACATTTGTCTTGATGTTATATTAAGATAAATATGAAATATTTACATTCTGATGCTGTGTAAAATATATTACAAAATATTACTCTGGCATCCAAATGTGATACAAATTGATTAAACAAAGTGTTTTTTTCATTGAACCATCGTAATAGTATCAATTGCTGGAAACTATTAAAAATGAACCATTGCAAAAACTATACTTTCTTTAGAAAATCCCAGCTTTGTAACTAAAGGAATGTTTCTCGTTATTTGTTTCTTCAAATTTTATGGTCTTTATGCAACACTTACTCTATAACTATAGACCATGCTATGACCTTGAACCTAAATAAATGATAATTTATGGTTGAAAAAAAATAAATTATTCCATTTCCTGGGAAGATATACATGTAGGACATTCACTATCCAGAATCTGTTTCTTTCTTTCTTTTATTCTTCAACCCAGAAGAAATTAATTTCAGCATTAAGAAGTCATTGTTATTTGTCAAGGAAAAGAGCAATAGAGTTTAATTTGTTTTAGCCTCTCACAAAGTGGTAAGATCAGATCTTGTATTTTAGTTACCTAACAAAAATGCAGTAAACAATCATCCATATACCAGAAAGTCTGCTTGCTTCAAGAAAAGCAGTGTTCAGCCACTAGTTTTATCTCTACCCTGCATGGGTATGAAAATTATTATACCTGTCTCCTTCAGACTTTTATCCACTCAAGCATTCAAAGCAAGCAAGAACAATTCTATCAGCATAAGTGTGTGTGAGCAACCTAAGACAGGCAACTAGAAGCCTCAGAGTTAGAAGATTATAGATGTCAAGGTATTAATAAGTCAGTCAGTGGAACAGAAAGGTAAACTGGCCAGCACTACTATTAGCATTTCTTCAATTGAAAAGAAGAGGAATTATAAATTATAATTGCAAAATCTTTCTGCATTGAATTTCTCTTTGAGCTCTCTAGTTAAAATGCTCATCATTCAGTTACTTCCAACTATTCCTGTATCCTTTTCTTTCATTCTCTTTGAGTTTTTATTTAATGATAAAAAATAATAATCCAGATTTAACATTTAAAATGGAAAGCAGTTTTAGATTTACCAAGAACATTGGCACTGAAGCAAAAAAGTTTTGTTTTTGTTTTTATATCTAAATGTCTTTTGGGGCAGTGGAGCTACCTTAAATGAAGGCGTATTTTCTTTTCAGCTAAATATGGTATATTGTAATTCAGGGTAATATTGATCCCTGCTGAAAAGAAAGATTCATTTGTCTCCAATTCCTGCTGAGATACATGTTAGCCTTTGGAGAAATTAAATTGAAAGAAGTATCATGCATCGTCTATTGTGTAATGTATTCACCAGCATTTCAACATATGCCTCCATGGAGAGTGAAAGACCATTACCTTTTGATCCTGTCTCCTTCCCATATTTCTCTAGAGCCTTTAATCCCGTCCTCTCCTACATTTAATTCAGGAGCATATGTTGTCAAGTTGATGTGTCTATATTTTGTAGCTGTTTGGTTTCTGCTAAAAACTGTTTTTTATCCATTCCATCTTTTCCAACCTGCTTAAAGTTTGAAATTAAAAAGTCAGGGGAATATTCCATATCAATTTTCATCAGTTAAGTGGGAATTCAGATTTTGTAGTATTCTTCCCCAAGAGTGAGATTGGAATGCAGATTTTGCAATATCCTTCCCCTGGTGGGGTGGGAATGGAGATTTTGCAGTATCATTCCCCTGGAGTGGGGTGAGAATGCAGATTTTGTAGTATCCTTCCCCTGTTGTGGGGTAGGAATGGAGATTTTTCAATATCCTTCCCCTGTCATGCCCATAAGCCACACCCACAGAACTGATATTAAAATAATTGAATTTCACCACTACCTTCCACCTTAATTTTTAAGTGCTTTAGGAAATACTTAACCTACAGATATAGAGACAATTACTTTGCAGCTATTACAGTGAGTTAAACTTTCTTTCAAGAATGCAAAAATAAAAAGAAACTTTAAGGAAGTTTTAAAATGAATAAAGGAGAATGATAATTCTCTTTTTTTATTTTCTACAAAAGTGCTCGGCATAAATGTGATAGTTAAAGAGACCAGTCTTTCATGGGAATGCTTTTTATCATTAAAGAGTGTATCTACTTGGAGGACTTTACATAAAAATATATAAGGTAATAATCTAGACTATAATGTTATATTGTTTTGTTGCTATGTGGTTTCTGAAGTTGCTTGAAATTACAGAGAGTGAAAATGCTAAATCCACAGAAAGATAAAAGAAGGAGAAAAGGAAAAAGGGGAAGCTTTCATTTTCACATTTCGACTTCAACATACAATGGTGACTACTATAAAAACAGCAAAATGACAAGAGAAAATAGTTACACTTAGCGGAAAGGTATGGCATTTCCCACAACAGAGTAATGGTTGGTAAAGATGATAGAATTTGCAGAGCTGGTTAAATATCATTATTTCTGAGTGGATGGAGAAATACATTATCCTTTTGAGTAAATGAATATATGGATTACTTTGAGGAAGAATGAATGAATAAACATTAAAAAGAGACAGAGAACAATTTATTACTTGGAAAGTGGAACGTATGAAAAAAACCTCAGTCTCACCTTGATTTTGTCTGGTATAAGATGGAGGAGAGAAAAACTCAAATACTCTTTCAAGATGCTGACAGTAGACCCTTCAGTGATAAGGTAGTATTCCTGGAATCCTTGTGGTGTCTTTTTCTTGATCTGGTTTACCTCAAAGGACTGACATTCTGTTGACACAGACTTGAAGAAAGTACTGTAATAATAAAGTTGTCCTTTTTTTTCAACTGCCAGGAAAATATTGCTGTACTGCTGAGCTGCCTTTCTCTCAGCTGTTACATCTCTCTTATTTCAATTTTTTTCTCCAAAAATAACCCAGAGCCATGTAGCTTATAATGATTATCTCTGGACTTTGTATTTTTGTGCTTATAACAAAATAAGACAAAAATCAAGTTTGATGGAACTCAAAGGAATATCTGACTTACTCAAATTAAATGTAACCTTTAAACTTTTACAAATTAAAATTGAAAGTAAATATTTCATAAAGAATTTATTCTTTTTAAAGCTCAGAAAGCTTTAGCTTATCAATCAAGATAGCATGAGTATATTAGATGAAGCCTGTTAGCTACTACAACTGAGAGGTCAAAAGCAACATTGCAGTGGACCCCAGTCATAAAATAAAATGACACAAGAATAAACCTCTTTACTGAAAGATATATTTTTCTCCCACACCCACACATTAATTTCCAACTTAATCCATTTCCTAAGCAGATAAAAGAAATCCATTAAAAAAAAGCAGTAATGCAATGTCTTATATTACAGGATAGATGGAGAGTCAATAAAGGGCTTATTCATGAACAAAGTCAAAATTAGACTGCAAAGAAGCAATGTGTATTGCAAAGATAAGCTTGCTTATGTAGGCATGTAGAAGAGTAAATATGCTCAGAGTTTCAGAATTAAAAAAATTATATCATCTCTTATATGAAACCCAATAAATAGATAAACTAGGGTACATAATTAATAGAAAACTTTTCTAGTGATAAGTTATTTACACAAAACCATTGGTATGGCATTTACATGTTACATTTGAAAAGAAAAGCCAGGATGCCCTTGTTATTTTTTTTTCATGTCAAACAATGGAGAAATGTAGTGTATGTCTAGAATACACATTTGACGTATAAACTTTGTTTCTTTAAATAATGGAATTTTTGCAATATGCTAGTTACAATTGGATGAAAGTTCAGATATATAAAAATAGACCAACTTCTTTATAATTGATGTAATTAAACTATTACGGTTCACTGCACAGTCAGCCAGATGTCTAGGCTGGATTTGGTATATGCATAGTATATCCTTCTCAAGGACTCAGTATAGGCAAATGTTTGATGGTGTTACAGATATTGCAGCCAAATATCTGTCAGTTTTCCAAGCAAAACGGCCTTTTAAAATTCACTGATGGTAATTTTGTCAACGCCAATGGGGTTTGAATGGTGCATTATTATTATTATTTGTCCATCTACTGAGTCTTTCCCAAGGACCTGGGGTAGACAGATGTGGATATTTAATAAACTTACAGCTATTATAGCAGGATGTCCCAAGTAAAGTGGCCTTTCACAATTGACTAATGGTGAATTTGTCAATGTCAATGGTGTTCAAGTGGTGGTCCAGATGTTTTGGGATTGCACACAAGGTGCCTATTACTGTTGGTACTACTTTTGCATTCTTTTGCGACATTCTCTTTCTATTTGCAGGTCTTTGTATTATGTTATCTTTTCCAGTTTGTTTTCTTCTATTCTGCTATCTCCAGGTTCTGCCGTGTCAACTCCCCAGAGATTTTTGTCTTCCTTATCAATTGTTAAGTCTGGAGTGATATGTGGCAGGTGCCTATCATTGAATTCTAAAGTCCCAGAGCAATTTAGTTTCTTCATTTTCTATGACTTTCTCTATTTTGTTGCTCCACCAGTTTCTGCTTGCAGGCAAATTATATTTTTTGAAGGCCTTTCAAAGCACCATTTTTGCTCTTTTGTAATGCCATTGCTTGTAGTCAGTCTGTGAAAAGTACTTATAGTGATCATTTTCACTCAGACCCTTGATGTAATTAGCATAGAACATATTGATTCCTTCAATTTTCACTATTTTTCTCTGTTTGATGGTGAACGTGGTGCATTTGTCAAATTCAAAGTCCAAATGCAATATCTTGGATCTATATACAGACATCAATGAGCAGCATTTCAGATGCTGTTTCAGATGCTGCTTTCCATCCAGCTTCAAATTGTCCATATAAAAGAGTATGGTATTTGAATAGTGGATTATTAGGGTTCATTGCATTGTTATCCAGCTATCGAGTCTTTCCTTAGGATATGGGATAAATTGATGCTGTTGTTTGATGGTATTAAAAGTAGTATCTAGTTTATTTTGGGCATTGACAAGACCAGAGAAATAAAATTATTAAAGATTTTAAAAAACTAAATAGTTAAAGATATAATAAAGCAAATAAAACTGAATAAAAAACTATATCAAACTGTTCCTGGCACGCCATTAAACAGAATTTTGTGACATTATTAGAGATACTAAGATAAGAAAAAGTTATAAAACCTGAATGTTAAAATCGTTTTAGAAGACATGGGGAAATAGAAATCTATTTTTCATATTCATTGAATATCTTGCTTTAACATTTGTAATTGTGTGCTTCTGTCCTGATATAAAGTCTTCTTGATGTTAATGAACTGCAACTCTCAACAAGCCAATAATAAGGAATGCATGCAGAGTGATTCACTAACAATTAGAGGACCGTCATTGTACATCAGTGTCTTTAAAAGTTACAGTATATAAGAATGTTGTTATATTAAGAGTAGCTATAGATTTTCATAGAGAACATTTGTAATGGAATGTAGAGAGAAATGATGGAATGTGTATCCCAATACAAACACATATTGTAGAATGTAATAAAGATTATCTTGATGGAGATAGACCAAATCCTTGGTGCTCTATGAGCTTGCGTGTTTTGTTGCAGATGTTTCATTACCCTAACTACTGTAGGTACCATCATCATCACAGTTAACATTAACATCAAATCCATTATGAAAGCATCATGAAGAAAAATATGCTTAAATCCAAAACAAATAGAGAGCACACACAAAATAGTAAAGTGGTAAAAGCTAAAGGTTCCCCGTGCACATATGTGCTAGTCATTCCTAACTCTAGGGGGCGGTGTTCATCTTAATTTCAAAGCCGAAGAGTCCACGCTGTCCGAAGACGTCTCCATGGTCATATGGCCTGCATGACTAAATGCCAAAGGCGCACAGAACGCTGTTACCTTCCTATCAAAGGTGGTTCCTATTTTTCTACTTGCATTTTTACATGCTTTTGAACTGCTAGGTTGGCAGAAGCTGGGACAAGTAATGGGATCAACAAGCTCAACGTCTTAGCCACTGAACCACTATATCCCTCTAGTAAAGTGGACACCTTCATAATTCACATGAGTATAAAAGAGAAGAAATTAAAGCATATTCTGTTAGTATAGCCAATATTAATAAACATATTATTTTATCCTTCTTGTGAAATTTATTTTTTGGTTTGGACTTAATAGTAGGGCTGATAAATGAACATTTGTAAATTTTTCATTTGTAAACAAACATAAAAATGATAGCCATTGTATTATGACACCATGTTTTATCTGTCTATCAGTCTGTCTTTCCCTTAATCATTGGAATTTATACCAGGCATATATGAATGTTTATGCTTATAGATGGAGTATAGATGAATGACTATCTCATTGTGACACTTTTTTGATAAGAACTTTAAATAGATAGAAAGAACTTAAGAATTTTGGGAAGAAAAAAGAATATTGAGTTCCAATGCTGAAAGATGTTCAGTTAAGAAGGCTTAGGTACTACAGCCCCCCAATTCCCAGGACTTGGCAAACTTCTTAGGTGACTGATGCCACTCTGTATTTTCAACTGATAGCTTAGTGTGTACTTTCTGCCAAATTTTTAAAATGTCAAAGCTTTTTAAGTCTAAATTCATATCAGACCTCTTATAACAATATCAGAATTTTTCAACTTAGATTATTTTAACATTTTTTTAAAAAAAATGACTGAATATTTTCTAAGAATACTGAAGACATGGTGGTGCCATTGGTAGTCATTTTTTAAAAAAAATTAATTTCACATTTATCAGTAGAATTTGTAGTGTTTTGTTGAATTTTGAATCAAACTTGAATTTGGTGTTAAAATTTTTTTTGGGGGGGATATATTTTTATTATTTTTACATTTAAAACAATGTAGTATTGCGAAGTTGAAGTGACCGTACAATCACGTTATATACAACTAGTCTCAACCATTAACTATTAGCCTACTTAATACATTGTCTATCCTTCTGTCCAATCACAATATATGCAGTTTGTTCCAGTCTTGTCACCTTGTCTTATACCAATCATAAAATCTGTTTCAGACTTCAAAATATTCTGATTCCCCTTTATTTTTAAGTTCAAGAGTGAGCCTATCTGCTTCCGCACAGGCCAACACAAATATTGTGCATAAATTATGCATGCCGCAGTTAGTACATGTATAATTAGATAAAGTGTATCTTTCTTAAACACCTCCAGTATTATACCTAGGAGAAGAATTTCTGGTTTAAACAAAATTTGGTCTCCCACCATTTGTTCTAACCATGATTGATTCATTTTCCTTTTTTTTTGCCTCATTGCATGTCCACCACATATGATAAAAAGTGCCTAGTGTTTTTTTACACTTCCAACAATTTGGGGACAGATTTGTAAACATTTTGGAGAGCCGTGCTGGGGGGAGATCCCTTCTGTAGAACATCTTATAAATATTTTCTTTATACACCATAGCCATTGTTAGTTTCAGATTAAGTATCCAAAGTTTTTCGCACCCAGCCAATATCACATTATAACCGAAATTTTTCGCCCAGGTGACCATAGCTTCTTTGACATGTTCCTCCTCTAGCTTATCTTTCAACAAAAATATGTACAACACTTTGATCAACCTGTTTTCTGTCTGTATCAAAAGTTTATCTAATATTGTGTAATCTTTGGCAATACCTTCCTTCTTCCTATCCTGTGCAAACCTTGAAAATAACAACAGTTTCTTATGGTCCAAGAAAAAATGGAAGAAAGAATATGGGGAGGGGGGAAAATCCATTTTCCCAAGTTTCCTTTTAAATCTATAACTCCACATTTTCCTTTTTTAAATCAATCTTCTCATCTATTGCAATCTATAAAAATCTTGGTGAAGCCATCTGACAAACCCATCCCTCCTCAATCTGTTTCACTGTTCAGTGAGTTAGAGTAATAAACCTGCCAACAGAAGGATTTGTCAGCCAACAATACAACAGCAGGAGTGTCTTAAAGCAAATGATTTCAAATACATCAAAAGGACATGATCAACAGTGTAAAAAGTTAATGTTTATTTATTTATTTTCTATAAAGTTTTACCACAATAAGGAGGGTATTAGAAACACTCTGGCCAAAGAAGCAAAAGGGGGGGAAAAGGAAAAACTCAATTATAATTCCCAAATTGACATGGCAAAAATTCAGCTGCCCCAAATATTTTGGCCTGTCTCTACATTTGTATCCAAATTAACTGCAGTCTGAGATGTGCTGGCAGAAGAACACCTGCTTCCTCTTTCTATCCTTGGGTGACTACAATAATTACCTGCTTTTACCTACCCAGGTTCAAAAGCTGTGAAATATTGCTAACGTCAAGTTAATCATTCTTCCACTCGCTCCTGCCAGATGATTGGCTTGGTAGTTTGAATTGCAGCTTCCTTGTCTGACAAACCTATTAATAGTCTTGTTTCATTTCAAGCTCACATCACTCTCAATGTGAGTTAACTTGCCCTCCAGATGCCGATTTGACATACTTACAAGGTAAGACAGTATGATATCATGTATTCCTTCTGTATGCTGCTTGTATTGTTGCTTTAATTTTTTTTTTAAATCCCATAGGCATCTTTTTTCACATCACTTTGTCATTCGGGCCCACTTCTCATAAGTTACGTAGAAAATTATATGTTAATACCTTGCTTGTCTGACTTTATGCCACAATTGGAAATTCATATGATAAATTCATTCTCTGAAGAAGAGTAAAATTATTTCGCGTCAAAGCTTTTATATTAGTGAAAAGCATAATTTACCCATTTTCTTTGGATAGAAATTTCTTTTTCTAAAAGAAAATTTCACAAAGTAAGCCTTGGTCCTTAAAGTTAAATTCAATTAATTTCACTTTTGGATGTGGTTTTAAATTAGTCTTCCACATTTCCTCATTATTCTGTGATTTACAACAAAAAGTAACGGGACTATCCAAGTGTGTGTGTGTGTGTGTGTGTGTGTGTGTGTGTGTGTGTGTGTGTGTGTTTTCAAGTAGCTTTCTCTAATTTTTGTATACAAATTTTGAGTTGAAAAACCCATTGTGATAGGGGAGAGCTGTAAATTCTGACTTACAGCAATGTTCCGATCCCTATACTCAATAGAAAAGTTGCCGCATTATTGTGAAAGAATCACAGTGGTATGATCTACTTTTTTTCTTTGCACATATAACTTTTTATAGATTGCTTATACCAATATACACATTAAGCTTAATACCCTAAAATCACTTATTTATTTATTTATTTATTTGTTTGTTTGTTTATTTATTTATTTATTTATTTATTTATTTATTTATTTAGTTAATTAGTTAGTTCATCAAACGTACAAGATAACAGGTTATAACAGGTATAAATATAAACATGAACATGAACACATGAAATGAATACAAATAAATGGAGACAGTATGACGGTGCGGTAGGTATGCTAGTGCGCTTATGCACCAGCATTCCTGCACTTTTATCCTGAACTTTATATCTTTATAAAATTTGACAGAATATTTACCTTCTTATCCAAGATTTGGACAAATAGAATAAAAGGATGCCCACTGCTGTTGATACCTTAATTGAAATGTCTGCAATCTGAGCTGATAAAACATACCATTAAACCAAACCTAGCTATTATCTTTTCTGCACATCATTTATTTATTATTTACATTTATAAATGATGACATTTATATTTATACAAAATACTTTACAAATATTTTGAATCTTGGCACAGACCTGTCTACAATCTATCATACCTGGAATGCCCGACAAGTATAAAGAACAAGTAGAGTTTATTTCTTATGTAACTTTCTTAAACTTTATTTAGCAAAATCCCTCTGGTCTTTTCCTTGACGTGAGTCTTAGTGGCCATCAGTGCTTCAACAATGTTTGATCAGGTAACTTAAAAATGTGTACCAAATAAAATTCTTCAATACCCACTTCAACATTTTTAGTACTGCTAGTTTCATCTCATTCTTTTCTCAAACTATACATAGTTTAATGCAACTTTGTGAATATGCTGAGATACAACAGAGTTTATTCCTGGATTCCTTAACAATATTACTTTCATCAATGTCATTTGAGAATTAAGTCTCTTGATGTCTAATTTATAAAACAATTCTACATAATTTATCATATAAGCATAAATAAAATTCGCCATAAAAGCATAATTTTGTATTATAGTAATGATGAAGCCATATTCTATTGTCATTCACAATCAAGTTCCACCAAAATCATTTATTTTTAATATTTATAATAGTGGAATACTATTGCATACAATACTATAGGTGTACAGCAGGATGAAACAATGCCAGCTTTATAAAATATCAAAGTATTTGGCTATTGGCAAAAGCAGAGAAAGATTTTGTGGAAGAGGCTGCAATTATTTGCTTTTATGTGTTTGATTTTCAGTAAAGCAAACAAAATCTCAAAAAAATACAATACCTTCATAAATTTTAGTGAGGATTTTCCTCCTACTTGCAAAATGTACATTTGAGCTAACCAATCCAAAGACAAACAGTGTGGATTTACAGCATCTCAGAAGCAACACTGACCAGTTTGTAAAATAGTAAAAACATTTTAGAACTGGTAAAACAAGCAACTATGCCATAGGTAAAGAAACTGCACTATGCTACACCCTATGACTTCATACACCATCCTCAGCCCATGTCTGTGGAAAGAGCCATCCCAAAGTTCAGCAAAGATGAGGCCATACGAACCTCAGACTGAGGGATTGTTTCAAAAGGCAGATAGTGAAGGCAGGGTACCATACTACATTGAGGAGGTACTGCTATATTGAGAAGTCCAAATCAATGAATGACATTGCCCAAGGCAATGTTAAAAGCTAAAGAAAAGGAGGGAAAACACTTTTATTAACAAAATGGATATTATAGATGAAAAGTTTTAAATTGAGGCAATAATATTCTAGACAGAGTAGAATTCTTTTCAAAAATACATCATAAGGAAAAAAACCCTTGAAGGATTCTTTATTTCTGTCTCTCTCCATCTGTCTCGTCAGAACATATCCTGAAGTATTTAGAAATTATGTTAATCCATGTCTAGTCAAAACAAATGTTTCTCTTATATACAAGTTTTAGATTAAAATGACAATTTCAAACACATACAATCCTCTTTAAAAATGCCACAAAGAAATATTTGGAAAGTAAAGCCTAGTAAGATAACTGCCATCAATATTAACTCCAAAATCTGTTCCATTAAATCAATTTAATTGCTTAATAAATAGGAAAACATTAACCCCCCCAAACCCAGCAAATTTCTATGACTAAGCAAGAAAAGAATCTTCCATTAAAAAGATGATGTTTTGTACAAGTGATTCTCTGTGCAATTTCAGGCAGTATTTCAAATTCTGAGGCAAAGAAAAAAATGGAATACTGTAATAGTCTGCATTATTTCTATTATTATACAATTGTATCACAGCGGCCAGTTGTTTCGCCGGATTTGGCATTGGTTACTAGTCGGGCGCCACCCAGGGGCCTAGGACTCCGTAACATATTTTCGGAATATGCGTGCAGATCCAAGCAGTGCGGCTTTTTGCATTTGACTGATGGTGATTTTGTCAATTTTTAACTGTTTTAAATGTAATTCCAGTGCTTTTGGAATAGCACCCAGTGTGCCAATTACCACTGGAATTATCACTGCTGGTTTGTGCCATAGTCGTTGAATTTCGATTTTTAAGTCCTGGTATCTTGCGATTTTTTCATGTTCCTTCTCGGCGACCCTGCTATCACCTGGTATTGCAATGTCTATGATTGTGACCTTATTTTTCTCAACCAGTGTGATGTCTGGCGTATTATGCGCCAGTATTTTGTCGGTTTGTATACGGAAATCCCACAAGATTTTGACCATCTGATTTTCGGTGACTTTTTCAGGCTGATGTTTCCACCAGTTTATTGCTGTTTTAATATTATAATTTTTGCACAAATTCCAATGGATCATTTGTGCTACTGAATTGTGCCGCAATTTATAATCAGTCTGCGCGATTTTTTTACAGCAGCTGAGTATGTAATCAACAGTTTCATCAGCTTCTTTGCAAAGTCTGCATTTGGCATCATCAGAGGATTTTTCGATTTTGGCCTTAATGGCATTTGTGCGGATAGCTTGTTCTTGCGCAGCCAGGATTAGTGACTCTGTTTCTTTCTTTAATGTACCTGTTGTTAACCATAACCAAGTTTGTTCACTGTCCACTTTATCTTTTATTTTTTCAGAAATTGGCCATGCAGTGCTTTGTTATGTCAACTCTCCATTCTTGATTTTATCACATCTTTTCTGTATTCTTGTTTCGTCTGTTGGGCTTCACTTGTAATAATCCTCTGCCACCTGATTTTCGGGGCAGGTATAATCTATCAATATCACCACGTGGATGTAAACTGTAGTGCATTGTCATTAGTTTCCTGGTTTTTCGGTCCAAAATGTCCAAATCAGCTTGTGTCCAGTTAACTATACCAGCTGTGTATCTTATAACTGGTATTGCCCAGGTATTTATGGCCTTGATTGTATTTCCACCATTCAATTTAGATTTCAAAATTTTCCTAACTCTGTTGGTGTACTCTCGCCTGACGACAAGGCTACAAGTTGACCAGCCAACAAAATGACAAAAATATAGTGCAGATGAAAACCGTGCCATAATGGCCTGTTACTACAACTCAGAGCCAGAAAAAAGAGGCTATTTAAAGCGAATGTATGAATTATGGAAACAACAATATCCAGATTCAAATGTTAGTGAACAATGACTAGCAGATCAAAGGCGATTTATTATACGGAATAAAGTGTTTAGTGAAGTTGAACATGAGGAAATTCAGGCAAATTGCAAACCCCAAAAAACAATATCACAAGCGGAAATAACTGATATTCAAGACACAACTAAAGACATTATAGTAGAACTCCCAGAAGAAGCTTTCGGGGAGGAAATAACATCACCACCACAAGAACCAGTTATCACTGAACCAACTGATGAACTAACTCAAAAACAAAAAGAATTGAAGGATAAGATCATGGAGCATTTTCTGCTTAATGAGGAAAGGCAACGTTTACCATCACTAAAAACTGTGCCTAAGAAAATTTTGGCCCCTATCATGAAAATGGTTAATGTAGTGTTTTCAACAATTGAACCGGGATCCATCTTGGAAACAAACCAGTTAATGTACAGCACAGCTGTAATAGTCACTAATGAACTAGGCATTAAAATTAAAGTACCTAGTCACACAACAGAAAAAGCATCAAAGCGAAAGTGGAAAATCCGTTTAGAACAAAAAATAAAAAAATTAAGGGCAGATGCTAGTAACTTAAAGAACATGCATGAGCAACAGCTTAAAAACAACAAAATCATAGATCGGCTAATCAGACTATATAGATTGGATACAAGAAACATCAATAAAGCTGTAGAGATTGTAAAACAGCAGATAACAGCAACAGCTAGAAAAATTGAAAGATATGAGGCACGAATCATCCAATATAAACAAAATCAGCAATTTCGATCAGACCAATGGCGTTTTTATCAAAGTCTTAATGTGAATGGTGACACCAAAAGTGAAAAACCAGAAAAACAGGCCACAGTTGAATTCTGGAAAGAATTGTGGGAAAATGCAAAGGACTACAACAAGGAAGCAAAGTGGATACATGACTTTGAGAAAAGCATTGGCAACAAACAAATGCAAGTATTAGAAATAACAACTGAGATGGTCAAAAATCGAGTTAAAAAGGTAAAGAATTGGACATCACCTGGAAAGGACCAATTACATGGTTTCTGGCTCAAATATCTGACCAGTTTACATGCAATATTGGCCAGGCAACTGAATGAAATTTTACAAAAGGGCCAAATTGATGAATGGTTGACAACTGGAAAAACATACTTGATTCAGAAAGATGCAACTAAAGGAACAACACCTGAAAACTACAGACCAATAACATGCTTGCCAACAACCTTCAAATTACTCACAGGCATTATTGCAGATAACATGATGGATTATTTGGAAACAAACAACATCTTGCCAGTAGAGCAAAAAGGCAACAAAAGAAGGAGCAGGGGCACAAAAGATCAGCTCCTAATTGATAAAATGATATTAGAAAATTGTAAGAACAGAAAAACAAACTTGAATATGGTCTGGATTGATTACAAAACCACTGCCACATAGTTGGATCATAAAATGCTTAGAAACAACTGGCATTAGCAAAAATATTACATCCCTTACTGAAAAGGCGATGAAACAATGGAGAACTGAGTTGGCAGTAGGGAATGAGATCTACGGAATGGTTAATATCAAGCGAGGAATTTTCCAGGGTGATTCACTTTCACCTCTTCTCTTCATCATCGCAATGATCCCACTATCAGTAATCTTAAAAAAAATGAAATTAGGCTACCAAACAGCCAAAGAAGCTGAAAAAATTTCGCATTTACTATATATGGATGATTTGAAACTCTATGGAAAGTCAGAAATAGAAATCCAATCATTGACAAATACAGTCCGAGTATTCAGCACCGATATTTCAATGCAGTTTGGCATGGAAAAATGTGCCACTGTATCCATAAAAAGGGGCAAAATCACTGCATCTGAGGGAATTGAAATGCCCAATGGCCAACTAATTAAATGCAAAGAAAATGAAGCCTACAAATACTTAGGCATTCTGCAGTTGGATAACATCAAGCATGGAGAAGTAAAAACTATTGTCAGGCGAGAGTACACCAACAGAGTTAGGAAAATTTTGAAATATAAATTGAATGGTGGAAATACAATCAAGGCCATAAATACCTGGGCAATACCAGTTATAAGATACACAGCTGGCATAGTTAACTGGACACAAGCTGATTTGGACCTTTTGGACCGAAAAACCAGGAAACTAATGACAATGCACTACAGTTTACATCCACGTGGTGATACTGATAGACTATATCTGCCCCGAAAATCAGGTGGCAGAGGATTATTACAAGTGAAGCAAACAGTTGAAGAAGAAAAACATGCACTGGCTGATTATTTAAAAGACACTCAAGAACATCTATTAACCGAAGTAAAGAACAAAAATCTACTGAAGGCCCAACAGACAAAACAAGAATACAGAAAAGATGTGATAAAATCAAGAATGGAGAGTTGGCAGAACAAAGCACTGCATGGTCAATTTCTGGAAAAAATAAAAGATAAAGTGGACAGTGAACAAACTTGGTTATGGTTAAAAACAGGTACATTAAAGAAAGAAACAGAGTCACTAATCCTGGCTGCGCAAGAACAAGCTATCCGCACAAATGCCATTAAGGCCAAAATCGAAAAATCCTCTGATGATGCCAAATGCAGACTTTGCAAAGAAGCTGATGAAACTGTTGATCACATACTCAGCTGCTGTAAAAAAATCGCGCAGACTGATTATAAATTGCGGCACAATTCAGTAGCACAAATGATCCATTGGAATTTGTGCAAAAATTATAATATTAAAACAGCAACAAACTGGTGGGAACATCAGCCTGAAAAAGTCACCGAAAATCAGATGGTCAAGATCTTGTGGGATTTCCGTATACAAACCGACAAAATACTGGCGCATAATACACCAGACATCACACTGGTTGAGAAAAATAAGGTCACAATCATAGACATCGCAATACCAGGTGATAGCAGGGTCGCCGAGAAGGAACATGAAAAAATCGCAAGATACCAGGACTTAAAAATCGAAATTCAACGACTATGGCACAAACCAGCAGTGGTAATTCCAGTGGTAATTGGCACACTGGGTGCTATTCCAAAAGCACTGGAATTACATTTAAAACAGTTAAAATTGACAAAATCACCATCAGTCAAATGCAAAAAGCCGCACTGCTTGGATCTGCACGCATATTACGAAAATACGTTACGACGTCCTAGGCCCCTGGGTGGGGCCCGACTAGTAACCAATGCCAAATCCGGCGAAACAACTGGCCGCTGTGATACAATTGTACAACAACAACAATAATAATAATAAGAAGAACAACAACAACCTCCTCCACCTCCTCCTCCTCCTCCTCCTCCTCCTCCTCCTCCTCCTCCTCCTTCTTCTTCTTCTTCTTCTTTTTCTTCTTCTTCTACTTCAAGGCACTTACAAGTGTGCACAAAAGATTGGCAGCCCAAATGAACCAGGTCTTAAAAACACCTGAAAATGATGAATGGATGACAACTAGGAGGACATTTTTTATTCAAAAAGATAAAGAAAAAGGATAGGATCCTGGAAACTATATGCCAATCACCTGTTTGCCAACAACATACAAGCTCCTTACTGGAATCATTGCAGACTAAATTTATGGATAATTGGAAGTAAATAACTTGCTTCCTGTAGAACAGAAAGGATGCTGCAAAAATTCAAGAGGAACAAAGGACCAACTGCTGATTGACAAACTAATCCTAAAGAATTCAAAGAAAAGACGAAACAATCTGTTCATGGCTTGGATAGACTATAAGAAAGCATTTGATTCTGTTCCCCATAGCTGGATCAAGAAATGCCTGAAAATCTTTGGCATCAGCAGCAACATACAAAAATTCATGGAAACTTCAATGAACCTCTGTAAAACGAAGTTTATAGCTAATGAAGAAGTACTGGGTGAAGTTGAAATTAAACAAAGCATTTTCCAGGGCGATTCTCTTTCACCCCTACTTTTTATACTCTCAATGCTACCACTGACAATCATTTTGAAGAAAATGAACTATAGAAACGAACTTGCAAAGAAAGGACTGAAAATTTCACACTTTGTGTACTGTATAATACATAAACCTCAGACATGAAACATGTCTGATCTTGTTCATAATACATAAAACTCAGGTATGAAACATGTCTGATCTATAATTCAAAAATTGTGAATATATATTCTACAGGTTCCAGACATTGGCATTAGTCAATGATGTCATTAAATATTCTTTCAAGCTTGCTGTATCTTTAGTGAACTACCAAAGGAACATATTAAATCCTGAGAGTTTTCTTTTTTTTAATAATTATACTTAGATGACATGTACAAATTATTGGTTCCACCATCTGCAAAGTGAAAATATTGTTTTTAGTTTGTGGATTTATTTAAAATAAACATATTTTTTATTCTATCAACAATGAATATTTGGATTCATGGATCAGTTCAGCCTTAAACATTTTGCATCTACATAGGAAAGATGAAATGCGTATCTGTGGAACAAATATATGAACAGCATTGGCAGTAACCAAATAGTGTATAAACAGAAGCATAATTGTTGGTCCCTTTCTGTAATAAGTATAAACTGAGATAACAGTTTTCTAAGTTTATCCAACCTCTCAGATCAAGTACTACATTTTAATGGTATCACTGGAAGAAAAATCACCAGGAGAGATAGTAAACTACTATATAAACAAAACAGTGCAGCAATTATCTATGCTGGTTCCTATTAATAACTCAAGTATTAAAAAATCTAAATCATATTCAAGACTGACACTACATAATAAGAAATAGAAAACAGTCACAACTGTGTTGTTTAGGATTATGGTGACAAAAACAAAAAAACAATCCTGATTTTTGATGAAAAAAATCCTATTAATTAAAAGAAGCAGATTGTTCATTTTTTTCAAATAAAACTTCACAAGTGAAATGCATGTGTTTATGTTTTTTCTCTACTTCTGAGTCTGCATTTCCTGTGTCAGATGAGGAGAGCACATCTTTCTCCTTCTATTCTAACCATTTTTTTTACAAAGGCACAATTTAGAGCATTTTAACAAACTGTATCACTGGTTGGTTTGGTGGCAGCAGCTCCTCAGATAGAAAGTCCATTCAGAGAGTGGTAAAGACAGCAGAGAAGCTTGCTTCCAATCCTTCAGGATACTGCTTGTAAGTGCTATGTGCTTAGAGCTCAAAGCATTGTTAGAAATCCCACACAGCCACTTCATGGTCTGTTTCTGTTGCTCCCCTCTGAGAGGAGGTTTCAAAGTATTTCTAGCAGTACTACCAGATTCTGTAACAGCTTTGTTCCTTATGCCATCTGGTAAACTTGCAAGATTTGTCTCTCTCACCATGTACATGTATACATCTGTATTGTTTCTCCATGACATACAATATATGTGGCTATGTGCATAATTTTGTATTTATTTATGTATTTATGTATTTATTAATTTATTTTGTCATGTTTATGTAGTATATATTAAAGGTGGACACCCTTTGAGAGCTGTATGCAATGAAATTTTATTTTAATGTATGCCAGTTAGTGTATATTCAAAGTGACAATTAAGTTATTCTGAGTCTTCTTCTAAATGAATGAGAAATGCTCTTTCCTCTGGTGAACCTAAAATCTGAAAACAATGTACACGCACAAAACACAACTTTTTTAAAAATAGGATTCCCCACAGAATCAGAGAAGATAATGTGAAATTGAAATTTATAGATAGGTAAATATAGAGATTAGAGAAACCATAGATTTTCTTAACTTCTGAACTTGAAAACTAAGGATCAAGTCTGGATTTTGAATAAACTGAATGAGGTAAACAAGAGTTCCACAACCTATAAATATTTATATCTATTAATATAAGCTGAAAAATCTAGCCATTTGATATATAATGAATTCTATTGCTTAGCCAGGTTGTGCTTCAATAGCCATTCCCAGATACTGAATAGTAGTATGGGAACAGATCTAATAAAAACGTCATTTCTCTGCTCTAATGCTAGACCTTAAATGAGCATTCTCCTTGAGATACAAAGAGTGCCTATTTTCCTAGCGTTTCAAAAGCTCTCAAAGATCTGCCTTTGTTCCCCAAGACCTGCCTGGAATTAGGGCAGTGGTGGGATTCAGCCAGTTCGCACCTATTCGGGAGAACCGGTTGTTAACTTTCTAAGCAGTTCAGAGAACCGGCTGTTGGAAGAAATCTCCTTTTGGTTTTTTCCATTTTTACAGGGCTAATCCTGTAAGGAAGGCAGGAAGGAAACATTCTGGTGTTGTTTCTAGCCTAATCTTTATTGCTCTGCTTACAGAAACTGCCTCTCTGGTTAACCCTTATTACATTGTAACAGCTAAAGCAAAGCACCCATTGACGTGAGTGACTTTGAGTTGGCTATGCCCAGATGGTCACATGACCACTGGTCCATGCCTACCCAGCTGGTCATTAGGGCAGAGAACCAGTTGTTAAATTATTTGAATCCCATCACTAGGTTAGGGTATTTATAGAGGTCCTGTCATATTTATTTTTACATACAGGGCATGACTATTTCCTTCTCCATTTTATTTTGTAGTGTTGCATTGTTTTTATTTCTTTTAATCACATTTTTGATCTTTTGATCAAAGCCAGCCAGTTTTGAAGTGGACAGGTATAAATTATCATTATTATTATTATTATCATCATCATCATCCTTCTACATCATTCTTGGCTTCATATTTCCTTGTTATGGAAAAAAGCAAAAAATAACTTGCATTATTGCTGATTTCAACAATAATAATGTGGAGTTTATAATTAATTTATTTATTTATACAAAATTATTTATTTATACAGAATAATGTTTCTTCATTTGAGAATCCTGCAATCAAAAATTACATAGTATTCAACTATCATAATTTAAGCAATGGAATTGGAGAATTTTGAGAGTTGAATCCCAGAAACCTGGTAGGTGTTCAAAATGGAAACTACTGTTTTATAACTATGTCATTGTACATCAAGGAAACATCATTGGAGATTTAAGTAAGGTATGAAGCCAAACTGAAGTAAAGAGTTCCCATGATGGTTGGTCATAGTCCAGGGCTGCCATCACATGATCCACAGCTAGATTCATCATGCACTGGACATGCCCATGCCTGGTTTAGCGAAGGGGGAAAAGTACCAATACATCATGTGATGCCACCATGATGATACGAGTTTGACACCCCTGTCAAAGTCAATCAAATAGATATTCTACAGATATTCATATGTGAAAGTTTTTAAAATCAAAGCAGATTTTGATATACAATAATTCCTTTCTGATATTTGAAACAAAAATGATCAGAGGATGCTTAATTTGAAGTTGTGCATTAAGAAATTCATATGTAGACTGAGCATGAGTGCTTTCTAGGGATCATGTTCTGAGAATCTTGTAAAGGATAAAGCAATTAAGACAGGTGTAGAAGCTAGTCATATCCTTTCTGTAAACATGGAATGGATGTTGGTTCTGAAGGCTAACAAAACAATCCTTAGGGGATGACTTGACTTTAAAAAGGTCTAGGATTTAAAATCTGGTTCTGAGATTACACACCAAATCTCTCTATTGTACAGTGTTTTATAATACTAACATGCAGTAAAAACTACTTATCTATCTGTGCTATGTCATGTCCTTGAAGTAGTTGCAATTAGCTACAGAGGTTGTGAGGTTACGTTTCTAAAGGGAAAAGTATTACTACTTTGACAGTTCTCTGCATGCAACTGAACAAATAAGAGAAAATATGTACATACATGTGCAGCTATACACTTGTATGTACTTGACATTTCTGTTAACATTGCAATGTCTACCTACAAATGGTTATACAGGAGAGGATTATTTTCCTGAAGATGATAAAGGAGCACACTGATGGAAATACTCATCCAATTCTACCCAAGACAAACTTGCTCTCCTAGTCCCTGTATCCATAAAGATACCATCCAAAGACTTTTAAACCTCTATTTAATTGGAGCTACTCTTTATGATAATTGAAATCGTTGAGGAAGTGATCAGTTAGAAAAAAAGAGAATAAATTATTTCCCTGGATTATCTAAATCCAGGGAAGTGTTGTAAATAGCCTTACAACAAAGTATGCATTTTAGCTATATTCTAAAGACTTTGTCTTCATCCAGAGCTTCTCCATATGAATGAATTGTATTCAACTTTAAAAATTGAACACATTTTATTTTAATATTACTTTTCTTTTCCCCTTTTTTGGAAGTTTTGTATAACTTTCATGTTGGCATAAGAAATGATATAAAAATAAAATAAATATATAAAAATTAATTGCTTCAGAAAATTGTAATGGTTACCTTTAAAAAACCAGCGGAATGTATTCAATTACGTATAGTACTGCTGCCAAGGTTATTTAATGAAAAGAACTTAAAATATTCTTATTTTTTCATGCTCCAGCAATATTGTCAATTAACTGTAATACATATAAAGTGTGTTTTTTCACTATAAGTAATACAATTAAACCCAATTTCAATTGTTCAACATTTGACATTTTTATTCTTAGCTTACTTATTCTTACTTCATAACGATTTATTAATACAGAGAGTTTGTGATTTTTTTCAAGTAATAACATATTTGTCGTTGTTCTTCAAAAATCAGTAGAGAAAGGAGATGTAATAGCAATTCATCTGAGCTATTGGACTGAGATTGTGGTTTGACTGTAGCGATTACAGAAATTGCTGCACCTCTTCCATAATATGAAAAAATTAAGTTTAAACTGACTCTAAAAAGAGGTCAGAATCAATCCATACGAAACAGTGAGAATATTCCACTTTCATAATTACCAGCATTTAATTATAAAAGTAGTTTTGTAAGCTAGAAAGACACATATAAATGTTAAAATATTGTTTGGAACTTCCTGATAGAAAGGAATACTTGGTAAAATATATATTAATGAAGACTACAGAGATTCACAGGAAACAAAATAATAATAGAAAACTTAATGAACAACAAGGATTTACCATCTGTCTAATCTGCAATTGGACCAATTATCCATCGCAGTGTAGATAATTAATCTCCAGCGTATTATTTTCCTAAATCTAGCATAATATTGCTAAATCTTGTATAACGTTCTGCCAGATTGCTGTTACCAATGTTACCAGGCTAGCCAGACTTATATAAAAAATTTCTAGTGAGCAATGTGATTATATGTGTTTGAAACCAACTGTTGTATAGCTTATTCCAACATTGTACTACTAATTGATAGGATGTATAAACTAAACTGATCAGGGTCAGGCTTCCTTAATTCAAGCTACAGGAGTGAAAACAGATGTAGTATGACATAATGATGTCTCCAGAGGCAGCAGACCTAAATTTTTAGTTTTGGGGAAATGGATAGGGGGAGACTCGGAACTTTTTAAAAATAGTTGAATTAAACTATTATGGAAATTCAGACTTGGTTGACACTCA
This sequence comes from Thamnophis sirtalis, assembly GCF_051295495.1. NCBI lineage: Eukaryota > Metazoa > Chordata > Lepidosauria > Squamata > Natricidae > Thamnophis > Thamnophis sirtalis. The sequence goes on along the minus strand of NW_028261388.1, from coordinate 32,906,207 downwards.
TAGTCTTTTCCCAATCATTTATTTTCTGACTTTTAATGATATGGTTTGCACATGATCGAGAAAAGCATATGAATTATTTAGTATCTTGCAAGATTCCTCTCACTTGTCCCAGGCTACAAGAAAGAATTGCAACCATGGGCATTTAATTGCAACTAGAAAGGGGCATTAAAATCAAGGATGTGCAGATTACACAGTACATTAATATTTGAACGAGTCTACTTCAAATGGGGTAACTTACAGAATGAACCCAAAATCCAGATGCCATGTGTCCCATGAAATTGAAATTTGGCAAATTGATGAAGTAAATTAGTATTCACAAAAATATCTGTGATAAAATAAAATTGAAATAAGCCATAATACTTCCTCCCATGTGTTTCTAATAATTTTAATAATTTAATTGCTGTTGTATAAAAGAGTTTCTGGTTGTATTGAAATGAAATTCAGATTGAATTTCAAATCAAAATGTTAATACTTTAAATTTATATTTTTCTGAATTTTCCAATGAAGCTTATCAATTAAAAATATCAAAATTCAGTGGTATCTAAACATGCAAAAATGTAAATATTTATATAAGAAACAAATTTCTTATGAGAACACATATATTAAGAAAATAAGTATATGATTTTACATGTTTTTTAATTATTTAAAAATTGCATAAAAACAATAATGTGACAAAGTATGTTTTTTTAAAGAAAGGAGTAAAAACAAGTTGATAGACTTATTTTACCTATTTGCTAAACGCTGTTCAGTATACAGTGAATACTGTGTGTATGTGTATGTATGTATGTATGTATGTATGTGTGTGTGTGTGTGTGTGTGTATGTATGTGTGTAATGTGTGTATGTATGTATGTATACGTATACGTATACGCAGGGCCAGATTTAGATGAAAAGAGGCCCTAGGCTATTCCACTTATGAGGCCCTTTCACCTCCCATTTTTAAGTTTCTAAATTACATGAAAGACAATAAAATACATCATTACTGTGATATATATCAATATATATCAATATATATAGCTGGCCTCCTGACGGAGGGCGGCTCTGCTCTGCGGGAAAGGCAGTGAGGCCAGCCGCCTCCCCTGCTGCGCTCAGCTGCCCGGCTCGGCCCCCTCACCCTCACCTGCCTGGCCGCGGGTGGGGTCCGCGTCGATGTGGCGGCTATTGGGAGCGGCCGTGCCTCTCGCCCGACCGCCGGTTCCGGGAACGTGGGCAGGCTCCCCAACTGCCGTAGCGCTGGAACGCAAGAGCCAAGGTGGCGCAGTGGTTAAATGCAGCACTGCAGGCTACTGCTAGATCAGCAGGTCAGCGGTTCAAATCTCACCGGCTCAGGGTTGACTCAGCCTTCCATCCTTCCGAGGTGGGTAAAATGAGGACCCAGATTGTTGGGGGCAATATGCTGACTCTCTGTAAACCGCTTAGAGAGGCCTGAAAGGCCTATGAAGCGGTATATAAGTCTACTGCTATTATTGCTATCTTAACCAATACATTTTTATGTTTGTTTATTACTCTATGTGTAGAATTTCTCCTTATTTTCGGTTCAGTGTTTTAGTGTTCACTGTTTTTAGAATAGTGTGATTTTAATTTTGCTAACAATTTGAATGTAGGCCCCTCTTGATCTTGAGGCCCTAGGCTGAAGCCTAGTTAGCCTATAAGAAAATCCGGCCCTGCATATACATATACGTATACATATACGTATATGTATACATGTACATATACATATACATATACATATACACATAGATTATAGATTTTCACGTGTGTAGGTATGCTGGTCTTGTTGTGTTCAGGTCTTTTCCCATGTAAAATTGAGATTGTCTTGGCAACAATACAAGAAGAAAAGAAAAAAAGAAAAACTTCCTCCCTTTTCCAGCACCTTAAAGCTACTGGACATGAAATTAATTTTGAAGGAACCAAATTAATCTCCAAAACTGAACACTTCAACAAGAGAATAATTATGGAAGCTATCAAAATAGAGAAACGCCCCCACAACATGAATAAACATGATGATACCTACCGCCTAACAGACATCTGGAAACCAGCTCTAGTCAACAAATGAGCCCCACCTACCACCCAGGCCGTTACAATACAAAACAACAACGGACACACAGCCAGCACCAATCAGCACCAATCTACCAATCATGATACAACCACACAACCAATCAATCCACTTACTGAAACAAAGCCAGCACTCCACACCCACCCACCAAGATTTATAGAAAGACGGCAGCTTTGACCACGCTTTAAGCCGAAAACACCAGACTGAAGATGGTGAGTAAGACCTCACCAAAATAGAGAAACACCCCCACAACATGAATAAACGTGACTGTACCTCCCGCCTACCAGACATCTGGAAATTAGCCCTAGTCAACAAATGAGTCCCAGCCACAAAAACCAACACCGGACGCAGAACAACAAATCCACCAATTACCCTCACCAGACTCAAACCAAACCCATCCCATAGACGAAATGCAACCACTATCCAAAAGCCAAACCATGGCAGCAGCATCAACTGCTGCACCCCTTTCCAATCCCCACACAAAGCAAACTCACACATGCCATGAACACATGGCCAGACTGCAAACTTGGAGCCAAACCAAAGCCCAGGATGTTACATCATAGCCATTTGCTCAGAACATTACATCACAGAACTCAGGAGGTTACAGCACAAAGGCTCAGGATGTTACAATGCAGCCAACCTCCCAGGATATTGCAGCACAGGACTCAGGATATCACTACACTAGAGCTCAGGATGTCATCACACAGCCCATTACCCAGGTCGTTACAACACAAAAGATTAATGGGCACACAGCTAGTACCTCAGCTGCACAGGATGTTATGAAACAGCTGACTAATCTCCATACATCAACTCCATCAACTAATCAAGATGTAACAACACAGTCAACCAACCCACTTACAGCAACAAAGCCTGCACTCCACACACACCCCAACCAATATTTATAGAAAGACAGCAGCTCCGAACATGCTTTGATCGCACAAGCACAAAGCCAAAGGCACTAGCTTTTCTGGTAGATGGTGTGTCCTAGGGAGCCATTGGGTTTTTTGTAGATTAGGATGTCCAGAAAGAGAAGTTGGATGTTAGCTTCTATTTCCATAGTAAATTGTATTTTGGGGTTGAGATGTGTGAGGAAGTTGTCTAGTTTTTCATTCCCATGTGGCCAAATTGCAAAAGTGTCATCTACATATCTAAGCCAGAGTTTGTGTTTGTGTTCTGATTTATCTAAGGCATTGGTTTCACAGTGTTCCATGTATAAGTTTGTGATGACGGGTGAAAGGGGTGATCCCATAGGTGCTCCTTCTATCTTTTTGTATCTTTGTCCATTATGGATGAAGCATGTGTTGGTTAAGCAGTGTTGGTCAGATCTAGGATGTGCTGGAGGGGAGGGTTGTATTTGTTTTGGATAACTGTCAAGGCTTCTTGGGTGAAGAGAGATATGACATTGAAGCTCACAAGTAGGTCGCTGGGTTGTAGGTTTTGTTTCTTTATTGTTTCTATGAAATGGGTTGAGTTTTGTACATGTGAGGTGATGGATTCTGTATAGGGCTGAAGTTGTTTGGCAAGAAATTTGGCAAGATTCTGTAGAGGTGAGCTTATGGAGCTGACTATGGGTCTGAGTGGTGTTCCTTCTTTGTGTATCTTGGGGAGGCCATAGAGCTTGGGGCATCTGGATGATTTTTCTCTGGAGATGAGCCCTAGTCAATAAATGAGTGCCAGCCACAAAAACCAACACAGGACCCAGAACAACACAGGACACCATCACCAATCACCCTCACCAAACATCAATTCCATCAACCAATCAAGATGTGACAACACAGCCAACCAAGCCGTTTAAAGTAACAGAGCCAACATTCCACACACCCCCACCTATATTTATAGAAAAACGGCAGCTCTGATCATGCTTTTCTCACACAAGCAGGAAGCCAAAGGCACCAGCCTGAAGATGATGAGTGTGACCTTGTCAAAACATCGCCAAGATACTGTCAATCTTATATGGGAAAAGACCTGAATACGCCAAGACCTGCATACCTATACCTGTAAAAATCTACAAAAACAAATATATACATACATACATACATACATACATACATACATACATACATACACATACATATATACACAATAACATATTAACATAAATAATTTATATGACAGTTACTGGTCACTATATGAAATATAAAATTAGCTATAATATAAAATTAGCTACAATAAATAAAATGAATAAATATTTTTGAACAAAAGAAATGATAAACATATTTTAATGAAAGTTGACAGTGAATGTGAAATAATCTTCTTGCTTTCTACAACTTCTTATTTCATTCCCAGCCCTACTCCAATTTAAATTTACTGGAATTGCAAAAACAGGATTATTGTTCACCTTTTTGGCAATGGCCATATAAGCCATTTTTGTTACCTGATTAGACTTGCAATTTGGGTTTTTGTTGGCAACACTTACAATATTCAATGCCAAATGCAGACCGCATAACCTAGAATACTATTAAAGCAAGCCAAGACATATTTTCATGGAAATGTTGAAGAATGATACACTTATCTCAATTGGTTAAATTATTATACCCTGAATAAAATCACTGTTAACATAACTGACAAATTATAAGGACATGTTTTATATTCAAATTCTGCATAAAACAATGCAAATGTTTTGTTCTTCCTCATAGACTAAGTCTGCTATCACTATCTATTTCCCCTGATGGCGTTCAGACAACTACTACGCAAATCAGATCAAATGATATCTTTTTTGATGCGCATATAAATTTGGATTTTTATTCTTTCTTGGATAGGCAAGTTTTAGACCAGGAAAATAAAAATTTCCTGATAGATACCAAGCATTTAAAAAAAGTCTTGCCAATAAAGTTCTACATAATGGAAACATTCTCAATATTTTTAAACTGTTGTGACAAATAAGCTGATAATCTTTTATACAGCTATTATAATTTGCAACAACTTGGTGGGATGATTTACTTGAGGTTAGCATTGTTTCCCTCTAATTTCATGCTTATTTCAGGTGAGACTACCACATTTTTCTAATAGAAAGTTCATTCAAATCCTTCCAAGGTGGCGCAGTGGTTAAATGCAGCACTGCAGGCTACTGCTAGATCAGCAGTTCAGCGGTTCAAATCTCACCGGCTCAGGGTTGACTCAGCCTTCCATCCTTCCGAGGTGGGTAAAATGAGGACCCAGATTGTTGGGGGCAATATGCTGACTCTCTGTAAACCGCTTAGAGAGGGCTGAAAGCCCTATGAAGCGGTATATAAGTCTACTGCTATTGCTATTGCTATTGCTATTGCTTCCTGATTTATTTTGAAATCTGTGTAAAGATTTATATCCACCTTTACTCTACATACCATGTTTGCATATTTCCTAATATGTTTGTAGGCTTTGTTTTCCTTAATATAAGTTTTTTTTCTCCTCATTTGCATACATAATATCACAATTGTTGTATTATTTTTGAATTGATGCCTACACTGCAGAGGTGGTATTCAGCAGGTTCTGATTAGTTCTGGAGAACCGGTAGTGGAAATTATGAGTGGTTCAGAGAACCAGTAAATACCACCTCTGACTGGCCCCACCCCCATCTATTCTCTGCCTCTCAAGTACCTGCTGATCAGAAGGATATGGGGATTTTGCAGTAACCTTCCCCTGGAGTGTGGAGGGAATGGAGATTTTACAGTATCCTTCCCCTGTCATGCCCACCAAGTCAAGCCCACCAAGCCATGCCACGCCCACCAAGCCACACCCATAGAACTGGTAGTAAAAAAATTTGAATCCCACCACTGCTACACTGGTCAATTCAGAAAAAGTATGGGAAAGTTACTTATAATTGTGCTGTATTTGGCAATGGTAAATACATATTTAAATTAAAAGTATACATACTTCTCTCCCATCACTATAAAGTAGAGTAGGATTTATTAGCTTTTTGGAGCCAATTAAAGAAATGGGAATTTGGCATTGCTTTGAAATTGGTAGCAAAAGGAAGAATTATCATTTACAAATTTGAGCCATTATGTGGCTACTCATAAAATACTCATTTTCAAGAAAAGAAAATATTGAAGATATAATCTACAACATATCTTTCAGGATATTCCCTAACGTAGACATACTGTAATTGTGTTGAACAAATTCAGACATTGTCTAAATGTTAAAAGAGAAAGCTCTTTACTGCATGGATGTGGTATGTTCTTATTAGCACTGCTCAGTTACCCTTAATTTTATTCTGAGCCAATAAGTATTCTTTCAAACTAACTATTCAGCTTGATACGTATGAGTGGGTGTGTGTGGGATTAAATTTCTGCTTCAAGAAACAATGACAACCAATTTGAATCTGAAACTTCAGCTAGTATTTATCTAAACAACTTAATTTAAACAATTATTGGTAGAGACAGAGTCAATATAATTTAATATGTTAATTTGAATTAATTAACTGAAGTTTTATCTTAAAAACTAACACAACTATTATTACTTACTATATAAAACAAAGACATTTCCAAAATAAAAATACTTCATGTAACGTATTTCGCACAAATAAATCCCTTCATTATGATTTTACAGGCATTTTTTGAAGAAACTTTGACTGTATAGAATTAAGTTGAAAACTATGCTCTCCTAAATAAAAGTATTCTCAGCAAAGCTATCTACAGATTTTAAGAGATATACAGTTGATCACAATGTTTTATTCTGAAAAGTATAAAAATAAAACAGTGCCACAATTTTATCAGCCAGAATGGATCCAATAAAATACTATCTAAGGCTTTCATACAGAATCTGGTGCTCCAATTCATAAATATTTTGAAACCAATTGGCTTCCAGTGGCCCAGGAGACCACCTGAAATTATATTAAATAGTATCTAACCCATTGTCTTGTACTATTAAAATCTATAAGCACTTAATATTGATTAAACATTCTGCTACATATTAATTTGTTCAACAGTTTGACAGAGACATTTTTCCACTTCCTGCATATTCAATATGAACTGAACTGAATTGCTTATTAAAACAGATCTTAGATGGTCTTTCAAAACTATATTTGTGAATAGAGGGAATGGAGGAGGCTTATCAACAATTCTGCAGTGTTTTTGCAATAGTGGCAAAATTAACTAAATTAAAGAAATGAAGAGTAATGGAGAAAATATTATGATTTTCATAATGCAAAAATGTTGTCACAGGACAAATTGTAAATAATGAAAAAAGACAAAAATATGGCTACAAGCAGTGATGTGCAGTCAGATAAGGCAAGTGAGGCGCAGCCTCACCGCTCTCATCATGAAAAGAAAATGTAAAAGGAAAAACGCAAGAGCTGAGGTGAGGCTGAGCTAGTTGCTGCCTCACATTGGATGACTCTGCTTAACTGTTTAAAAAAGCCTCTAAAAAACGCCCTTTACTATGAGGCAGGAGAATTGCATGCCTCATCTAGTCTGACTTTTTAGGTGTTTTATGATCACTCGAGCAGAGTTAAGCAGAGGCTTAAAAGCCTAAAAAGTCCCAAGTAGGTGAGGCACACAGTTCTCCTGCCTCATAGTAAAGGGCATTCGTTCTTCCTGTAACTCAGCGGCAGAAGAATAAGTGACAAGTCAAGTGCAGCCATTGGTCCCTTCCCTTCTAACTCTGTCATTCTGTTTAAAGCTGCAGCAATGCACCTTCCTCCTCTCTTTCTCTGTTTCTGATGCTCTTCCACCCCCATCCCATGCTCCCTCTTTCCTTCAGATTTCCTTTTTTTTCTTTAATAAATGCAATGCCAGTTGCCATTTGGATTGAGTCTTCTCTGTTGAATTTACCTTCATGAATTGCAAAGGGAGGAAGATTGGGGAGGGGGGAATGGGAGCCTACCAAAGTTTCCGACAAATAGGTGGGTTAGTCAGTGGAGTGTCGGGGAAGGGGAGAGAATGCTTGAGCTCCGCCACAAGCGAAAGAAAGCACTTTTCCCTAGCAAGCTTTCCCCGCGGCCCAGGCCAAGCTGCAAATGGTGGATTGGCTCAGATTTTGCGCTACTTGGTGGGCTGGAAGGCGAAGGGAACAGAAAGTCTTTTGCCATGCTGGGAAACGGCATGGCAAAAGAAGTAGCTGGGAGAGAGTCCAGGAAGAAAGGTGCGCACGCGGAGGAGAGGAATCTAAGCCGAAAGCAGCACGTGGCTCTCCCCGGACAAGCTTCCTCGGCCCTCGTTGCTTTTCTCCGGTTGCTGCGTTTGATTGGAAGTTGCCCCCCCTGCCTGCCGGAGCATCGATGGCAATAGTGCTTTATTATCTGAGGTGGGCTAATAATAGAATCCAGTCATTTCTGATGAGGTAAGGCCACGTTTAGTCCCTTTTAACCGCCTGAGGTTCCTTTGGGGACAGACAGGTATGGCTGCTCCCCCTCCCCAAGCTCCAGGAGGAACACGTTTATTCTTCATTGTTTTCTACCCATTCCTAGTTAAATAATGCCTGCGGTGCAAAGCAGGATGGTTGAGCAGACCTGGACGTGAATTACAGTTACCTGCCATTGAGAGGTTTAAACATACTGCTGAGGAATACATTGGGGAAAAGAATAGGTATTCCTCCCCCCCCCCTTGCCTTTCATCTCTCCTCCTCCTCCATTCCATTATGCAAACATCCAGTGCAGGCAACATATATTAAATTAATGATTAATATTTAACTTGCCTTAAATATATTCCAAAACTTCTACCCAGGGTTGTAGGGGACAATATGTTTTCAATAGTGTATGCCATTCCCTGCTACACTTTATTACTGGTAGCTGTTCATTTCCAAATAGAAATGAAGTAGAATATTAATTCTCCCCATTTTCTATGCAATTGCAAAAAGATCAAAGATGTCACAGTCCTCCCTTCATGATGATCATTTGTCGTGTTTTAATAGGAGACAGGTAGTCCTGAACCTATGACCACAATTGAACCTAAAATTTTATTTTGCACAGTAAGACAGTTAAGTGAATTTTGCCCCACTCTATGACTTTTTTTGTTGCAGTTGTTAAGTGAATCACTGCAGGTGTTAAGTTACTAACACAGTTGTTAAGTGAATCTGGCTTCATCCATTGACCTTGCTTGTCTACTGTCAGAAGGTTGCAAAATGTAAGATGGTTGCACAAAGTGATCACGTGACTCCAGGACACTGCAACCATCAAAAATATGAACCAGTTGTCAAGCATCTGAATTTTGATCATGTGACCATGGGGATGCTGCAATGGTCATAAGTGAAAAATGGTCTTAAGTCACTTTTTTCAGTGGTGTAACTTTGAATAGTCACTAAATGAACAGTTGTAAGTTGAGGACTACCTGTATGCTGTTGAAGTACTGAAATGTCTTTGTTATATTTTGTAAATATAAAATGTTTCTGTTCCTCAGTACCTTGGGTGATGACATTAGTGTCTCACAAACCATAAACCTCACCGCACGTCACTGGCTACAAGTATCATGATATGGGGGGGGGGGGAATATATGTAGATAGAAGAAAGACAATGGAATAACACTGTGGGTAATTGTATAAATCATCATTTTATACCCTATAAACTTTAGGATGTGTGAAAGTGTGCAACTGAAGGGTGACAACTGATATGATATGGGAAATGAATTGTGAATAGGATTTTGGGTTGTGGTCAATAAATGGGTTTTTTTAATTTGGGGAATTGCTGGGAATATAAATTGGACTTTATGATCATGGGTTATGGGTGGAAAATTAAATTATTATTTTGAAGTCTTGAACCTTGAATATGAATTTGTACAGACTTTTATTAAAGTAGATTATAGACTTCTTCTGTGTCTCTGGTAAATTATTTATATAGAGAGAGTATTTATACTTTATCTGTGTTTAGTTTTAACATATTTTAACCTGTAATTTGTAAGAATGCTGTCACATATGTTTGGAGTGTAATGAAAAAAAACAAAAACCGTAATGACCTAATTAGTGCCATTACTGCAGAATGATGAAAATGATTAGTTGGGCAGGAGAAGAAAATCAATTAGCTATTCCCATCTTAGGACTTGTTATCTTTTTTCTTCAGTTTGGCCTGGCTCCCAGCCTAATGAAGAAGTGCATTCATCAGCTTTCTTTTTCTCTTTTATCTTGTTGAATACTGAGTCAATAAAAAATAAGACACACCACCTGGATAATATGATCCAATATGACCTGGTTTGTATATTAAATATATTACCTGGGTCAGGTGTTCCCACCAGGTTTTTTTCATTTAGCAGCAGATCTGAGAAGGAAGGTAGGAAAGGGAATGGCAATCAGTGCCAAGAATTTCATCCAGTTTAAAATTTAGAACTTTTTTATTTGGAGTTTAAAGTAAAACAGATGAAGTACTATGTGCCCTGTAATACCATCTCATAGTTTGGATCTGGATCTCTTTCTTGAATACTTTATTCTTGCCAAATCTAGTTTTTCTGGAACATCTCAAGTGTCCATAACTACTATGACATTAGCTTTCTCAGTTTATAAATATCCCAGATGTCAGGCAGGGCATTGACCTTTTGCATTAATACTGCTTACTGATGATTTAGGTGAGCCAGAAATGAATTGCTATCTTGAGGGACTAGGAGTTTTATTATGTGGATTTTAATGTAGTAAGCCACCTGGAGTCACCATCATTTTTTAATTCTGGCCATCATTTGGTATAATTAACAAACATGAAGATATGTGGTATAATACTATTTTGATTCACATTAATCAATCTAATTAATAGGTTTGATATTATATATTAGGAATATACATATTATGAGAGGAGTTTGCAGTTTTAAAATAGCACAGTGTTCTATTCAGTGAAGTAATGATCTTTAAGTAAAATGAACAATGGAAGCAAAATGTGTTTTCAGAGGGCTCACATCCCTATAATGTGTACACTCTAAAATATGCACTATTGTGACATTAACCTAGAGTGGTAAATATTGAACAATCATCTGTTGTATTACACTCTTTTATTATTATAACTGTATATTTTAAGCATTTGTGATAGGGTTGGCTGCACACTACAAAAGTTAGATGCACTTCCTACAGACCACCTATATCTATTCAGCTGTGTCCCAATCCATGTCAAGTTGCTGCCCTTGAAAGGACATGCAGTCCCAGTGCCATTAATACAAATCTTTTTATGCTTCAGAAGTATATTGATATTCATCCATGAAGTTCCACTTATATCTATGGAGCTGTGACTATTATGAATGTTCATGTCACTTAAAAACTGCTTGCACCTTCCTCCTTGAAATTCGTTAGCTTCTTGTTATTGAATTAGAACCACTATTTTTTTTTAAATATTTGTACATGAGGTTAAGGCCTAATTGAAATTTGCTTAGGTAAATCAATTGGGTACTGAGAAGAGAAAGCCAATTAATTTATGTCATTTAAATAAAACTTCATTTTTAAATTCAAATTAACATTAATTAATATTAAGCATGCAATGGTGATCTAGCTGTGCTAGATCTAGTTTTTGGAATGAAGTTGAAGTTGACCACAACAAAAATGAAAAAGGGACTCTTTTCTGAATAAAATTTAAGGAATAAAACTTAAAAGAATATATTTGTATTTGTGGAACGATCTACCTGCAGAGATCCGGACCCTTACCAGTCTCCCAGCCTTCCGTAAAGCCATCAAGACCTGGCTGTTCCGGCAGGCCTGAGGCTGTTGATTGATATCCAGCCCCATTTAGATGGAATGGGTGACATGAATTTTAATACTGTACTTTTATTCTTTATCTCTATTTTTTAAAATTAAATGTTTCTTGTCTGTTGTGAGCCGCCCAGAGTCCCTATGGGAATGGGCGGCATACAAATTTTAATAAACTTGAAACTTGAAACTTGTAGCTAACTTTATATAATTGTATACTAGTATAATAGTTACAAAATATAAGATCTAGTGTCTATTCAAGTGATCAGATACTGTCCCTTTGATAAGTAGCCTTGTGGGTATCTACTCCAAATAGCAATATTTCTCATAATTTGATGGCAGATACTTTAAATGAAAACTGAACTAAGAAGCTTTTACATGCAAAACAAATATTTTATCTATTAAGCCATGACTAGTTAAAATCCATTCAGTCAAGAAAGGAATGATAGAGAGAAGAAATAGATGCCCCTATTTCAGTAGACTTAAATAATCCCTAGCAAATCATTTCCAAAACCCAAATATATTCAGAGGAAATATTTTTTTAAGATTATTACTCTTGCACATAACATGGTATAAAATCATTGTGTGGATAATATCCCAATTCAAACAAAAGTAAAATTTAGTTCTAGATAATGACAATCTGCCTGCATTTGTATATTTATGAAGCACTCACAGAAATTGGAGACTACAACATTATAATGGCAGAGATATCCACAGGGAAGATAAGAGATACAGAAGATGATATATTTGTGATCCATGCAAATTCCACAGCTTACATGCTGCTACATTGCATTGAATTATGTAAGTATTACTGTGTTTTTCTTCATTCAGTTATTTATTCTTCTTCTTATGTATTTAATATTTGTTTACTATGTTTTACTGTAACCCTCCTGTGTGTAGTAGCACAAATAGCATTATATGTTCTAATTAATTAATTAGCAATTAATAATGAACACTGAAAACACAATTTCCTGTTGGATAGTTGTTATATATAATGGGAACATTTGATTTGTTTGAGCTCTAGAATCCTGGGATCTCAGGTTCCTGGGATCAAGCAAGCTTCTTTTATATTCTCACTTCACACATTGAGGGGATTTTTTTTTTAGGGCTAGGTATAATGTGCTCCCATGGCTATTTCCCTGCAGATGATATGCCAACATCCCAATGTCCCGATGTTCATGCCATAAATGTCTCCAGGAAAATCAAAACAATCCAATATGCTCACTTTCACTGTAATTCATAGAAGGATCTTTGAAAAAAAACCAGCATATTGCAATGAATATCCATGCATTGTTTTATTTTTCTTTTCCTATTTTCTTTTCTCCCCTTCTCTAATATAACTCTAAATTATGATTATAATAAAGAACTAAATAGGAATAAATTAATAATAATCAATTATGCTCAAAGTATTCCAGGTAAAACTTTATAACTTTAGTGTACAATTCTGTATTACATCATCACATTTTAAATCATCTAAATGTTTTAATATATTAATATTCCACTAAATTGTCATACAGCCATATAGCTTTCAACTTACTTAATCATTTATTGCAATTTTCACGGCCTTATATACTTTAAAAATGGTTTGGTTCTCCAGCTTGAACCAGTTTTTCTTTCCTGTCTTCATCTCAGCTACATTTAACCCATTCTTTTTTCTTCCCTATAATAATGCCATTGAACTGTATTCAGATAATAAATAATTTTATTTGATTACTAATATATCAATACAATCAATCAATTTTATCATAGCTATCATAGCCCCAAAATACAATATATTGCATAGGCATATGCACTGATTCTTGCTTTGCAAGGCGATTTTCTTTATTCCAAGAATAAAGACCCTAGGTTTCACAAAGCTACTCTATTTTTAATGTCACCAATATGAAATTTTAAACAAATATTTAATCTCTGTTTAGATTGTCAGTGGTCTATGTAGCTCAATGCATATTTTCTATTTTATTTTTTATCTTAAGAAAAATTCAAAACTTCAAGTTTTTAAGGTAATACGAAATAAAACTTAACCTTTAAAAAGTCACTGACATAATTATTAGATGGTATCAACATTTAAATGCAGTACTAAAATATTTCAGAGTTTAGCCAACAGTATCCCTGGCAATTAGGTAAGCATGTTCTATATAACCTCTTGAATGAGCCACAAATATGAACAGCAGCACAAATGGATTAAATGGATTTAGCTAGTACTAAAATATTGCAGTATAATTGTGCATTATCCTTAAAATATAGATATAATCTTGAAGAAGAAATGTTATAACTGGATTTAGAAATAACAAAAAATGTTAGACACATTGCTTGATATAGCTGGACACCTAGGACATATCTGGGGGGAAAATATTAAAAACAGCAGCAAAACGATTTAAACAAAAACGTAAAATAAAAAAGAAATTCTACCTCAGATAATTTTTAAATAATGTTTTAAAAAATTTAATAGGGAAAATCTGGCAGTATATTACTAATTTCCAGTGTCCTAATTTATAAATACTGTAATACAAAAATCTAATTCTACTTTTTTGTCTATTATTCCTATCTACAAAAATAAAACTGTAAACTTCTTAATATAAACATGGTTGATTATGTTCATGAATATCAAAATATACACACATGCAACTGTAATAACCAAATCCCTTTACCAAAGATTTGTCAGCTGGTTTCTACATACTAACACTGACTTTTGCAGTTAAGAGTTTAAACCCTTCTAGAATTGTAATGAATTATTATGTGAGTTATTTCATACTCACGCAAGCATATAACAAATACATTAATTGCTCACATGGGATCTGCTTTGTCTAATGGGCTAAAATGCACATCAACAAATAGGAATTGATGCTGTCTGGGTTGAGCATGAAAGTAAGAACCCATACAGGTTGCTAATAATTGCATATTACACTCCAGTGAATGGCAATAAAAAAGAAATCAGACACAAGTTTCCTGGGAAAATTGAGACCATTCTGAATAATGTGACTTGGGGAGGAGGACAGATATTGGGTGACATGAATGGATGGCTAGAATTAAAATTAGCAAGAATAGAGCAAGTGATGGAAACATTTGGAGACCAAGGAATGAATTATGATAGTAACTAGCTTGTATCTTCTTGGGGGAAAAAAACCCTTATGTTTATTTCAGATATGCAGTTTAAGCATTAATATATTTATATATAAACATGAATACACCTTTCAAATTATGTTGCCACTGTTATTGCTAAAAATGAATCACTGTATCAATAAAGTAAATAAAAAGCAATAAAAAGTGGACATAATGAACCGGTTTATGGACACTTCTGTAAAAGGAAGTGTGTACAGTTATGAAAAAAATTGTTTAGTAAACACACTCTAAATGGGTCTGACCTTGAAAAGCATTCAGAAGCTGCAGTTGATGCAAAGTGCAGCAGACCACATTGTTTTGTGCAGATTTTGGTGTGCACATGTATCACCTCTCCTATGGATGCTTCGTTTGTTGTCAATTTGCTGCGGATGCAATTCAAAGTGCTGGTTGTCATCTTTAAAGCCCTGCATGGCTTGGGATGAGGTTGAAGGACTGTTTCTTGCTGGTCATATCTACCCAACCCACTAGAGTGGAGACACAAGGAATGAAACAAGAAAAATGTTTGAGTTTTAGTGAGATTGTGTCATTGGAGATATATTAAAATATAGGTGTGATATGTTAATACAATGGTTATATATGTATGCAGACTATTTTCCATGCCTGAGGATAGAAAAATGATGCTATTAGTCTCCTATATAAAAGGAGTGAATGCAAAACTATGAGTAAATAATTTGTTAATTGTACCTGGGAAGCTGTTTAGCAGAATGCTGTGAGAATGAACACAATTGTCCAATGTAATTTTATGCCAGACAGGTGTGCACATTAAATTTTTGCACTTGATCAAATCACTGTGAAATGCATGAATGTGAGAAAGAAATATTACTGTTATGTTTTTCATTTACAGTAAGAATATGATAATGAAAAGAAGCTTTAATTATGGAAATAATTTATTCACATTTTGCACCAATGTGAAATTGACCACTGGTTGCAATAAGAGTTGTATATAATGAAAGTAAAGAGTAAGTAACGAGAATAAACAAATTACTTAGAGAAAGGTTCATCATTGAACAGGGAGTAAGTCAGGTTCATACGATGTCTGCTTAATTGTTTAATGTAGTA
Source organism: Thamnophis sirtalis (assembly GCF_051295495.1). Lineage (NCBI taxonomy): Eukaryota > Metazoa > Chordata > Lepidosauria > Squamata > Natricidae > Thamnophis > Thamnophis sirtalis. Next base: position 32,890,406 of record NW_028261388.1, on the reverse strand, counting down.
AAAAAGAATTTAAGAATTTAAGAATTTAAAAGTGTAATGGCTGGAGACGTGAGTGTTGACCTACTTTTGCATACAAGTGATGCAAATTCAAATGATTTGTAATTAGTTGCATTGCATTTAAGAAGCATAGAGAACATCTATTAAAGATCAATATAGTTATGTTTCTCATAGAAATAGATGTGAACGGATCCACCACAAATCCGCGAAGTCCTTATCCGCGGAGACATAAGCGCGAAGACTAATTAGCGCCGTTTGAAGCGCTAAGGAAAAATGCGACCCTACCGCGATGACATAATCGCGGAGGGCAAATCCGCGCATTCCCAAGCACTCAGTACCCTAACCCTAACCCTAACCCTAACCCTAACCCTAACCCTAAACCTAACCCTAAACCTAACCCTAACCCTAACCCTAACCCTAACCCTAACCCTAACCCTAACCCTAACCCTAAACCTAACCCTAAACCTAACCCTAAACCTAACCCTAAACCTAACCCTAAACCTAACCCTAAACCTAACCCTAAACCTAACCCTAAACCTAACCCTAAACCTAACCCTAAACCTAACCCTAAACCTAACCCTAAACCTAACCCTAAACCTAACCCTAAACCTAACCCTAAACCTAACCCTAAACCTAACCCCTAAACCTAATCCTAGCCCTTACCTTAGTTGAAATCGGCTTTCTGCCGCGGTGCCGTTTTAAAGCGCCCTTCTGTTGCTGCGTTGTTGTCGCGGCGGTGATGACGCACGGTGATGACGTCGCGGCTTTAGCGACGCGCTTATATCTCCACGGATAAGGGCTTCGCGGTTTTGTCGTGCCACGGATGTGAACAATTTCAAATTACATATACTGCAAATAACAAATTGGATAGGTAGAGACTCTTCGAAATAAGTGGTCCCTTGGTAATTGGTCCCAATGCATACAGGGATTTAAACCAGCACCTTGAATTGTACCTGGAAACATACTAGTAACTAATGCAGACCACCCATTTACATGTTACATATGCCATATAGCTGGCACCATTTACTACTGCCACAGCTGTATTCTATACTAGCTGAAGTTTCTGAATGATTTTAGGGGCAACCCCATGTAGAGCATGTTGCATTTGTCTAAATCAGTGGTTCTCAACCTTCCCAATGCCATGACCCTTTAATACAGTTCCCCAAGTTGTGGTGACCCCCAACCACAACATTGGTATCTCTGTTCCTAAGACCATCAAAAATATGTGTTTTTCAATGGTCTTAGGCGACCCCTGTGAAAGGGTCGTTCGAACCCCAAAGGCTTCCCGACCCACAGGTTGAGAACCACTGGTCTAAATAAAACGAGCAGGACAGGACAGGGCTTCCAGTCCAGGACTGTGCACAAGTATTGCCTCACCCAAAGGTGTGCAAAGAGTATGCGAACTGCTCTTCAAGATTGTGCACCAGGTCTGTGCATTCCCATCCAGAACAAAAATGGAATAATCTTATCTACCTATAACTACTCTGTCTTACACAGGTTGAGTAAGACATGTCCATATGTATACATATATTTGTGTGTATCCATGTTTGTTTGTGCATATATACAGGTATGTAGATGTGTATGTAAAAAGGGACATGGTGTCTCAGTGGTTAAGACACTAAGCTTGTCGATCAGAAAGGTCAGCAGTTCGGCAGTTTAAATCCCTGGCACCGCATAACAGAATGAGCTCCTGTTACTTGTCCCAGCTTCTGCCAACCTAGCAGTTCTAAAGCATGTAGAAATGCAAGTAGAAAAACAGGAGTCACCTTTGGGAGGAAGGTAACAGCATTCTGTGTGCTTCCTGTGTTTAGTCATGCCGACCACATGATCACGGAGACGTGTTTGGACAGCACTGGGACATCGGCTTTGAAACAGAGATGAGCACCATCTCCTAGAATAGGGAATGACTAGCACATATGTGTGAGGGGAACCTTTACTTTTTATGTGTATATGTGCATGTGTGTGTATGTATGTATGTATGTGTATGTGTATGTGTATGTGTATGTGTATGTGTATGTGTATGTGTATGTGTATGTGTATGTGTATGTGTATGTGTATGTGTATATGTGTGTGTGTGTGTGTGTGTGTGTGTAATTAGTGTCACAACCCCTGGTATGCCCAAATATGGGAGGAAGCTCACTGCTTCCATTCTCTGTCTATCGGCTCGTCACAAGAGACCATCCAGACAGAAACCCAATATTTTTTACTGTTGCCTATATATGGGTTTGTGTATGTGTGTGTGTTACTTATACAATACATTCTGTATATTTCTGTTATTGTTTCTATTGAGGCTATTTTAAAAAATATTAGTTTCACGTTCTCAGTTTAACATTTTAGGACTAAGGCAGGCTGCTTTTTAAAAAGAAATCTGGATAGGCAGCAAATATATAGACTGAAACAACATGTATGTAGGGTTTATATAATTTATGAAGTGGACTGACTTGATTCATGACACAAACAATCCCAGTGGACAGGTTCCTCATCATGTGGAGTTACAATTCAGTGGAAAAATACAGATTCTGCCTACAAAAAATTCATTGTCCAGTTTCTCCAGGAAATGTTACTTTAAAAAATATATGAAACTATATAAATTTTGACTTATTTGATTTATTGTTGATTTGCATCCTGTCTTTCTACTTAAAGTAATGCTCAAATTTGCATGATTTTATCTTAGAATCAAGAATGTCATTGTCAGGGAGAAGCATCATAACAGCACAGTCAACATTTCTTGGTAAAATCAAGTACAACGTGCAGATATGTATACATATCATGACTAATATACAAATCTAACCTAGCTTTTTACAAGCTTTCCATTTTAAGCTTCCAGCTTTCTGAGTAAGACTCTAGTACTGTACCACATTTATTAAAAATGTTTCTCAATCTGAAAGAAGGGCATTCCATTAAAGCAAGATCTGAAGAACAATTACCTGCCTAAAATCTGGAAACCAATTTATTTTTTCTCAGATATCTGTCAAAGGCATTTTATTACATTCAAAAGCTCACAGCATTGTTATTTAAGAGTCCTATCTTAAAATGATCCTGGAGGGAACAGTAGTACAGATGGCATAGAAAGGAGCCTCTAACTTGAAACAGGTCCTTCTGTTATGCAAAGAGTGTCTGCTTTGCATAGAAAAGCTTCAATGTGAAGTCTTGTTTTTTTTCCCCAGGTAATGTTAAGAAATATCTGAAATTGTAGAGAGCCATTGTCAAGTCAATAAGATTGAATTGCATTCACTAACAATCTGTTGGAAGATAGCTTTTCATATTCTTATGTCATATTTACAATGTTGCTTGTCCAATAGAGTTCCTTCTTGGCACATATTAATGGATAAAACATAGATTGTTTGGACCTGGTTGAGCTTAGTGACTGTGGTCGAGACAATACATTTCCTGTCATTTCTATGACAACACATAGCAGACCACCTTGCTTCTGAAGATGCCAGACACAGTTGCCAGCAAAATGTCAGGAAATCTGCTGTCTAAACTATGGTCACTAAACTCTGAAGCTCAACACTGTCCAAGAGACACCAGCTGTAAAAGCTCATTCCAGTATAGCATAGATTTTTGCAACTCCAAAAGTAAAAAATAGCAAAAAGAAAAACTTTTAGTAAGACATAAAATAGAGAATGTATTGGTTTTGCTATGCTGACTTCCCCACTTTTAGTAAGGCATAAAATAGAGGACATATTGGTTTTGCTATGCTGACTACAATTCCAATAAAATTGAAAGGATTTAAACTTGAGCCTGCTTCTAAAGTGTATTAATTATTGCTCATTAAATTGTGTAGGTTGGTGTCTTGAACCATGCTTTCTGTCCAAGGTATGCATTACTAGGATATTAATAAAGCAGTTATTACACTGCCATGAAGACAGGATATTCATATCATGTTATTCCACAAAATGAGGAACTTTTACATGTTGACTTCCAAATCTACCAAGAAATGAGGTGGGTGAAGGGGATGTCATACTTTCATCTGTAGAATCTCATCAAAGCTGAGCTTTTTTCAGATCATGGAAAATACATGCCAGAAGTTCAATTTTTCATTGCACAAGTTCCCAATTTTAAATCCTTACTTACTGTATGTAGTACTCACCCCTCTCTAGGCTCTAGAGAAAAACATAATTGTGCTTTACTGAAAAACTAAAAGGAAGGAGCCATTCTGAAAAGGTTGGCATTCTACACACAAATAGTACTTATCTATATTTTGCTAGGAGTTTTGTCCAAGATGTGGAGGATAATGGATGCGGATAATGGATGGGGAGATTATATTTAAACCAATGGTACTGAAGAAATAAAGTTTTCAGTGAATGTAGTTCGTTAAAATTGTCACATAACAGGTTCAAGATTGCCAGACAGCTGCTGCTATAGTGGATTACATTTAGCTGATAAAAAGCAGTAAATGTAAAAGATTTCTGAAATACAACTGAAAGATGTAAAATATGTGCTTCACTTTTAGCTTATTACATTCCCCCCCCCCACATCTAATAATTTACAAAAATAAAGTAGCCTTTAGGGCAACTGCATGAAAATCCAAAAGTCTTCTTCAAATCCCAGTGTTCATACTTAGTAAAATTAGTAATAAAGATCTTTTTCTAAACAGTACCACAGGAATACTCTGTTAATTAAAAACAGAAACAATAAAAAATGAAAACCTCAACAGAATTAACAGAAATACATCCTTCAAATCTGAACAAAATAAAACATATTTAAGGCAGAGGAATCATTCACCATGCAGTTAATTATACCTGCTACTTTCATGACCAGCATCCATTGATTTTGAAAAGAAAGGAAAAAAGACCCTGATCTAGTGCATGATCTTTTTCAACCAAATTACCCCAAAGTATTATTATTATTCAAATGAAAGCTACTACTTTGAATTCTTAAGACATGTTCACAATAGAAACCCAGCTTCAGTGTCCAAAGATCCATTGAAGAATCATTACAGTCTGGTTTAATTTCTATTTAAATTCTGTTAATAAGCAGATTTATGAAGAAGTAGTGGAGAGGGGAGAAATTAAGAACTTAAATAAAATGCCCTTGGTGATCACGTTTCACCAATCATCTTCTGATATAGCTATAAAAATTCCATTTAAGGTGCTCTGAGAGCAGAAACGTAGGGTACTGAATTAGAGAACAAAACCCTTGAATCCCATCCAGAAAAAAAATCTGTTTCATGAATAATTCTGTTGAATTGTTCATATAAGTACAAGAAACTAAACAAAGTTTCACACAAAAGAGAGCTACATTAACATTCATGGTACTTGGATAATACTTCTTTCATCTGAATGAAGGGTGCTTCAAACACAGCAGGTTCCCCTGCTAAAGTAGCTTGCAATCTTTCCTGTAATTCTTGCCACCATCTGAGCTACGTTGATACTTTATGCACCTAGCAGTTAATCAACATTTACAAAAAGGTGTTTGCTGTTCAGATATTCTTTATTTTACTTGTAACTTTACATCACTTATTAAAATTCTACATCATGCTTTCTGAAAATAATATACTTTTTTCAATTGATTAAAGCTACTACTTGTGGAGCAGTGATAACTTTTCTTGGAGGAGGAGCTTCATTTCTTGCCATGAAGTTGGACAAACTGCTGCAGATAAATTAATATTTGTTTACACTTTTATCACTGTCCACTTTTTGTAATTGGAATTTGAATAGTAGATGCAAGGAAGACTAAGCAAATCTTTTGCTATTACAATTTTCATGGTTCCTTGGACAGAGAAGAAAGACTGGTAGCTCACAAGCATATTTTATTCTGAAAAATGAGCTTTATTTTTTTTTAAGCCAAACAGAATCCATGCAGAGACTTAGACAAAGAAAAGAGTTATGAGGAGCTTCTAAAATCTACTTTTCTTTTGTGAAAATTGTGGGTCGTGATAGGAACTGATACAGACAACACAGACTGTTCTCCGGTCTTTCCATTTTTCACAATCCACCCCAGAATTTTTCTCCCAGTCTTCCTCTTCATTTCAGGGTTGAAATCTCTGGACTTGGTGAGCTTCCCTCCATTCCACATTAACTAGGCAATATCCTCTACAGCAAAATATTCTCGAGTATCTGATTCTGCTTTTTTTTAATATTATGTAAGACATGTTCATGGTGTCTCCTAACATTTATGCCTTTCTGCCTACATTTTCTAGAGCTGAATCATTTGCCTTCCCTTAAAAAAATCCATGACCTTAGCACAAACGTAACTACTGTCCTTCTGACAGACACTTCATCCTGTGAGAGTCTAGAGGGAGGAGTAGAATTTTTGCTTAACATTCACTTCTAAACTACTGTTATGGATTAAGAAATTTCAGCCCATTTTACAATGATATATTAATGTTCTCAAGCTTTTAATTTATTTAGCAGAGCTCACAGGTTCACCATCAGCTTAAATCAAGTATTTATGATAGATTAAGAGATGGCTTTGATCCTGATCTTTGACCAATAGCAAGTTTTTAATATTAGTATGCTTCAAAAGATACATCTTTCAACAGAAATGAACATTGTGGTTTTCCTGATCTTCAATGGTAATTTTTATTCCTCTGTATTTGGATCCATTTTAAAAAAAAAACATTTGGCATTATTTATTTTTCAAGAATAGGAAAAAAACAGATGTATTTTAGGAAAGTTATTGGAAAGGAGAAAATGTTAATCTGGAGATTAGTATTTCACACTGGAATTTCTACTGAAATCATATATAGATATCTACCAAATATAGGGGTTTCTGTGTGCCTAAACATTCAATGACATGAAGGTTACATCTAAATCACGATTGCCTCAGTTGCTGAAAATATTCACTTAGGTAAAAATAACTGCTGCATATGTAGGATAGTTAAAGAAGGTTTTTTTTTCTAAAATCCTTCTTCCTTTCCTTCCCATGAAGAATTTCCATGTAATTTTTACATTTATGGTAAATGTATTCAAGTACTTAGATCAGAAGAAACAAACATGCCTAAGATGTGAAGCAGAGTTTTGTAGTCTCTTCAATATGACAATCACAGAACTTTCTACAACCTGGGGTGGAAAACAGCAGAAATAGACAAAGGAAAAACAAAACAAGCAATCAAAGACAGTCCACAGAATATTCAAAGAAAGAACATCTTTAAGCAACAAATGACATCAAAGATATTTCAAGAAATGTATGTGTCAAAGATATAAATGTCTGGTGCATGATAACAAGCTAATTGGGATGAATCATAGGTCAAGTGTGGTACAGAATAAATGAAAGTGATACAAGCAGCTAAAATATTGCCTAATTTTGGTATGCATCATGCTGGAACTGATATGCAGAGAGGAATATGTTCATGGAAGTGAAAATACAATTAAACTTTAAACTAAAGTAAGAAAAGAAGGTAATCTGCCTGCCTGCCTGCCTGCCTGCCTGCCTGCATATCTATCTATCTATCTATCTATCTATCTATCTATCTATCTATCTATCTATCTATCTATCTATCTATCTATCTATCTATCTATCTATCTATCTGTCATCTACTACCTACCCACCTATCTATTTTGTTGTTGCCCATATCTCTCTCTCTTCAAAGTAATTCTAATAATAAATTAGAGACCAGAACAGCATGCCTATACCAAATATAGTTTTCAATCATCCGTGATCTTATACACTAAATCACTAGGAAAGGAATTGGGTACAAATCCAGAAAAGGCAACTGTTTTCCTAAAAACTGCTCGATTGATTAAACTGCAAGATTTCCAATCATAAAATCATTAAATTTTCCAAGTTTTCACAAAAGCTATATCAGGCAGTTAAAATATGAGATTGTATTTGTAGATTATACTAATATGATTTGCAACTACTATTTTGTTCATCATTCTGTAATCTGGTTTTAATCTTACATAAGTAGGAAGATGAGGAGTTTATTTGGTTCTAATTTTTGTGTCAATTTATTGCTTCCTTCTAAGTTATATGCAAGCAAGTTTGATTACATGCAAATTATTTAAAAAATCATTACAGTCTAATCCCCATTCTTTCTGCCTAGACACAACATGGCATTGGAATATTTTTTCCAAGACCTTCATTACTATTCTAAAGAAGGATAGTCTGTAGTGTATTTATTGGCTGCTGATAGTCATTACTGAAAGGCAAAAGCTATGTATCATTAAGTTATTGTCTATTTTAAGACTGGTTATATACCTATTGTCATTAATGTGCCCTTCTTTAAGCATTGATTCATTTTCATTGTGCTTGCTGACTTTCATTACAAGAGTTTGCAAATCATTTGCATTTTCAGTAATCAGACTTTACTGGTTTAGCTTTGTTATTCTGCTTTTCCTTAATTTGGAACTAATGAGCAGTTTGCAATCTACTTTTTCTTTGGGCCAAAATATAGTCAATTATTTGATTTCTGAATGTTCTATCTGATGATGCCATGTACATGAGCATTGTTTTGCTTGTTTCAAATGTCTTAGAAATTAATAAATTTGGTTGGAAGGAACTTAAAAGTTTTCCCTCTCTTTTCACTTTTGTTTCCAAGAGTATCTAGACCAACTATATTTTCCTCATTATTTCTAACTTTGATTCAAGTGTCCAGTCCTAAGCAGAACATTTTGCCTAGATCTTCTTTCAATTTTCAATTGAATTTGGCCATAAAACCCAATGACTTCCCCTTCTTCTGCAACAATGATTGAAACATAAATTTGGATAATTATCATATGATTGCTTATGAAGACATTATATAACTATTGATACCATTGCACTATAATACTGTTTTTGCTCTATCCTATATATGCAAGCAGTGCAGTTCGTGTGTGTGTGTGTGTGTGTGTGGTCACTGAAAGAACAATTGTAAGTCAAGAACTCTCTGTAACATGTTGAATGCCATCTGTCCTCACAGTTCATTTCCTGACACCATTATATAGGGTTGACTTTCTTGGTAAAATACAGGGTAGGTTTACATTGCCTTTCCCCACACAGCATGAAATTCATGTTTCCACACATCTCTCTGTTACTGCTGACTGATACAGGTGACTGCTTGCTTTAGCAGGGCACATGGGATGATCTTCCCACATTTAATGATCCTTCATGCACCAGCTACTCTTTGGTTCATCCCTCCTAGGAACTTCCCTCACCACAGTGGGCAGCATAGGAGGATGTTTTGAGAAGGAGAGCATTGATATTACTAGCAAAGTTAAGACAGAGCTATACACTTCTTCTAAATAAATTTGGAACAACAGTGTTATTTATTACTTTTGAAGAATGTTTACATATCTAAGAAGCTCAGTGTGCAGGATTAATTTATTTACCCGTCAGAAGATTTATCTTTTATAATGCAGACTTCTCTGTGTACTTTTTCCACTAGAAGATTTCCTTAAATAAGGATCATTGTGTGATGTCCTATTTTTTATGCATACAAGTTATTTTTCATAATGCAAGACCTGCATTCAGATTCATAAGAAGCTTTTTTTTGAATAAGATTAACAGCAAGTTTAGGGAGTGATAGCCTGATGACAGCTCTGCCCCCCCCCTCTCTCTTTCTCTCTCCACCTTTACTATTTTCCTAAATATCTCCAACTTTCTATGTATGATGTATTGATGTCCTTTCCTTCAGATTTTCAAGATACTAATATTAAGCTAAAATATAAATAGAAATGATCGAAATGTTCCATTTAATGTCATTCAAATTAAACAAATATATCTTTTTCCTTTACTTTGACAGTAAGAAAATGATGAGAAAATATATCATATTTTTTGGAGTATAAAATGCACCGGAGTATAAGATGCACCAAGATTTTGAAGAGGAAAAAAAAAAAGTTTTTGTATTCTACAGACCTTCCAAAAATGACCCATTTTTTCGCAAAAAGGGGGCCTGTTTTTTGTCAGAAAAGGGGCATGCATAGCATTTAGAAGGCTTGTAGAGTGCTCCTAGGAGCTTTGGGGGGGGGGGCAAAAAGGAGCAAAAAGCTATCCGTTTTTCACGAAAATGGGCCCATTTTTTGTCAAAAAAGGGCATGCATAGCATTTAGGAGGCTTATAGAGTGCTCCTGGGAGCTGGGGGGGGGGTACAAAATTGAGCAAAAAATTGCCCATTGTTTTGCTCATTTCTGCCTCCCCAGCCCCAAGAGCACTCTGGAAGCCTCCTAAAGGCTGTGCACAGCCATTTTGGTGAAGGGGGAGGGGTTTCGGGAGGCACAAAATGCTGTATTCAGTGTATAAGATGCACCCAGATTTTCAGCCTCTTTTTTGAGGGAGAAAGGTGCATCTTATACTCCAAAAAATATGGTTAATAAAACCTTCAGGGTAACAGAAATCTCGGATATAAAGAAAACCTTGTAGGCTACCCAACTCTGACAAAATCAAAAACTGGTTATTACACTGCAGATCTCTACAACATGGTTGCCTAGAACTAAGTTAACCTAGCATTAAAAAAATAAATTTGATTATGATAGAAATAGTTCAGTTCATAAAGTTCCCTAAACTGGGACAGTAAAATATACAACAAGCTGAATCCCAAGACTTCTATCTGATGATACAGGCCTCTTGAAAACTTACTACAATTTTTAAATTTTTTAACATTAAAGCATAGGTTCTGCCTGTATGCAAATAAATACACTATATTTAAGTGAAATAACATCCCACTTTGCACTAAGCCTTCTCATTCTTATCCTGGTACAATACATTCAAATCATATCTTTGGCCTGAAAATGTTATAAAATTTGGCTTCAGATTTTATGATTCTTACAAAAGGAGTCAGAATATAAACCACAATGACTTAAAACTAATATTTAAACCTTCTTTCCATTTCTAACCATGCTCAGATCACTGTCAATATCCACAGTTATCTTGCCTCTTTGTTCATTTTTCCCTTGGGTTTTTGAGAATCTAACCTCCACTTTTTCCATTAGCTGGCTATCTTCAATTTCATCAAATTTTGCTATATCATCATCTATATTTTCCAATTTCTTCTCAATTCTCTCTGATGTTTCTCTAATAATTTTTGAATTTCAAACATAATCTGTTGTAATGTTATGGCTTCTTCTTGGTATTGTGTCATTGTCCAATTTATAAACACTGCCACTCTAGTTGGAAAACATAGCTTTGTTTTTCACTTCTCTCTCGCTGCCAAAGAGACATCCAAAGGGCACCTGCATAACAGGGGTGGGTTTCAACTGGTTCGCGGCGGTCCCTGCAAACCGGTTGGTTGGTGAACCCGGAAGTAAGTAACCCGCCCGCCCGCGCTCCTTACCCGGTTTTGATGAGTTCTGCGCTTCCACTCATGCGCAGGATGCATACAGCGCCTGCACGATCCTCCAGGAGCAGCTGGAGCCTCGCACAGACGCTAGTACGCATGCGTGCACCGCGCACGTGCACGAGGACGCCGCCGGCCCCGTTCCAACCAAACTCGTTGGAACGGGGCGAGAAACCCACCCCTGCTGCATAACAACCCATCTTATCTCTTTGCAAGCTAAAACTTTTGAAGTCCAAGGTCAAAATGATCAAAGAGAGAGAAAAATATTTCCAGAACTCAGCCTCCAACCTCCAAGTGGCAGTGTAACTTCTTTTCCCTCTAACGTTACTGCTCTCTTTATATTCCTTTTATATCCTCTTTATATTCCAAGCTTAAAAGAAACAAGGCTCTTAAATGGAACAAAATAAAAAGAAAAAAACCCCATCCAAACCAGTATTGTGAAAATAAAAAAAAAAGATTTAATCCATAGGTTAAAAAAAAAGTAGTAGAAGAAAAGCCAATACTTTTACTTTAAAAAGTAGGAAGTATTTGCAAAAGTTCCATCCATAGAAGACAATTTTAAAAAAGGATAACACACTGTCCAAAATAGCTTAAGTTAGCCACTTATTTTCTTTTCTTTTCTTTACAAATTTAATTTGGTTTTAATCTTTTTTGGGCAGTCTCTTTTGTAAAAATAACATTTCCTTACCAGATGGACACACTTTCTCTTTCTGCTTTCCTCCAGTTGCGGAGCTGTCTCGACTTCAACAGCTTGGGGCTGCGCTTCTATCACCGGCTAGAAGAGATTCTCTTGGATCAATCAGGGACTTTGCAATGTCCCTGAGATCAGCAAGACGTACTCTTCCCTGTCACCATTTCTTCAGGATGGTTTAGGTCCAGATGGACCACTCAGCGGTAAAAGTATCAGCTGTGATCTCGGAGCTCCGAGGTCGCATGTCCGTATCGTTGCGACGTCAGCTCCTTTAATTAAAAAAACTAATATTTAAACCTTATAACCTTCTGTTCTGGCTTTATCTTGTGTACTTCTTAACATTTGTTCTGCTCTGCTTAAATTCTGCTGCTACACTGTAGAATCTTGTAGGTAGACAAAACTTCTGAAAAAGGCAGAAGTTTTCCATTCTAAAATAATAGAAAAACAAAGGCATCAAATAGAAGGGCTGTTTATTTTTTTCAGAGATATTCTAAAACCACATCTTGATCACCTGCTTAGATAATCAAGGATATTATAGTAAAGGGATATTAGCAATAGGTATTATGCAACTATGAGCAATACAGATATAATTTGGACTTTATATTAATATTCACCTACATAACCTCGCTTGTCATTCTTAAAGGCTACATTTCCTTCCTCTTACTGCTTGTGTTCACAATAAATCTTTCAGTAGATTAAAATTAGGCACAGCTTTAGCATTTCATTACTTTTGACATTTTATGTAACTTGCAAATTCCGTGGATATGACATCCCTATTTTCTACACCTAGGGCTTATTTTTCTTATCAGGAAATGCACTGAGGCCCAGAAATGAACACACACACACACACACGCGCACACACACACACAAAAATTCAAACTCTGTTTTGTGAAATGAAAGTCTTTTCCAAATTATTTGACTCCAAGACACAATATGTGTTATAACTGATTTTTTCTAAATAATATTGATACATCTCTGCTACAAAGCAGGTCAGCATATTCTAAAGTATTTGCAATCATTTTGGAAAGCAAGGGCTTGACTCAGAAATTAAATTGGTCTCCTCCCTCCCTCCCTCCCTCCCTCCCTCCCTCTCTCTTTCTTCTCTCATTTTACAATTCTTTATGCATAGAGCTTGACAGTCTACCCAGCAGAAAACTTCCTCCGTTTATGAATTAACTTCATGTGATAAAGGATTATCTACCTTGCAGGGACCCTTGATGAATAAAGAAAGGACTAGATTGCTCACGGATATATTTTACTGTTAAGGGGAACAAATACTATGATTGAAAGGGTAGAGAGATAGAGCACCCACCAAGATTCTTTCCTGTGGGATATAGCTGACATGTTTCTAAATGTTTGGAGTTTAGTTCAGAAGTGCACAATTTTAGGCCCAAGATCTCAGATATAAATGTTAATGTATTTGGCGTACACCTCGGATATTCTTGTTAAATGGATTTTTAATTGGTAATTGTTTATTTATTTATTAAATGGATTTTGTCATTACTTTATTTTTTAAGACATTTTTAAAAATGTTTTTGCTTTTATCTGTGTTATCTGTAAAGTATGAATATAATTAAAATGATACACACTTTGTCTTAACAATATTTTTTTTCAAGTGCTTTAACCTGCAAATTATTTTAATTTGGGGAAAGTGATTGGCATGTTTATATACTTTTCTGACAAGTTAACACAAGGACATGGGCAGCTGCTGCAAAGCCAATTTCCTCATTCTTATGAATGAGCTGTTTTTCATTTAATTTTCATCTCTGGTCAACTGTTTATCTTTGCTCCTGGATCTTAGGTAGATGCAGAAAATAAATCTAAGAATACTTCAAGAGCAAAGACAGAATGAATTAGACATCACAGTAGAACAAATTTGTTTATATTAACAAATGATGGACAAGTTTTTTTTAAAACAAAGAAATGGAATTTATATTGCTTTTGCAAAGATTCATGGTTGGGCTCTCTTCAGTACAACTATCACCCCTTTACTCATGGTGAAGATATGTTTATTCTTGGAAATCTACAGTATATTTTTTTTAAAGACAGTGGGACCAAGGGATCTGTGGAAAAGAATGCAGATAAAGTAATGCTTGAGAGGGTTTTCAGTGCTCTATTGACTTGGTTGTTTTCTTACAGATGTTTCATTACCCAAACTATGTAATATCATTAGGGCTTTGCTTTCAGTTTATATTCTGGTGACTTGCCACTATTGGTGGGGGTGATATTGCTGATTCTTTTGTTGGGCTGTTTATTGTTAGCTTGTTTGGCAGTTCCTTAATTGGGGTATTGTTTATTTCTTGAATGTTGGTCTGATGTTAATCTTGGTGTTAAATCTCTATTCATCTAGATTTGTTTGCTGGTGGGCGTTATGTTCTTTTCCTGTTTTGGTTTTAGTAGATGGTATTAGATGCTGTTTATATCTATGTCCCTTTTGATAAGTGATTTGTCAGCATGACAGGCTTCCAGAAATTCTGTATAGTATTTCTGGCCTTGGTTTAGTCTTGGATTGCCACAGTTTCCATTGAAATTGTTTTAGTGTGTACATGTGTTGTGAACTTAATGACTTTTCATCATGTTTTCTGACTGGCAGTATTCATGAATGTTTGTTTGTTGTCTGTAGTGGTTGTTGCAGTACTTACACTGCATGTTGTGGATGACTCTTATTTTTTATTCTGGGGCTGTTGATATTTTTGGTTTACTCAGAATGTTTTGGAGGGCTTTAGTTGGTTTGTGTGCTACACTGATGCCATGAGGTTGTAATGATCTGTTAGGTGGTTTCTGAGATGTATGGCAGTGACACACTTTTTACATCTTGTGTTGGTTGTGCTGGTTGTGTTGAGTGGCCAGGGAGTTTTTGACAAAATTGTTTGGCTATCCATTTGGTTAGAAGATGTTGTATAGAAGATCTGTTTCCTTTTTTATGTTTAGGGTTATGTAATGTGTTTGTGCTCATTTAGGTTTAGGTTTAGGTTTCGTTTTATTTATATGCCGCCCTATTCCCAGCGGGACTCAGGGCGGAGCACAAACCCAAGGAGGGAAAGGGAAACACAAAAACTACAATACAAGCATTTAAAAAAACCAACAGCCACACAAATCGAGAGGGGAAGGGAACTCATCAACCCCAGGCCTGCCGACACAGCCAGGTTTTAACGGCTTTTCGGAAGGCCTGGAGAGAGATGAGGGTCTGAATCTCTGCGGGGAGTTCGTTCCAAAGGGCCGGAGCTGCCACAGAGAAGGCCCTCCCCCAGTTAGTAGCCAGATGGCATTGGCTGGTAGACGGAACCTGGAGGAGGCCAGCCCTGTGTGATCTAATGGGTCTTTGGGAGGTAATTGACAGCAGGCGGTCTCTCAAGTACCCAGGTCCAATACCATGAAGGGCTTTATAAGTGACAACTAGCGCCTTGAAGCGTATCCGGAGACCAATCAGTAAGCAGTGCAGCTCGCGGAGGATAGGTGTAACGTGGTGCACCCATGATCGCTCGCGCGGCTGCATTCTGGACGAGCTGAAGTCTCCAAATGCTCTTCAAGAGCTGCCCCATGTAGAGCGCATTGCAGTAGTCCAGTCTTGAGGTCACGAGGGCATGAGTGACTGTTGCGAGTGCCTCCCAGTTCAGGTAGGGATGCAATTGGTGCACCAGGCGAACCTGGGCAAATGCCCCCCTGGTCACAGCCGACAAATGATGTTCTAAGGTCAGCTGTGGTCCAGGAGGACTCCCAAATTGCGAGCCCTGTCTGAGGGGCATAAAATTTCACCCCCCAGCCTGAGTGATGGAATACTAACCAAATTCTTGGGAGGGAAACACAACAGCCACTCGGTCTTGTCTGGATTGAGCGCAAGCTTGTTAACCCCCATCTAGACCCTGACAGCCTCCAGGCACTGGCACATCACATCAACCGCTTCACTGAGTTGGCACGGGGCGGACAGATACAATTGGGTATCGTCCGCGTATTGATGGTATTTTATCCCGTGCCGCCGAATGATCTCACCCAGCGGCTTCATGTAGATGTTAAACAGGAAAGGGGATAGGACTGAACCCTGTGGGACCCCATATTTCAGGGACCTAGGGGTCGACCTTTGCCCCCCGACCAACACCGAGTGCGACCTGTCCGAGAGGTAGGAGGAGAACCACCGAAAAATGGGGCCTGCCACCCCCATCTCTCGCAACCATCGCAGAAGGATACCATGGTCAATGGTATCGAAGGCCGCTGAGAGGTCAAGAAGCACTAGGATGGAGGGATGACCTCCATCCCTGGCTCTCCAGAGATCATCGGTCAGTGCGACCAAAGCGGTTTCCATGCTGTAGGCAGGCCTGAATCCGGACTGAAAGGGATCCAGATAATCGGCTTCATCCAAGGACCGTCGGAGCTGAGAGGCTACCACTTTCTCAACAACCTTCCCAATAAAGGGGAGGTTGGAGACTGGACGGTAGTTATTCAAAATGGCTGGATCCAGCGATGGCTTCTTCAGGAGGGGTCTCACCACTGCTGTCTTCAATGCCGGCGGAAAGAAGCCCTCCCGAAGAGAGGCATTCACCATCGCCTGGATCCAGCTCTGTGTCACCTCCTTGCTGTTTGCGACCAGCCAGGAGGGGCACGGGTCCAGTACACACGTGGCGGCACTCACCGTTCCCATGGCCTTGCCCACTTCATCAGGAGCAACAAGTTGAAAGTCAGTCCAGAGATGTCGTTCAAGACCTTCCCCCGGTACCCCGGCTGGCTCTGCGCAATTGGAGTCCAGGTCCATCCGAAGCCGAGCAACTTTGTCCGCCAGGAACTGGACATATTCCTCTGCTCTACCATGTAGGGGGTTATCCGCAACCCTCCCATTTAGGAGGGAGCGGGTCACCCTAAACAAGGCGGCAGGGCGTGACTCAGCGGACGCTATCAGAGCGGCAATATAGGTGTTCTTACACAGCTTATCTTATGGGAGGTTGGGTTATTATTTTAGTAGTGGAACATTTAAGTGGTGTGCGTGATTTTTCAGTAAACCTGTATTTCTAGTTTGCCATTACATTATCTGCTAATAAGGGTAGCAAGGAAGTGTTTTGTTGTTTATATTTTCCATTGTGGATTTGATTCCTTTGATGATATTGTTGATTGTTTCATGTGTGTTCTCTAGTTGACACTTATTATTATGATAAAAGTGCCATCTATATATCGGATCTTTATTTTGGGTTGCATGTAGGGAAATGCTATCAAGTCCAAGCATCGCATTACAATATCTGACATGAGTCCTGAAAATGGTGATCTCATTGGTATACCTTTGATTTGTTAATAGGTTTGTCCATTGAATTGAAAATATATGGTTAGGTCCGGGACTCAACTTTGATTGGCAGATCCAAAAAATTTACCGCCATAATTCGTGGGCAGCAAAACAGAGACAGCTTCCGAGAGATATAATTATATATTTTGCTACAAGAGAATCCAGAAATGTGATACTACAAGAGTTTTACAATAACAGGCTGCGAATTGATGGACAGGACTTGATCGTATTTAAAGAAATACCACCCCAAATGTTAAGAGCCAGGAGAGACTATGCTTTTCTAACTAAAGAACTCAGAAATAATCAGATACAGTACAGATGGGAGGTGCCATTTGGTATTACAGTTACATTTGATGACCAAAAACACCGCCTCAACTCTGTTTGGGAAGCCCGAGACTTTTACTATAAGATCCTAAAGGCGGGACTTCCTGAATTACCCGGACTCGGAGAAAGACAAGGAGAAGTAGAAGAGAAACAACAAAACACACAACTACAAGGCGGGAGGTATCGTTTTCCCCCTCCGGAAGGGCAGAAAAGCAGAGAACAAGGATTTAGTTATGCTTCCAAAACATTTGCTTAATTTTAATTTGAATAATACTTTGTGACTTATGTCTTGTATAAAATTGTATAGTTGTATACCGATGAAGAGACATTAAGGCTGAAAGAAGTGACGCTGATTTCCTCGGAAAATATATTGTATGGGACTTAAAAAAGACTTGATGGATAACTCTGAACTTTTATATAAATTGTTTATGATTTATTTTCTAGGGTAAGGAGGGTGGAGATCGGGATGTTCCTGGATTGTGGTTTAGGTTGAATAGAGTTGGGACGCCTGGTGTAGACGGGAGGGTAGTGAAGGTTCAATTAGAGCTTATTTTGAGCCAGAAAGTAAGTTGATTTTTATATAAATTGTTATTGGAATATAATGTTTGGAAGGATATATCCAGGGAGTGTGCAGGAAGGCGGAGCAAATATGAGAGGAGTACGGATGAAAATAATATATATATATATATGGATACGGGTGAGGTAGGATGAGAAGAGTTGGAAAAGGAAACCGAGAGAAGTATTTGAGATGTGTTTAAACTGCTTTTTAGAGAAGGAGGTAAAAGGGACAAATTAAAGGTTTGGAAATAGACAGATATTTAGATAAAGAGATAAGGCCCCTAGCTAGAGTAGAATTCTATTGGATTAACTCATTTGGTTTCAATATAGTTTGAAATCCTGCAAGTAATAAATTAATTGAGATTAGAAATGATGTACATTGTTTAAGTTTTAATAATGATGGGAAGCTGAGCTCAATGTAGAGAGTTTATTGATTTCCCCCCCTTTTTTTGTTTTTTTTATTCCTTTTTTTTCCTTTATCTTTTAATTTTTAATCCATTTGGTTTTAATATACTCTAGACTGTGTTTGATAAAAAGCTATGCTGGGTATGGGATTTGGGAAGTTGGAAGGGGGCTTGGGAGGGGGGTTTATTGGGGGGAGGGGGGAGGGGGGAAATATAGTTTCAACTTCCAAAACAATAAGAATGCACTTGTATACTGCTGCTCTTTTTTCTTTTTTTTTCTCTTTTCCTTTTATTTTCCTTTTTTTTTCTGTTCTTTCAATTTTAGTATAAAATACAAATCGAATAGATTAATGAATAGTAGAAATACACCGAAGCGAGGAGTAGAGGGAAAGAAGAGGGAGGAGTAGAGAGGGAGTGAGAGGAGAATGTAAGGAGGGTGAGATGGAGGAAAGGGGAGAAAGGAATGTCTGAGGGGGAGGGGAAGTAGAAGAGGGGAATGCTGGAGGGGAGAAATGAAAGTTGGAGGGGGAGAAGAAAGGGTGTATGGAGGATGAAGTGTTATGTTGGTTTTCTATAAGTGGAATAGATGAATTGTGTTTATTGTTTTTTTAATTGCACAGTATATAAGTGATTGTATAAAATGAAAATGAAAAAAAAAGAAAAGAAAAGAAAATATATGGTTAGGCAGGGGTTAATCAAAAAGTTGCTCAAAAAAGTTAATCAAATCCAAGAATTCTGTTTCAAGCACTTCTCACTGAAGAAATGAATGATTTAGAGCAGGCGTCTCCAATTTTAAGACTTGTGGACTTCAACTTCCAGAATTCTTCAGCCAGTCATAGACTGAGTTATGCATGGGAGACTACTATGGAATATAATAATATGTTGGCTAGATTTGCAAATAAACAAACAAATAAAACAAGAATAAGATAACGATAAACCATTTCCATACGGTTGCTGATGAAAGTACATGTACAATTCAATTATACTGACGTAATTAGTTTATAGATGGAGGGCTGAATTACAGTGTCTCAATTTTTTCCCAATCACATTGTTATAATTGAAGTTGAATTGTTAGCAGCCTTTACATAGTATTAAGAATACACTGAGAGTAGGGAGGGGAGTATGTGGAGTGGCGCAGAAGGGGTAAGAAAAAAAGACAAAACATAATATTTTTGAATATTTAAAAAATCATACTGGTTGAATGGATACTAAATAGAATTGTGTACAAGGGATTATTGTATACCAGAAGCTTCCAGTTTCTTTCTCATAGCAACTATTAATATTTTAATAAGTTTAAAGGCTCTGTTCATTGTACCTCTAGCTCAATGGAAATGGCAAGATGGCTATATAACTCCTTTTCTCTTCCATTCCTTTCAATTGGAGGGACTATTGGGCTTATTTATATATTTTCCAAAATGTTAACTAGAAATGATACAAAAAATTACTATAAATCAGACTGTGACTTTTTGAATTTGGTAACTGTACACTGTGGTTGTCAACGTGCTTCCTTTCACCAGTAACTATTTCCTCCTGCTCGAGATCATCCAGTGGTTTCATTTTTGCCTGCTCCTTTTTATTTCTCTCCTTTCTTCATGCTATTGCCATGTACAAGTCATCATACATGACATGAACCATCCAAAATCACATAAAAATAAGGTGATCTTTCTGTCTACCGAATGTCAGATTGATCAGTTTTCCATTGATAAGAACTCGTGCTGTATCTTGCTTTTTAGGTCCTGGGGTTTCAACCAACTTAGCACTGTGTTCACCAGTCTTTTAAAGGAAAAGGAGTCTTGACAGCTTCACAGGGGCCTCTTTGCAGCAGCTACTCAGATTTTGTTGCCTACTGCCAAAAACTATTTCATTAACCTGCTGATTCCAATTTAAAACTCAGCTGGGCTGTTTTGACTCTTTCCAGATCTTTGCAACTATTCCTCTGTGTACTATAACCAGGGCAAAGGAAGCTGAGGGGAAATTGACAAGAGTTCTGTGTGCATTTTCCTTTTTCCTTCCTCTTCAGCAGGCTTGGATATTCTAGCTTGTTATTCAGGGTCCTTTGTGTGTTCCTTTTACAAATGAGTAGCTTGTAGAGGGATTGGAGTACTCCCAATTGCTTTTCATTTGCTGTTATGTGGGATGCTCCAGAATCACCTCACCTTCCTCTGGGCAACCATTGGTATCCAATTCATAATGTATTTTTTATAGGTGTGCTATATATAAGGTTTATCACTCTGTCCTCTGATTTAAATGCCACAGCTATATATAGCCTTGGTTACAGCTATCAGGAAAAGTGTTTAGTATCACATAGCCATCATGCTTTACCATGACAACTAGCAATAGACTTTTAAATGTGATAGGAGAAAGGTGTCTTTGATGCTAGAACTTCATAACAACTTCTATAGTTGATTTATAGAAAATTAGACAAAGGCACACAGTATATTCTGGAAGCCTAGATGATACCGAAGAGTTTAATTTATTTCCATTTTGTGCGAGACTGCATCTGGATATATAATAGGTTATGACTGGATGACTAAATAAAAATTTTACAGCCTTCTATTGGTCTTCAATGCTGTAAAAGCATTGATTTCTTTATAATCCTTTCTTCACTTTCTGAAATTCAGTGTCTCCACTGGTGAAGATACACAGCCATTTTAAAACAGTTTGCAGTTTGTATTTAGTAGTTGAAGCATTGCTGTATGAAATTTTCCGTTGAGACTGAATTAAAATACAGAACACAAATGGGTTAGACTCTGCAATATAATGCAGGTTTCAAATCATAATTTGAACTGCTGGATGGAAGAAAAATAATTGGTTGTTAGTTGCTATTCTCAGCTCATTCTTAGGCATAGACAAAAGTAGTCAGAAGCAGAGGTGGTTGCTGCTGGTTCATCCCAATTTGACTGAACCGGTAGTGGCCTGGAGCAGCTGAGAGAGAACTGGTACGGTGGCTCTTTTGGCCCATCCGCCCATGCTCTATACCTGTTTTCATGGCAAAAGGCAAATTGTGCATGTGCACACAGCCGGTGGTGCCTGTGTGAGCCCCGACAACCAGCTGTTTGTCACAGGGGTGGTGGATTGTGCACACATAAGCAGTGCAAGTCAGGAATGCACGCGAACAGAACACGCCCATGTGCGATCAGCAAACCGGTAGTGAAGGTAAATGCAACCCATCACTGGACAGAAGTGATGTCTCATCTCAATCAACTTGCTCCAGCAGATAAGATTCAGGCTCATCATATTTTCCCCAAAACAGACTAAGCCAAAGAAAGAATATGGAAAGACGATAATAGTTTTTTCATATTTTTTTTTCAAACTATGAACAAAGTCATAGATAAGTAACAAACTTTCTTATATTTCTAGTCCTAGGCTTTACCCTATGTTGGTAATATATTCCAACAACGTTTTCAGCTTGCAGGTAAAATAACATTTCAGTGACCCATAAAGCACAAACTCAGGAAACAGAAGCATGCATGGCTTCCATAAGAAAGAAAGAAAATGGTGCCATCTGTTTTCTAAGCATCACACCAGAGTCCGTATGTGCAGCTGCTTTCTCTTTTTAGTTAGTTCAAATTTCATAGCATGAACATGACTTGTAAAACACCATGTGTCCCACCCCACAGGTATAAATGAAACTGAGAAAGAAGCTAGCTGGTCATCTGGCAGGCAAGTTTCAATTTAAACAATTCCACTTAGATAGACATTATAAAGTTTTGGTAGATCACCTCTCCTCCAAAGAATCCTAAACTGTCTATCTAAAGACGAAAAGGCCTTTAGCTCAAAACAAGATGAATTCTTGTAGATAAAGAAAAGGTGATTTTCTTTTCTTATTAATTTTATTGAGCCAACTAAAACATCCTTTCAAAAATCATGGCATAGTGATTGAAAAGCAAAGTCATAAACTTTGGAAAAATAAAACTTTTACTTATAGACAAATTGATTGTATCATGGTTACAGCCTAAGATTCAAATTAAAACATATTGAAAATAACAACTTCAAACAGGGTAAAATGTTACAAATGGGATGTTAGTTTATTGATGGGCAGTCATTGTAACAGAATTTGGCTATTTTCCGGGAAATTAAATCATACGGATGTGATAAAAATAGCAATCCAAAAAATATATCTGGAGTTAGGAGATGACTCCTAGGACCTTACAGAGACTGAAAGTAGCAGAAAATTGTAAAAACTAAAATAAAATAAATATAAAATAAAATAAACTCATCAATAGCTTCATGTCTATAGGGACATTGTCTTAAGCTCATAGGGAACTTTTTTATGAACTGTGGAAAGGGAATTGAAGCTTTTAAAGTTAGTGCATTTTGGAATTTGGAGTAGTTATATGATGTAAATATGTTTGAAAAGTGGAATTGAATGCTTTAAAAAACATTATTGAGTAAGCAGACTTGTCCTGTCTCTATACATTATTTGAATGCACTAAGTGCATATTCATAATCCATCATTTAGAATAGTTGAGATTCTAGTTTTTGAAAAACTGTCCTGACACCATACTGTTTCATAACTGTGTTCAATATGCAAAGAACTGTGGAGAAATTCAGTAACATCAGCCGGAAAGCTCTGATGCAAGTCCATGTGCTCCAGAGGTAGGTTGCCAATTTTTTTTTTACTACTGGTTAAGATGTGCTCCTGCATGCACTCAGGCATGCATGACACTTTTGGGCATGCACAGAAGTGTCCAGGTGGTGGGCAGAGCTTCCCACAGCTACTACTGGTTCAGCTGATCCGGGCCAAACCGGAAGTAACCCACCTCTGATGTGCTCATTTTAACTTTAACCAATCCTGCTGCTCTCCTTCATGCTATATGTGGTTTGCAAGAGGTCACTTGCAACACAGACTTTAGGAATTTAGATTCAAACTTTCAAAAGGAGTAGAGGAAATATAAGGTCTTAAATGACTACCATACAGTTATTGCCCGTAAGCCTTCATTGAACACAGCCTTTGGAATATATTGTGTTTCTCTGATAAAATGAAAGGATTATATTGTGGCCTCAGCATTTTGCATAACATAATTATCTTTATAAGTTTACATAACTATTTTGGTTTTAGCTAGCTTGGAGTATTTTCCAAGGAGTATGTCTACTATAGCGACATAGCTTTTAAATATCTACATTTCTATGGAATCGGATATGTCAATGACATAAATGGGATGTTCAGCAAAGAAATATTTTTCTCCATAATCTAAAATTCTCACAGTTGCCAGTGTTCTGCCTTTCCAAATTTAACTTTTTGGAAAGCCTTTCTATTTTCAGTATTTTTTCACTTAAAGTGCAGGTAAATGTTTTTTTATTGACAGAAATGGATAGCAAGGTCATTGCATCAGATTATAGAAAGGGGGAAAATTGTGTTTCCTCTCTTTCAGTCAGAACTCTTAATTTTAGCCTTTGTCCTTTAGTAAGGGTTTATGAAAAACTACTGTATATATAAAAATGGAATATACATTTTAAATTGCATGGTAATTATCTTGTTATGCCCTCTTTAGATGTTTTCAATCACTGGTCATTTCAATTGCCACAGTTGTAAGAGTTTCTCTGTTAATATTCAAATGAGATGAAGGTAGTTTCTCTCTCTCCCCCTCCCTCCCCTAGCTTTGCCATCCTAGAGATTTTTCTAGAGTGTTACAGAAAGTCTTTACATAATGTGTCTGATGTAAGATGCTATGAACATTTGTTTCGTTTCTCTGGGTTGATTTGCTTGATGATCCATTTGTTTGCTTTCTTGACTGGCTGTGGTATACTCAGTAATCCTCTCTAATACCAAAATTCAAAACTCTTTATATGTTTTTTCTTTAAAGTCCTTTTTTTAATTTTCTTAGAATGTCAAGGGGAAATACATGAATTCCTCTATTCTGACCTTTCATCACATCATCTGCATATCATTTGCCTCCAGAAGTTTGAAAAAGCTTTTGAAAAAGAGATTGGACAACCATTTGTCTCAAATGGTATAGGATTTCCTGCCTGAGCAGAGGGTTGGACTAGAAGACTTCCAAGATCCTTCCAACTCTATTATTCTGTTATTTCTAAGACTTCATGGCTACTTTACCAAATGTTAGTCTACAGCATATTTCTTGATTGCTTTTCTATAGATGGTTGATCCTGAAAAGCAGAATATTTTGGTGGAATATTACCAATTCTAAAGCTGCTTGTTCTACTTGTAGAACAAGTAGATAGAGGTTTTTACATTCTTCATATTTAATTTTAGTCCCATTTTAATATTCCTTGACTTTTATTACTAGGCCTTGCACATTCTTCATATTTGCATTCTCAGTTATTAGTGAAGTGTAATCAGCATAGTGGAGATTGTTGCTGTTTCTTTCTCTAATTTTAAAATCTATTTCCACTACAGTTTCCCTTAATATAAATTCAGCATATAGGTTGAATAAATAAGGGGTAGACATATAGCTTTGTGTCACTCATTTACCAAAATGTATACAAACAGTTTCTCCATGTTCTATTTTTACTCTGACTTTTTGACCTGTACATAAGTTTCTCATGAGATAATTAGCTGTTCTGAAATTTCAATTTTTCTAAGCACATTTCACAGTCTGACATGATTAAGATGATCAAAAGCCTTTCAATAATCATGAAACACATAGTTACTTCTTTGGGATATTCTTTTCTTTCTCAAATATTTTGCACATCACAAAATATTTTTTCTTTTTGTATATCATTATTCTATAATAAGACACTACAACTTAAATTTGAGCTGTACAAAAAGTTATTTCACATCTGTCTCCACGGCATGTCTCCTTGCTGGCACACTATATAGAGTCTGTACTACCTTTTTTAAGGTATTCAATTAATTTCCAAAGAAAATCAAGAGTGAATTTATCTAGGGCTATGGTAAATACCTCTGTTACAGAGCATTGATGTTACATATCTCTCTCATAGTATAGTTCTTAAAAATGCAGATCAATTTTGTGCAAGTTTTAAGATTATTAAGATTAACTTAATGAACTTTATTGAAGTAATCAAATAGCAAAGTAAAACCTTCTTCTTAAAGAAATGAATTGGATGGGGATCACAGTTGAGCAATAGAGTAGCCATGACATACTAAGAATTATTTATTGCTAGAACATGACATTATCTTTTTAATTCTAGAATTTGTGGATTCACTGGCTCACAACACACTTTCTTTTTCTACCCCTGGTGGCATTTTGACATATTCTAGTCCTGAAAAGGGGGGGGGGGTTAACAGCAACAATTTTTGTGCAACTTCTAATTTAGTTTTATTAAAGAGGATTAGCTTTAAAAATGGCTTTGCATTGGATCATAGTGTGTTTGTTTGTTTGTTCATTGGATTTATTCAGTTATGAGATGGCAACACGTTGTGTGCATCCTATATTTCATTGTACAACTTCTCTTTATTGCTCTTCAAGTGTTCCTTCCTTCTCACATTTCAGTTATGCCCAAACTTTTTCAGTCATGCTGCTTGAAATATTGTTGAATAATTTTTCCTTGCCTTGGAAATTTTTAGAGAAATTGACCTTCCGATTCGCCTGCCCATAAACTTGGCGGATAATTAGGAAGGCCAGTTGTATCCAGTCTGACTATAAATACAGTGCTGTTGGACCACCCACATAGAAAACAGAATGGCCAAGCATAGATGGATAAAACTGAATTAAGTCATCTGTCTTTCACAGTATCTTACAAATGCAGTCTCCTGGAATAAAGAAGTCCGCATGTCGAGTGGATTATTACATGCAGAACAAAATGTCATGACTTTGTCAAGAACATTTTTCCTTGGAAGAAAAACTATGTCTTGCTGAGAATTAACCTCAGTCTATCTATATTTAATCACCTAGAAAAATAAAATCATGGACTAAACTTATAATTGTAACAGGAATATCACTGTTAGTGAAAAGAAAGTAATATCAGGGTTAGATAGATTACATGCAGGAATATATATCCTTTTAACTACACCCACAACCCTTCAGAAAGAAAGACAAAAACTGCTTCCATCTGGCAAGATCTTCATCAATCTGTTTTAAACTTGGTTTTATAATTATCCCTAAACAGATTTCACAAATTGGGCATAATTTTAACTTCTGGTTGCCTTAAATAGAAACGAGATATGAGAGACATGGGCACCACCTAGTGTATAGCATTTAGTGAAATGAAATAAGAGTTTCTTATATCAACAGCATCTTGAAATGTTTTAAAAACAGCAATTGCTTATTTATTAGTATCATTAAGGAAAGAAATATAAATAACAATCACATTTTCACATCACAGATTCTAAGGGAGACATGAACAGCCTAAGGTCTGACAATATGATGGATTGCTTTTCTTGTTCAAAACACTTTAGACATTAAGATCTACAATAATGCTCCTACAGTAAGAGCCATGGTGTCATAGTGGTTAGAATGCACTACTGCAGGTTGCTTCTGCTAACTGCCAGTTGCCAGCAGTTTCGCGGTTTGATTCTCAGTGGGTCAAGGTTGACTCAAACATTAATCCTTCCGAGGTCAGTAAAATGACTACCATATATAGATTGTTGGGGCAATATGCTGACTCTGTAAACCACTTAGCGAAGGCTGTAAAGCACTGTGAAGTGGTACATAAGTCTAAATGATATTGCTTTTGCTTTTTTGCAAATGTGTCTACTTTTGGAGTCTTATTTATAACATTCATGACAGATCATTTAGGAAAATACTGAAGACACACCTACTTACTCAGACTTTTAAATGTTAAGAATGTTTGCATGTGTTGTTTTATCTGGTATTTCTATGCTTTCATATTTTTGTGCTTTGATATTTTCCTTGTTGTTCTTATGCATGTGAATAGAAAATAAAATCAAGTTAAAGTTGGGAGATATTAGATTGATTAATTAATTGATTGATTATATGCTATCAAGTCATTTTCCATGTCTTGGTACCACATAAATAGTAGAAACATCAGAAGCTGAACTGAATTTGTCTCATATGCATATTTACACAATATTTACACATATATAAAATTTCAAGTACACATGTGGAAACTTTCCCATTCAGCAAAATTCCAGCAAAATTAAGCACTTTTCATTCTCATGCATTTCAAGAAAAATATATGATGAAATGTATATCTACTGAAACACAATTTTAAAGTGCATGTTTGCGTTTAGATCTTTCCTGGAGATCTTGTGAATCTTTTTAAGAGGTGAATCTCACAGTCTTATTCAGGCAAAGGACTGTATATAGCATTCAAAAGGGATATAAGAGTCTGCAGTCCAGAAATATAGGCAGGTCCAAAAGAAAGAGGCAGACTTGTCAGGTTGCATGTATGGGACTCTTGTCTCAGATTGTGTGTGGATTTTTGTTGTGTCTTCTTTAGAGCATCAGAGAATTACTCATACTCATTGGGTGTTCCTAATGTTACTACAATTCTCAGGATGACAATCCAACCTTAAAAAAGTGTTTATAGCAGGAGTTTAAAAAGAAGCAACTTAGAAGCATATTTAAAGAAGAGCTACAAAATCTGGTCTATAAAAATCTAGAAAACTTTAAGAGATAACAGCAAACACTTTCTTCCATATTTTTCTTGATGGAGTTCAATAGAAGCTGAACTATATTGTTCAGTAAGTGAATCTTTTGTGCGCATCAGGTGAGAGCCAAGAATGTTATCTTTGTATTAAGACAGATGGCTCATACTTGCATACTAATGTTTATTCAAAGTATCCAAAATGTAGGATTCTATAAATTTGATACTGCTTGGAAGAACAATCCTAAAATTTCAATCCTACTATGGAAGTAACTAGATTACATTCTGAATCACTGTATAAGTGTCTATTTGGTTACAACTTTGTCAAGGTTCCTAAAACATCATAACATCCATTGTGTTTGGATGACAGATACTTAGCATGATCCTTCTAGATGAGACTTTCAGGAATTGTAATCACAATTTATCTGGAAGGTACCAATCTGGACAAAATTGAATTTAGATGAAATTTCATATAAATACTTTAAAGAATCAAGGCATTTTATTTTCTCAAAGGTGATGACACTTTTTTTTACTTAAATTAATAAATACTGATTCTCCTTAGAATATATATTCAAATGGTATAAATGAAAAGACTGACACTGCAATATATACAATTACATTATTTAAATATACAAGCGTGTCCTTATTAAAAACAAAGATACAGAATATAACCTAATTAATGCTAATTATGAACTATAAACCAATCTGCCCAATACTTCGTGTTATAATGCAGATAGATTGGTTGATAGTTCAATGGAAGGTTGGGGTGGACTTTGGGGAATTTTAGTCCAGTACCATATACTAAACCATAGGTTTCAGGTCTTTACAAAAAGCTAACTGTTTGTGACCTTCCCTTCTTCTCTTTTAATTAGTGTCTTAGCAGTAAATGTTATGTTCAAAATTTCTGTGAAATAATGAAATGAGGAGACATAAGAGTCTCAATGTGTTGTTGAGTGTCTCTGTTGCACCAATATTACATTTCATGAAAGAATGCATCCAGAATCCAGTAGACATCTTATTAGTTGACCAAGAGGAAGTAAAAAGTAAGTAAAAATTATGAACAAAAAAGTAGATGACTTATAGAACAACTTAGTTTCCATTGTACTGTCTCACTTGCATGATTTTTTGCCACCAGTCCTGTTTCTTTGACATTTTTATTTATATCACATCTTGGGTATTAAAATTCAGAATTGCAATATATCAGAGGAAAACCTTTTTTAAAATGAATAGTGGAAAGAAAGTCATTGAACTAAGAATTCAGGATGCTCAGTCAATCACTTGTTCATTGCAGGAATTCCAAATTAAAACTTTTCTAAGACACCAGGCTAGAAAGCAGAGTTCTAGTGCTGCCTTAGCCCTGAAAGTCAGTTTGGTGACTTGTTGTGGGGAAAGTATGAGGAGGCATATGAATTGTATATGTTCACTGTCTTGAGTTATTTGTAAAAGTGATAAAGGTGGGATATAACTAATTAACTAACTAAATAACTAAATAAAAGAAACAAATAAAACACATATGTACATGCATTCATACATACATACATTCAACCTTTGCTTAAATAGATCCAGCGAAGGGAAAGCATCATGATTCTGAATAATAACAAGCTGCTCTTAGCCTTAATCATTTACCAGAAACTGCCTTCCTGTATCTTAAAATGGTTCTTTATTATCCTCCACCATGCAACAAGGAAAGATGTGTCTTGATCTTCTGAGTGATATTTTTTCAGAAACTTGAAGTATCCTTTCATATCACCCCACTGTATCCTGTTCTCAAGGTTAAGCATACACAGGATGGTATTTAAAAGATGATCCAAATTTCAAAATCTCTGCCATTTGCCAGTTGAAAATGATCTCTCATTTCTGTCCCAGATGTTATCTGTCCTTGTATTATAAGTAGGTTACAGTTCTGGTAAAAAAAAGAAACAAGGCTTTAGTTCCTATATCTAGTCCCTTCTTTGTTGTGCAATTAGTTTGTATGCCATTATTTATTTCTTTGTTACTCTACACACACAACCTTTCTGATTTAGCAAACATTTCAAATAGCTAACCTTAAAAAAACTAAACTAAACTAAAGCATAGGAATTAATTTCTAGATAGTTTTTAAAATTATCTCACAGTAGAAAGCCTGACAAAAGAGGCAAATGTTTACAGCAGTGGTGGGATTCATTTTTTTTTTACTACCAGTTCTGTGGGTGTGGCTTGGTGGGTGTGGTGTGGCTTAGTGGTCATGGCTTGGTGACTATTTCAAAGGAAGGATACTGTAAAATCTCTATTCCCATCCCACTCCAGGGGAAGCTTACTGCAAAATCCCCATTTCCTCCCAATCAGCTGGGAATCAGGGGTCAGAGAATAGATGGGGTGGGGTGGGGTGAGTCAGAGATGGTATTTACTGGTTCTCTGAACCAATAAAATTTTCGCTACTAGTTCTCTAGAACAGGTCAGAACCTGCTGAATACCATCTCTGGCTTTCTGCCTTGCAGTACATTGGGAGAGAGAAGTACCAAACATAGTTCTCAAATGACTTTGTTCCATAATTGAGGAGCATCACTGGAAAAGACTTTTCTATGTACCAGAAGCATAGTCCTATAATAATGGGACCATCTTTAGAAGGGTCCTCTATATATTTTAACAATTGACAAATAGATGAACTGTCATCTATCATTGGTGAACAGATAGTAAGCTCTTAAAGATTTAAAGATTATAATCAAGGTTTTACACTGTGTCCAGTAAGCAACAATCATTCCTGATCTTTATGTATAAACTTTGGAATGTTTGTTGAGATTGAGCCATCTCATTTCTTGATCTTGAAGAGTCATTTATACCAGCTTTAAGTTTTTGTTTCATACTCTGCAGATTCTTGTTTTTTTTAGAAGTTGTGTGTATAAATTAACAACTGTACATTCTAATACACTTCAATTGTTCTGTGCAATTTTGTTTAGTTCAGTATATTCTGCAGTATTTCTGGTTGAATATTCATCTTCCATTTTTCCTGTTTTGCATCATTTATTTAGTGTGTTCTGACATTTTGCTAGATTGTTTTCTCAGTACCACTGATTTCATTGGCTTTCAATTATACAACAGGTAAATTTCAATTATACAATGGGTAGCTTCAGATAAGTTCTCCTTGTTCAATTTTTTAAAAATAATTTATTCAAAAGTAAGTTCAAATACAAGACTACAAAAAATACAAATAACCCCCCAAAACAAAAACAAAAAAGAATACAAAACACAAAACGTTGGAGATATTTAAAAAGTGCATTAAAAACCCAACACATATACACATATGTTATCCCCCTAATTGAATACTGTTTTGTCCCCATTGCACATTAATCTGGGTTCAGCTTGACAGGCAGCTAAACTCATCTATCTTCCAATAAAATAGAACCATATGTGTAGATCTGAATACTTAATTGGGAGAACATGGTATGGTGAAACTGATAGAAATACGAATACATATAGTGAGAATCAAATATAATATAGATAGATAGTATTAAGTTACAGCTGAACATAACAATTAAATACAAGCAGTCTAGCTTCCCAGCATGCACTTGGTTTGAGAGTGCAGGCTGATTGGTAAATGGGTGGAGTTAGCTGCAAACAATATACTTGGAGTCTGTTTGTCTCTCCCCATTACATGAAGCCAGAGAGAAATAACAGTATAAAGTTATATGTTGTGGCATGACAAATGCTGATTAATAGATTACAATAATATTAATTCCCACTCCTTGTAAAACAGCCTCCCCCAATGTTTTAAATTAATATTTAAATTAAATTCAAAATATATTTACAAACTATTGACCTGTCTCTACATACTATATTAATATAGTAGATAGTAGTTACCAGGAAAAAGGTAATAATAAAAAAGACAATATTAAAGTTTCAAAACTCTCTGTTAACAAACTGTTGTTGTAAACCACTCATAAAATTTGCCACAGCATTGCATCTATCCCAAATCATTCCCAAAAATAAAAGTAATTTGTCCTGAATAAAATATCCACATTTGCTTATTTCATTTATCAATTGTTTTCTAATTAAGTATAATAAATTTAGCTTCCACAATGAGTCTTTCTTCCCAACAAACTCAACAAAATAGAAGTGGTTTCCAGTTATGTGTGATAAATCCATTGTCCATTGTCTAATCTCCTTAGGTCTTGGTAGGAAAAAAGAATCTGCCACTTCCCTGTTCCATCAGGCACCTACTATTGTCAAGAAATGCAGATTTAAACTTCAAAGAGACAAGTGAGATCAATTTGATTAGTTCTCTGATTGCAAATATATTTTTATGGTTCAAATCAAAAGCCTTTTGTGTATTTAATTTGTCCAAAACTAAATTTCTCTGCATATTCTCCATAAGCATTATTATGTCATCAAACTTTTAAATAAAACTTCCAAATAAAATCTGCAAGTTTTCTGTCATCTGATCTATTGTTGTTCTATGTAACTTGATCAGGAAAAACAAACAAACAAACAAACACTGAAACAGAAAAATGCATTTTCTGGATATTTCACTCCAAGTGTAAGATAAAAATTCAAAACAAAATAAAATTCAAATATTATACATACATAAATTATGTGGTGTGAGCCCAATATTAATATATATCAAATGAAAGTACTTCACCATTCAAAAAAACACACACTGTGTTTCCCCATCCATTCATGTCTTGAAAGATGGTCAAATAAACTACAGCTCTTCTTTAAAACATAACATAAGGATACAACAGTTTATAGTTTAAACTACATTGCACTAGCATTATGCCTGTCATTTCACTGGAGAATATAAGCATTTAAAAAATACCTTAGTAATTCAATACAAAGAAGTTATGTACAGTAACTTTCTATTTGACTTTTTTTTGTCCATTATTTTCATGAGGTAATCTTGAGTTCATTCAATCCAGGCTTACATTCACTTACAGACCCAATGGCCATGACAATACTCTCATAATAAATTTTAGCAATAGGGTCAGTTAATGAAACTTAAATATAACAGCAAAATGCATATAAAAAAGAGATTACTTTGATGGGTTCTACTGAAGAATTACCCTATTCTGGCTACAGTTTGCAGTTCCACAGCTCTGTGTCCTGGTTCTGGTGACATTCACGTCTCATTGAGCTGAAGACAGCACTTCAGAAGTAAATTCCCACCACTAATCACTGAGCTGTATTAACAGGGAAGCAGTGAGGCATCTGCTAACACTGTATCAGCAGAGGACTGGTTTCTTTAACTATTTTCTATGCTAGTCTTTGCCTTTCAGGTCTGCTGTTTCAATGTCAACTTGCTGATACTGCTATCATTTCCAATGAAGGCATAGTAGTTTTACAAGATCAGGCTTGTTGCATATAATAACATTGCTGTTTTAGACCTTTCCACCATATCATCAGCAAAATTAAACCCAAAGCTGATAGCTTTCAGTTAATGTGTAAAGAAGTAATTTTTCCCCTTTCCTTTTGAATGAAACATCTAGACTTTGACTAGTTATATAGCAAGAAAATTGGATAAGACATGTTCATGAAAATATAGGAAGGAACTTGTGCAGATCTTGACTGAATTACCAAAAACATAACAAAACAGAAAAGCGAAACAGATTCCACCTAGCTTTATGATGTCTCAGTTGGTGTACTATATGTGATTATGTGAATAATCCTTTAAAATTAACATTTAGGTGCTGGTACTTAGTACTTCTAAAAAAAAAAAAGGAAGCGTGGCTATATTCCTGCAAGATGACAAACTAAACAGCATAATAGCCATGCAAGTTTTCCAATATCACCTTATTGGTGTGATTCAGTTATGCTTGAGGGGTAAGGATAAATGAGTCTTTTGAATCAATGGAAAAACTTCATTAAATGGCAGCTCTTTGAAGACAAGAATAAGTTTTCTTTCATTTTCCATGCATTTCATACAAAAAAGCAAGAAACAAGAAAGACATGGTAATGATTATGTTGACCAGGTCAACACAATGAGCAATGAAATAAAATAGAAGCCTTTTACACTTATAAACTATGTGGAAATATTTAGGATAGGCCTGAAGAAACTTGTTCCATGTAAGCAGATTTTGGCTGCGCCAACTGAGGTACACTGTTAAGATCACGGGAAGTTATAGAACTGCTGCATGCTGGTCAGATCATATATGGAATACAGTATCCAGAACAAGTCACTACAATGTAAAATGAATTCTAAAGAATTGGTGAGAGAGTAAAGATGAATGATAATTAAAAAGTATTGTTCTGTCTTTCTGGAAGGAGCTAATGATCAAGACTCTCTTGACATAAGGTTACTACTTGGTGACAATTTGGACAAATTAATGTAATTTGTCTTGACAAAAATGAGGAACTTATTTGCTATTACTTTCTTCCAGTATTATTTTTTTTCACTTCCATCCTTGAGATTTCTTGATGATCTCCTATCTAACAAACAGCCAGGTGTGACCTTGCTTAGTTTTGAAATGCAGCCTTGTGGATGAAGTGCGATCTCCTGTTGTATATACTGTAAGCATTGTGAATTATTGTAGATAATAAGGAATAAATCAGTACAGTGGCCAATATTCCTCTTGTTTGGCATTCTAGATCACGTTCCTGCTCCAGAAAGAATCTTCTACAATTCATTTTATGATGATGCCTTATACCCTTAAGACATTAAAAACAGACTCATAGATTTATAGCTTCACCTTATCTGAAAGAACTTCCTATAGCTTCCCTAATATAACAGGATTATACAACTTCCAGAACCTAACTGCAAGTGTCAGATTAGCCAAACTGATCTAGTGCCTTGAAAAAGAATGCAGGTATTCTAAAATGATCGATATGACAATGCATAGAGCTTCAAATCACACTTTGACAATGGTATAATTTTCCCATCATTCAAATAAAGAAAAATGACAATAAAAATATATATTGGCATCTGTTTTGATTTGCTTTCTTCTTTTCTTTAGCCCTTTAACTTGCATTAACCTTTTTCTAGACCAACTTGTTTTATACAAATAATACTATAACAATTCTTTTAAACAGTTATTACAATTGCAATTAGAGTGGTTACAAATACAGTAATTCTGTATCTAATGGATTGTCTGTCTTTTGATATTAATGCTAGTTAAACACTTTTCTAAGGTGAGATTTTATATTAAAAGGCACATAAAAATAAAAATTTACCCAATCGGGACACATTGTTTCCTACTTAGTAGGAAATAATGTTATATAAATAATGGCTGGTCTAATTTATCGTTATACAGTTAGCTGTTTACTGCCTAGTACTATCAAGATCATACTAGCTAAAGAATATATAGTATATGCTGTGTCGAAAAAGTCCTGCACTCTTTACAGTTTATGGTTTACAGTTTACGGTTTATGACATTTTTTGGATAGGCCATTGATTTTATGATATTTTATGCTAACTGC
Source organism: Thamnophis sirtalis (assembly GCF_051295495.1). Taxonomy (NCBI): domain Eukaryota; kingdom Metazoa; phylum Chordata; class Lepidosauria; order Squamata; family Natricidae; genus Thamnophis; species Thamnophis sirtalis. The sequence continues at coordinate 32,855,112 of NW_028261388.1, read as the reverse complement.
TATCCAAATATTGTTATATTTAAATAAATAGTGGTGGTTTTTTGAGTGAAAAGCATAAGCTTTTTGCAATTTGGTGCTGTTTGGAGCGGGATTGTGAATTTTCTTGCATGCTTACAATGCATGCTTACAAGGACTATGAAAATAGATTAACTGATGCTTACCCAGTGGCATATGTGTTGCAATTACTAAGGCCAATGCTAGTGTTGGGAGGAAAACACAACAGCCACTCGGTCTTGTCCGGGTTGAGTACCAGTTTGTTAGCGCTCATCCAGTTCTTAATGGCCTCAAGACCCTGGTTCATCACGTCCACCGCTTCATTGAGTTGGCACGGGGCAGACAGATACAGTTGCGTATCGTCCGCATATTGGTGGTATTTTATCCCGTGCCTCCGAATGATCTCGCCCAGCGGTTTCATGTATATGTTAAATAGTAGGGGGGATAAGACCGAACCCTGCGGCACCCCACATGTTAGGGGCCTCAGGGACGATCTCTGCCCCCCGACCAACACCGACTGCGACCTGTCCGAGAGGTAGGAGGAGAACCACTGCAAAACAGTGCCTCCCACCCCCACCTCCCGCAGTCGTCGCAGAAGGATACCATGGTCGATGGTATCGAAAGCCGCTGAGAGGTCAAGGAGAACCAGGATGGACGCATAGCCTCCATCTCTGGCCCTCCAGAGATCATCGGTCAATGCGACCAAAGCAGTTTCTGTGCTGTAACCAGGTCTGAAGCCGGACTGGAAGGGGTCAAGGTAACTAGCTTCCTCCAAGGCCCGTTGAAGCTGGAAGGCCACCACCTTCTCCACAACCTTCCCAATAAAGGGGAGGTTGGAGACAGGACGAAAGTTGTTTAAAATGGCTGGATCCAAGGATGGTTTCTTCAGGAGGGGTCTCACCACCGCTGTTTTGAGTACGGCGGGGAAGTGCTCCTCCCGAAGGGAGGCGGTCACGACTGCCTGGATCCAGCCATGTGTCACCTCCCTGCTGTTGGCAACCAGCCAGGAGGGACACGGGTCCAGAATACAGGTGGAGGCACTTACAGCTCGAATGGCCTTGTCCACATCCCCAGAGGCAACATCCTGGAACTCAACCCAGAGATGATTTGCCAAGTAATCCTCCTGTGTCTCGGCTGGATCTACTGCAGTGGAGTCCAAGTCCAACCGAAACCGAGCTACTTTGTCCGCCAAGAACTGAGCATAGTCCTCAGCCCTACCCTGCAAGGGGTCTCCCGCATCCCTCCTATTAAGGAGGGAGCGGGTGATCCTAAACAGGGCGGCTGGGCGTGACTCGGCGGACGCTACCAAGGCGGAGATGTGTGATCTTTTGGCAGCTCTTAATGCCCGGACGTAGTCCTTGGTGCAGGTAGTCAGAAGTGCTCGGTTCGCCTCGGACTTATCGGACCTCCACAGGTGCTCTAGGTGTCTCGTCCGGCGTTTCTTCTCCCGGAGCTCCTCGGTGAACCAAGGAGGTCTCTGGGATCCACTGACCCGGAGGGGCCGTAGTGGCGCAATCCGATCAAGAGACTCCGCCGCCGCCAAATACCAGGCGGCAACCAGAGTCTCCGCCAAACTGTGGGCGAGAGTATCAGGAATAACCCCAAGCTCCGTCTGGAACCTCAACGGGTCCATAAGTCGCCTGGGGCGGAACCACCTGGTCGGTTCCTCCTCCCTACGGTGGGGGTTTGGCCTCCGGAAGTCAAGCCTCAGTAGGCAGTGGTCTGACCACGACAGGGGTATGATCTCATTACCCCTCAGACCAAGATCACACATCCACTGCTCCGAGAGGAATACGAGGTCGAGCATGTGACCCGCTGCATGGGTTGGGCCCCGAATTACCTGGGTCAAGCCCATGGCTGTCATGGAAGCCATGAACTCCTGCGCCCCATCAGAGCGTTCACCGAGCGATGGCAAATTAAAGTCCCCCAGAACTATAAGCCTGGGGAACTCAACTGCCAGCTCGGCTACTGACTCGAGGAGCGAGGGGAGGGATGCTGCAATGCAGTTGGGAGGCAGGTACGTTAGCAGCAAACCCACTTGACCCTTGAGGTCCAACTTTATCAGCAGGGACTCACACCCGACAAGCTCCGGAGCAGGGACCCTACGAGGTAACAGAGACTCCCGGATAACAATAGCCACACCGCCACCCCTTCCCTGGGCTCTCGGCTGATGAAGCACCTGAAATCCCTCTGGGCACATCTCTACAAGGGGGACTCCTTCTGTGCCCAGCCAGGTTTCAGTAATACATGCCAGGTCTGCCCTCTCGTCAACAATTAAGTCCCGGACGAGGGGAAGATAACCAATCTTGGCCCACAATTGGGTTCAAATCCAGACTCTGAGCTGGCCAATCCAAGAGTCAAACACCATGCTTCTTCATCCACTGCTGGACAGACTTGGCTTGATGACAAGGAACATTGTCATCCTGGAAGTAAAAGTCCTTCTCTACAAGTTGCTGAGCTGAAGGAAGCATGGTCTTTTCCAGGACTTCAACATACTGCTTGGAATTCATGATTCCCTGCATGATTTGTATTCAACCAATACCAGAAGCAGTGATACATCCCCAGATCATCATGTGCAATAGATGCTTCACAGATAGATTCAGGCCTAAATTCTTCAGCTGGAAATCTTCTGACATACTTATTGCACTAATTCCCAGTCAAATAGAAATTGCTCCCATCACTGAAGATGACCTTGGCCCACTGGTCATTGGTCTACTTAGCATACTTCTTGGCCATGCACATTGACAAGAGCAGTGAGCGTCTGTGAAAAAAGGTTTACTTTGAGGCCTGCAGCCTTTGAGCCCTCTGGCAAGCAGTCTGCAATGCACTGTGCTTGTGCACACTTTCATATCACGTTTCACCCCAAATTCTTGTAATATGAGGTGAAGTGAGCTTCCTATCAGACATTGAAATGTGTTGCAGAGTCCAATCTTGTAATTTTGTCGACTTTCTTGGTTTTCCAGAGTGGAGCCTGTCATCAATTCAAACAGTTATTTGATATTTTTCAATCATTCTGCTCACTGTGGTGCGATGGCATTTCACTCTCTTGGCTATTTCTGTACAGGATTACTCCTTACTTCATCCTCTTCATGAAGCACAATTATGCAATGCCACTTCCCAGTACTGGTGAAAGCTAAGGCCTTCATCCTTGCCTGCAGCCAGAGCTAAATTAAATTTCTCGATGCTTTTCATGCCTATTTAGAGTCAGAGAGTATGACAACATTGATTGGCTCATAGATTTAGCCTCTGTGCATTTTGATTGGTCAGCCAAAGCTCACTGCTAATTGGCTACTTTCTATTCTAACATTCTCGAAAATTCAAGTTGTGTTTGTTTTAGCACTTAAACTCACTCAAAACCTTAAAAAGACTTTGGTTATATTAATAAAAAATATGTATCTCAATCTGACTACATAAATTTTTAGCAAAGTACTAATTTTGCATGATTTCTATGAGTGAAAAGTTGATTAAACATGTAAATACAGCTTAAAACTGAAAGTGTGCAGGACTTTTTCACACAGCTGTATATATCCATCAAAAAACCTCTAATGTTTATCATAAATAAAAAAAAAACATGCTTTCACAAGTTTTGTAAAAAAAATTTAAATCAGTATTTCAAATAAGACAGTTGAAAGCATAGAAAACACTTGACATTCTGCTGCAAGAGAATTAACTTTACATAATCGTTACAAAAGTAATGGCAGAATTTAAAAATTGAAAAAAGAAACCTTTAAAATAATAACTCATTATTCTTAAATAATACCACTCAAGAACATGTCATCCATTGAAAGCAGCCATTAAAATCTCATAAGTCACTGGAAAGAGTTTTAGAGAGGGAAATGGATGTTAGCATAAATTTCTGAATTGTATTTCTGCCATAGAAATTCATTCTGTTAATATTCCTTCTGTTGGCTTCAGGGTTTGGGATCACACATCTGAGCTAAAACACATCATGTAATTAGTCTGATTTTATTAGCATGACATATAGTTTTCCTTTGGTTCTTTTTTGTTTCACCATACCTTTTGTCCAAGCAGTAAGACATGCTTTGTACAAGATTATATTCTGTAAGAAAGTATCCTGCTTGGCATTTGACTACTTGCCAAATTGATCCCATGTCTGCCTAGTGTCCAGGAAAATTCTAAAATGCTAACACTCAGATATTAAATATGGAGAGAAACATGCATAAAATGGTACCAGACTGCTACAGAATAACATGGTCATGCAGGATATGATTGTGCTCTTTAATAACTCCAAAAATGCTGGAATGTAATTACTTCAACTTGCATTACAATGACTGCATTTGCTTGACAGTATTCTAGGTATAACAAGTTTGTCATAATAAATATTCAAATCATGTATTTACTTTCCTGAACAACTGTGAACGAGCTTCAGCCCTGTGCTAGAATATCTGCTTTGAATTAATAAGTTGCTAGGATAATGCTGAATTATATTTTTGTTGATAGATGTGGAGAAAACGCTGGACAACAAGACTCTTGTTGTTTAATAATTTTTAGGCTACCCAGTCTGCCTTTAAATAGGATTGCTTCTTACTGTATATACTCGAGTATAAGCCTAGTTTTTCAGCCCACTTTTTGGGCTGAAAAAAGCCGCCTCGGCTTATACTCGAGTCAGTGAAAAATTTGCCCGAAATGGAGGAGAAAAAGGGGTGGGGCCATGCCGCTGGGTGACACTCGTGAATGGCCCAGTGCCCCTGTGAGTTTCCCCTCCCTCTGTGTCAGTTTGCCGCGCAGCGCGCACCGCACCATCCCCCCTCCTCACGTTCTAATGTAATGCAGGGCTGTCTTACGATTCCCCTTCCTCCCCCTCCTGCCGCTCTGCAACGATGTCCCACCTCCTCCTTGTTATGGCAAGCAGCCACATAGCGATGTCCCACCTCCTCTGGTACAGTGATCCAATGATAGGAATCACTGTGCCGTGTGTCATAGGAGGCGGGACATCGCTCCCGCGGCTGCACGGGACATCATCATCACAGCGGGACATCAGCATCATGAGGTGAGTGAAGTATTTCATTGAATACACCGCTAGTTTACTGTTTTTCTTTGAAATAAATATTCAAAAACATTATTGGTATCTATTTTTATTTTTGAAATTTACCGGTAGCTGCTGCATTTCCCACCCAGGCTTATACTCGAGTCAATAACTTTTCCAGTTTTTTGTGGTAAAATTAGGTGCCTCGGCTTATATTCGGGTCGGCCTATACTCGAGTATATACGGGTATATCTTTCTAGTTTACCATCAGTACTAAATGTTTTTCTTTTGAAAGGAAAAAAGAGCATTAATTGGTTGTGCCAGTGTTCCAAAGATAGGGTTCACCAATTCACTTCTTTCAAAATATACCTAAGAATAACTTGCACAACCAGTGTATATCGGGAATAGTAATATATTTTATTTTGTTTAGTATGGAGCAGACTTAACATTTACTATTTATAAACAGAACTACTGGACAAAATAAATATAAAAATGAATGGAAAATCCAGGGAAATGCTTGTGGAATAGCTTTGGGATCTTACAGGGCAACAATAAAAGCCTTCTTCATTCAACTCAGCCTTCAACTCATGCTAGACCATAGCGTGGGCTTTCTAATTTCTGCTGTATTATTATATCTGCTTATTCTATGGTCTGGCTTTTGGAATGTGTTATTCTAAATATTATCCATTCCTGCTTCTCTTTTATCTTGACCTTTGCTATATATGTCTATGATTGTGATGAAGCCTTATGGCTGAGGCCAGTGGTGGGCCGCTGTGGGTTCACATGGATTCGGGTGATCCTCTAACTAAGGATCTGCACAGTTTGGCAAACCTGCAAATCCCACCTCTGACTGGCCCCTCCCAACCCTGTCTGCCCCTCCCACTCTGCCTTGCCCCTCCTCTCCCAGGAGTCTCCATGTGGCCCATTTGGGATTCAAAGTAGATACAGGGCATCTGTAGGCTCTGGGAGGTCAAAAAGCGGGCCTTCCAGAAGTTTTGGAAAGCTGGAAATGGGGTCATTCCAGTTTCCAGAGGACCTCCAGAGCCGGGGAAGGCCATTTTTTCCTTCCCAGAGGCTTGAGGACATCCACCCAGCAACCAGACAGAGAAACCATTGCTAATTTTTTTGACGCCCACCCTTGGCTGAGACCATTGCCTCCAAGAAAAGAATGTACACACAGTGTATATAGTAGTAACCTCCAAATTTTTCAAATTTTTCCAATAAATCTAATATATCCATTTACTTTTTAAAGAATAAAAATTCTACACTGGTTATATTTAAAACAAAGTTAAAACTGTAAAAGATCAAAAGCATGAAAGGAGAGAATCAATAAAGAGAATGTGAAAGCCAGTATTGAGCAACAAAGATCTAAAGAAAGAAAGAGATCTTCAAGAACTATTGAAAACAGCACAGAAATATTTCATAGATACCTGAGAGAAGAGTGTTAAGCAACAGAGATCATAACAGGAAAAGTTGGTTCTGGATGATCCTCACAGAAAAATGTATAGCTAGACCATGCAAGCATTTTATCTGTAGTTTCAGGCATATCCCATAGTTTATATTGTGACTTTCATCATTGATCATGGCATCAAAATTCAATCACAAACTTTCAATGAATGGCTTTATGCTTGTTCTTGAAAAACAACAACAACAAAAAACAAAATAAAGGTTATGCAATAAATACTTTAAAAAGCAACCTCAGGGTTTCAAGATAATACAAGCAGATAAATTTGTATCCCTTGCCCTCCCCTCCCAAAAAAACAAGTAACAGTGCATGTGTTCAGCAAACAGAGTACCGGGTACAAATTCTTAATAAACCATGTGATGTAAGAGTTTTATGAAAGCAGAGATGATATTTCAGATAGCCTGGTCTTAAACTCTTCAAGACTTGATATAATAATTTTTTTTTAAAAAAAACCATTCTAGTTCTATAATAATTCACACTTCCTCATCAGATTTGATTGCTTTTTTTCCAGGCTATTTGTGTCATATGAAATCACAAGAATACATGTTATTAGAAGTATTAAACTATGAGATTTTTTAAAGTAAAAATTGGTAACTGCTATCTTGTTGTGATTTACCATAATTGTGTAGAAGTTAGCCTTTATAAAGTAAGTGCTGTACATGCTTTTACTGGTATAATTAAATACAATTATCATTCTGACAACCTGAAACTTTTCATATAGCAAGCTTTTTTTTTCATAGTCTACAGAAAACTTGCTAGAGCTAATTTGGTCCAAGGATGGTTTATTATTTCTTCCCAATTGATCGGGTTTCAGATAAGACCAGACCAAGAAACAGATGACATATGAAATAGTAAAACTGTACTTTATTGATACAGGCTATAGCTGTGATAGTGAATCAATGGCACGTGTGCCACAGTTGGCACGTGAAGCCATTTGTAAGGGCATGTGAGGTATTGCCCAGCTGATTTTGGCTTTTTGAAGCCATTTTTCACCCTCTGGAGGCAGTCTCTGGGCGTGAAAAACTGGCCCTACAGGCAAACTGGAAGTTCGGGAACTTACTTTTGGCTTGCTCGTAGAACTAGTTTTAGCCCTCCGGAGCTTTCAGGGAAGCCTCCTGAAGGCTCCTGAAAACTCCAGAGGACAAAAATGGCCCCATGGACAAACTGGAAGCCACTTACAGTTTCCTCGTAGGGTCATATTTTGCCCTCTGGAGTCTTCAGGGAGGCCTCCTAAAGGGTCCAGAAGGCTCCAGAGGGTTAAAACCGTCCCTACACGCAAACTGGAAGTCCATTCCTGGACTTCTGGTTTGCCCGTAGGGCCAGTTTTTCATGCTCTGGAGGCTTCAGGGAAGATCCTGAAGCTTCTAGAGGGCCTCTGGGAGAGCAGGAGAGGCTGTCTTCACCCTCTCCAGGCTCCTATAAAGCCTCTGGAGCCTAGGGAGTCCAAAAAATAATGGGGGAAGTGCTGGTCATGTGTGCATGCACACTGGGGTCATGTGCAAAGCATTATGGGTACGGCATGCCCGCCCAGGTCCCCCTGTGCTCCCCCCGCTTTTGGCATGCGAGCCAAAAAAGGTTCTCCATCACTAGGCTATAGTTATAAAACTCTGAAAGCATGATCCTGTTTTGCCAACTATTGCATTCCTTTTTTCAAGGTCTTTATGGGTAGCTACAAATGGAGTAGGTACAAATGGAAGTAGCAACTATGTTGTTTCACATAGATCCCTAACTTTTAAATGTCAGTAGGCATTTTACATTTTGCACTGACAGAATGCTTCCACAGAGATTCAGGTAGGCATAAGTAATTCATTAGAAGACTAATAAAGTTGTTCATAAGCAATCACTTTAGCTCTCTAAAATTCCTCATTTCAGCTTAGTTCATTTATGTCTTTTTTATCTTCTGGGCACACTTAATATAATTATCCCCAACTTTTAAAAGTACAGTAGATCAAAACCATGAACTACTATCCTATAAGCATCCAAAGCATAGCTAGAAACCTGTGGTTTGTCTGTTTGCTTGTTTGTTCTCTATTTTGATGCTGCTGTTCTTACCTTGCCTCAGCAAAGTCTCCTGAGGAGCTTCAACTACTAACATTTAGTGTTTAATCCTCGCGCCTACAACTGACAGCCAGCAACAGCCAGGCCACGCGCCCATTGGCCTCCCTGCTTGACAGGTCCACATAAATAGCTGTCAAGCAGGGCGGAGTCCCGATCTACCATTAGCCTGTCTACTGTTCGGATCTGTTGAATAAAGAGCTGTTAACTTTACCTCAGGAGCCTCCTGTCTGGTTCTTCCTCGGTCCACTTCATTTAGGCTTTCCTACATATGTCTAATACTCCTACATCTCCTTTTAGATTCTTTTTAGACTTCTATCATTATATTCTACTTTCTTTTTTACATTTTATAGGTTTAAAAATATATTTCTTAATATCTTTCTAAATATATATATATATATTTCTATTATTTTAGACTCTGCTGTATTTTTATGCCTTTTTATTTTCTGTATACCACCTTTTTTGAAGGGATGTGGTGGTTCAGTGGCTATGATGCTGAGCTTGTTGATCAGAAAGTTTGGCAGTTCTGCAGTTCAAATCCCTTGTGCTGCGTAACAAAGTGAGCTCCCGCTACTTGTCCCAGCTTCTGCCAACCTAGCAGTTCAAAAGTACATAAAAATGCAAGTGGAAAAATAGGGACCACTTTGGTGGGAAGTTAATAGCATTTCATGTGCCTTCACCATTTAGTCATGTCAGCCACATTACCATGGAAACGTCTTCGGACAGCACTAGTTCTTCGACTTTGAAACAGAGATGTGCACTACCCCCTAGAGTTAGGAACAACTAGCACATATCTGTGAGGGGAACCTTTATCTTACTTTTTCTGATGGTTATGACCATAATTAGGATTTGATCTGACTCAGTTTTATTTTATTTGAGGGTTTCAAGCAGTGGTGGCTTACGACCGGTACACCCCGGTATACCTACCAATGCCTGTCGTAAGTACTAGGTCCATTCTAGTAGGGCTCCAGAGGGCCCACCTGCCTTACCGGCATTTGAGATTTTTGGGGCTTCTGTGCATTCGCAGGGCGCATACAGCGTTCATGTGACACTCCGCCGAGCAGCTGAAGCATTGTGGAGGCATTGCGGAGCATCGCGGGCACTAAGTACACATCCATGTGCTATATTGTGTGTGTGTATGTGCTGCGAGCATTTATGTGGTGGACGCCCAGCCCCCTTGTACCATACTGGTTGCAATGGGATCCAGAACCCACCACTGGTTTTAAGTACTAAATATCTTCTATCAACAAGAAAAGAACTATGCTAAATGAAATATGCTAAAATGAAATTGGTCATTTTTTATAAAAAGATGCACTAACTGCAACATAAATGGCAAATTAACAGCATTCAAATAGAGAAAAATAAGTGCTTTAGATATTTAGCTGTCACCTTTAACTTGTTCTCCATATAAAATCAACAAATCTGCTAAGTTTTATCATGTGTACAAAGGGTCTCAAATGAGATAATTAGATATCTAAGATTTAAAGATAACACTTTTTTCCCTTTTGGCAGTTACGCTATTTAGAGCTAAAGTAATTCCAATTCTACTATATGGTGTAACATTCTTCTCTTATAAAATACAAGCCTTTAGAAACTCGGTTTCTAAATGTTTTCAATTTACCCCGCAAATACCACTGATACTTAAATTAGGATATCCTAATTAGGATATTCTTTCTAGCTGTCCAGCTAAGAATATACCACTGAACATACTGACTGGAAGTAAACTATGTTAAATTAAAGTTATTCTCCCCACTTGTTCTTATAGTTAAATTTAATTGCTTGTGGAAAAAAAGCATAGCCAAGAGGATGGTAGAATCTCAAATTGCACAATTATGGGTTTAGAGGAAATTATTTCTGAGACCACACAATGCATCTTGGATCACAGCTTACAGGAAGACAAGGCTGCAATTACAAAGTATGTTTCAGGAAAATGTTTATCACATCCTCTTTAGGTAAAGATAAAGGTTTCCTTTGCACATATGTGCTAGTCATTCCCGACTCTAGGGGGAGGTGCTCAACTCCATTTTAAAGCCGAAGAGCCAGCGCTGTCCAAAGACATCTCCGTAGTCAGGTGGCTGGCATGACTAAACACCGAAGGCACACGGACCTATGTTACCTTTCCACCATAGGTGGTTCTTATTTTTCTACTTGCATTTTCACATGCTTCCAAACTGCTAGTTTTGAAATAGAAAGATGTTTAGATTAGCTAGATTTATTACTCAGTCCTTAAAGCTTGAGGAACAGTTTAAAAAAATCTTATCAAATAGTTCCCATCCTGCTACCCAGCCCACTATGTCAGCATAATCAATCTATACAGCTACAGGTCTAGACCAAATCCTTGACTATACTGTAATGGATAGTCGTGCAGAAATGCCTATGAAACCTGCTAGGTGATAATTGCACTGCAATTGCAATAAATGTCAGAAATCAGTGGGTTTAAACTTGTGCAATATGAATAAGCTATCATGATTTGAGGGAACAACATAATTTCCCAATGTTAACAATTGCTTTGCTGCTTATTATTATTATTATTATCATACAATTGTATCACAGCGGCCAGTTGTTTCACCGGATTTGGCATTGGTTACTAGTCGGGCCCCACCCAGGGGCCTAGGAGGTCGTAACGTATTTTCGTAATATATGTGTGCAGATCCAAGCAGTGCCGGTTTTTGCATTTGACTGATGGTGATTTTGTCAATTTTTAATTGTTTCAAATGTAATTCCAGTGCTTTTGGAATAGCACCCAGTGTGCCAATTACCACTGGAATTACCACTGCTGGTTTGTGCCATAGTCGTTGAATTTCAATTTTTAAGTTCTGGTATTTTGCGATTTTTTCATGTTCCTTCTCAGCGACCCTGCTATCACCTGGTATTGCGATGTCTATGATTGTGACCTTATTTTTCTCAACCAGTGTGATGTCTGGTGTATTATGCGCCAATATTTTGTCCGTTTGTATATGGAAATCCCACAAGATCTTGACCATCTGATTTTCGGTGACTTTTTCAGGTTGATGTTCCCACCAGTTTGTTGCTGTTTTAATATTATAATTTTTGCACAAATTCCAATGGATCATTTGTGCTACTGAATTGTGCCGCAATTTATAATCAGTCTGCACGGTTTTTTTACAGCAGCTGAGTATGTGATCAACAGTTTCACCAGCTTCTTTGCAAAGTCTGCATTTGGCATCATCAGAGAATTTTTCAATTTTGGCCTTAATGGCATTTGTGCGGATAGCTTGTTCTTGCGCAGCCAGGATTAGTGACTCTGTTTCTTTCTTTAATGTACCTGTTGTTAACCATAACCAAGTTTGTTCACTGTCCACTTTATCTTTTATTTTTTCCAGAAATTGGCCATGCAGTGCTTTGTTCTGCCAACTCTCCATTCTTGATTTTATCACATCTTTTCTGTATTCTTGTTTCGTCTGTTGGGCCTTCAGTAGTTTTTTGTTCTTTACTTCGATTAATAGATGTTCTTGACTTTCTTTAAATAATCAGCCAGTGCATGTTTTTCTTCTTCAACTGTTTGCTTCACTTGTAATAATCCTCTGCCACCTGATTTTCGGGGCAGATAAAGTCTATCAGTATCACCACGTGGATGTAAACTGTAGTGCATTGTCATTAGTTTCCTGGTTTTTCGGTCCAAAAGGTCCAAATCAGCTTGTGTCCAGTTAACTATACCAGCTGTGTATCTTATAACTGGTATTGCCCTGGTATTTATGGCCTTGATTGTATTTCCACCATTCAATTTAGATTTCAAAATTTTCCTAACTCTGTTGGTGTACTCTCACCTGACAATAGTTTTTACATCTCCATGCTTGATATTATCCAACTGCAGAATGCCTAAGTATTTGTAGGCTTCATTTTCGTTGCATTTAATTAGTTGGCCATTGGGCATTTCAATTCCCTCACATGCAGTGATTTTGCCTCTTTTTATGGATACAGTGGCGCATTTTTCCATGCCAAACTGCATTGAAATATTGGTGCTGAATACTCGGACTGTGTTTGTCAATGATTGGATTTCTATTTCTGACTTTCCATAGAGTTTCAAATCATCCATATATATATTAAATGCGAAATTTTTTCAGCTTCTTTGGCCGTTTGGTAGCCTAATTTCATTTTTTTTAAGATTACTGATAGTGGGATCATTGCGATGATGAAGAGAAGAGGTGAAAGTGAATCACCCTGGAAAATTCCTCGCTTGATATTAACCATTCCGTAGATCTCATTCCCTACTGCCTAATTTATCAATTAGGAGCTGATCTTTTGTGCCCCTGCTCCTTCTTTTGTTGCCTTTTTGCTCTACTGGAAAGATGTTGTTTGTTTCCAAATAATCCATCATGTTATCTGCAATAATGCCTGTGAGTAATTTGAAGGTTGTTGGCAAGCATGTTATTGGTCTGTAGTTTTCAGGTGTTGTTCCTTTAGTTGCATCTTTCTGAATCAAGTATGTTTTTCCAGTTGTCAACCATTCATCAATTTGGCCCTTTTGTAAAATTTCATTCAGTTGCCTGGCCAATATTGCATGTAAACTGGTCAGATATTTGAGCCAGGAACCATGTAATTGGTCCTTTCCAGGTGATGTCCAATTCTTTACCTTTTTTACTCAATTTTTGACCATCTCAGTTGTTATTTCTAATACTTGCATTTGTTTGTTGCTAATGCTTTTCTCAAAGTGATGTATCCACTTTGCTTCCTTATTGTAGTCCTTCGCATTTTCCCACAATTCTTTCCAGAATTTAACTGTGGCCTGCTTTTCTGGTTTTTCACGTTTGGTGTCACCATTCATATTAAGACTTTGATAAAAACGCCGTTGGTCTGATCAAAATTGCTGATTTTGTTTATATTGGATGATTTGTGCCTCATATCTTTCAATTTTTCTAGCTGTTGCTGTTATCCGCTGTTTTACAATCTCTACAGCTTCATTGATATTTCTTGTATCCAATCTATATCTTCTGATTAGCCGATCTATGGTTTTGTTGTTTTTAAGCCGTTGCTCATGCATGTTCTTTAAGTTTCTAGCATCTGTCCTTAATTTTTTGACTTTTGTTCTAATCGGATTTTCCACTTTGGCTTTAATGCTTTTTCTGTTGTGTGACTAGGTACTTTGATTTTAATGCCTAGTTCATTAGTGACTGTTACAGCTGCGTTGTACATTAACTGGTTCGTTTCCAAGATGGATCCTGATTCAATTGTTGAAAACACTGCATTCACCATTTTCATGATAGGAGCCAAAATTTTCTTAGGCACAGTTTTTAGTGATGGTAAATGTTGCCTTTCCTCATTAAGCAGAAAATGCTCCATGATCTTATCCTTCAATTCTTTTTGTTTTTGAGTTAGTTGATCAGTTGGTTCAGTGATAACTGGTTCTAGTGGTGGTGGTGTTATTTCCTCCCCGAGAGCTTCTTCTGGGAGTTCTACTATAATGTCTTTAGTTGTGTCTTGAATATCAGTTATTTCTGCTTGTGATATTGTTTTTTGGGTTTTGCAATTTGCCTGAATTTCCTCAAGTTCAACTTCACTAAACACTTTATTCCGTATAATAAATTGCCTTTGATGTGCTAGTCGTTGTTCACTAACATTTGAATCTGGATATTGTTCTTTCCATAATTCATACATTCACTTTAAATAACCTCTTTTTTCTGGCTCTGAGTTGTAGTAACAGGCCATTATGGCACGGTTTTCATCTGCACTATATTTTTGTCGTTTTGTTGGTTGGTCCACTTGTAGCCCACTTGTCGATGGATGTCCAGGGACCTCAACATCCGCCGCAGCCCTTGTTAACCCGCGTGACGACCGATGCAGTATAAAAATTTTATTCGTTTCTTTCACCATATTGTATGGGTTGGCAGGGTTTTTTATAGGGCCAGTTGCCAACCTGACCCCAACCCTCCTCCTTTCTCATCTGGGCTTGGGACCGGCAATGGCGGAGTTGTTGTTGTTGTTGTTGTTGTTGTTGTTATTATTATTATTATTATTATTATTATTATTATTATTATTATTAGTGCTTGAACATATAAAGACATTTTATTTAATTTCATGTTTTAAATTTATTCTACTTCTTTGGTACACTTTTTAAAAATTATAATAGGTCTTCTAAATCGATCAATTAATTAACAGACAAGCAAATGTCAACTTACCAAAAATCTACATAGCACAGATGTTTTACAAGCACCTGAGATATTACATGATACCTGCTACTTGAAGGACAAAGGGTGAAAATGTTTTTATGGTTTTCTGTGCATCTTAATTGTTTATTTATTTTATTTATTTTATTTTATTTTGTCAAGCATGAATTAGATAACAGATATTAAGTATAAACATGATTATGAATACATGAAATGAATACGAATACAAGGTAATATTAGGACAGAGATGGTAAGCACGCTGGTGCGCTTATGCACACCCCTTGAAGAACTCTTAGGAATGGGGTGAGGTCAACAGTAGACAATCTACAGTTATAATTTTGAGGGTTTGGGGAAGAAACCACAGTGTCAAGTAGTGCATTTCAGGCATTGACAATTCTGTTACTGAAGTTGTATTTTTGCAATCAAGTTTGGAGTGGTTTACCATAAGTTTGTATCTATTGTGTGCCCGTGTGTTGTTGTGGTTGAAGCTGAAGTATTCATTGACAGGTAAAATTGTAAGAGCTATAACAAACCCACAACTTGTTATTAAAGGTGGCTTTGTACTTTCTGGGATAGTATCCAATATATATATTCCATGGTTTCAACTAATCAATTAGAATTTGTCAATTACTATTTGTGAATTAAAAACACAAATAGTGTTTGTGAATTAAAAAAAATGGGTTGTAGCTGCACATTATTTTTATTATGTAAGAATATATTGGATTCACTACACAATCACAATACTTGTTGTGATGTCTGCTTGCTTTACAACATGGTGACTTCTCTTATTAGACTGAAATAATTGTGGGTATGAGCAAGCGACAACACCTAACTGACTTGAGCTCAGAACTTACCAAGGTCAGTCTGTGTTAATGCTTAGGTAAAATTCCTCTAGGGAATTCCAGAGCTATGGGTAACATTGGAATGACAAACAGCATTTGGAATGATCACAAGCTACTGCCAAGAAAATGGCATGGAAATATTTTGTCAAGAAAAGAGCAGGGATGTATTTATGCAGCCACCAATATTTAAGCAGGAGCAACTTACTTTGAAGGAAGTAATCTTAGTTCTAATGGGACCTGGTAGACCACAAGAGAAATACTGTATATCTGGGCCCATTTCTATTCATAATTGTCATATGCCATTTTAGATGGAGCATGTTTGTGAAGGAAGTTTTGGTCACATGTATCCCATGTCAACTGTTTTACATACTCTTTTTTTCTAATTCTTTCTTTCTTCAATGCAAGCCTATAAATATGAAAGTTGATTTTCTTCCACTGTAGCATCATTTAACTGGTCCCATTTTCTCTTCTTTTTTTAAGGCAGTTTACAAAAAATACAAGTGTTTTTCCAATAGGCAAAGTAATTTATGATGCCTTTAATTTAAACTGTGCACAAATGATATGGCTTTGCTCTTAGTGGTGTTTAACTAAGCTATTAAATATTATAAATGTAAAAAAAGCCAGTGTGTGTGTGTCTGTGTGTGTGTGTGTCTGTGTGTGTGTGTCTGTCTGTCTGTCTGTCTGTGTTAAAATACTATTCATTTTTGTGAATTTTAAATATTAACTTGTCATTCTCCAGTAGGCTGTGCTTAAAGTACATATTTGAAAGGTGTCTGGATTTAGTTATAAAAAGTATTTATAAAAAATAGATAATATTTTATGTTAAATTATTTACATGAGAAATGAACTTTTTTTAGAAATTTCAGAAAGAAAAAAAGAAAGAAAGAAAGAAAGAAAGAAAGAAAGAAAGAAAGAAACAGAAAGAAAGAAACAGAAAGAAAGAAAGAAGACAGAAGTAAATATTTTATTCCTTCCATGTTTTTCATTAGAGGCATAGTGAAATTAATCAGGGTCATTACATGGGTAGTCCTCAACTTTGACCACAATTGAGCCGAACATTTCTGTTGATAAATGAGACAGTTTTTAAGTAAGTTTTGACCTGTTTTACATCTTCTTGCCACAGTTGTTAGATGAATCTTTGCACTTCTTAGGTAAGTAACATGGTTGTTAAGGAAATCTGGCTTCCCCACTGACTTTGCTTGTCAGAATGTTGCAAAAAATGATCACATGACACTGGGATAATTTAACTGATATGAATCAGTTGCCAAGAATCTGAATTTTTATCATGTTACTAAAGGGAAGCTGCAATAAACATAAATTTGAAAAAATGGTCATGTCACTTTTTTCAGTGCCATTGTGATTTTGAACAGTCACTAAAGGAACTGTTTTAAGTTGAGTTACCTGTATAATGTACTAAATACATGCTTATGAAATGGATTTTGTTCTCCCTCTCTCTCTCCCTCCCTTTTCAGGAACCCAGATTTATTAATTGTATGAAAGTGAGAATATCTGAAATTTTTTCAGGCTTAAGCTATGAGATCACCAGAACTTTCAATGATGTCTGTCATTCTCATTTAATTGAACCTGTTACAGAAATCTTTTTTGCCAATCTGCCTCATACTTGGCAAGTTTGTTATATAGGCTGACTAAGAGACTAGCTAAATATCACTTAGTTGGAGTAACCAGTTACATATCTCACACAGATCTCCATTTAAAGAATTTTACTTTACTTTTTATTTTTTTATTACTATTACTTTAAATAATTTTACTTTTATTTTACTATGATAATTGATAAGGTGCTATTTAGAAGATTGTAGAAGGCTCATAAAATGTGATTCCTTGCTGATAAACCACCTTTAAGGCCAATAATAATCTTTTCCCCCAAAAGGCCAATAATAAAATAAACCCATGACTCAATAAGAAACTAGTACAGCACAATGAATTTAGCCTGAACTGAACTGACATTAATTTAATGTACTTTCACTAAGAGTACATTATACATTATACAAAATAGTATACTTGTTTTTGTGTCTGATACTATCCCTTGCTATCCTCTTATGCTGTAAATTATGCTTACTAAAGTTTGTACTTTGACTTGTATATTGTTATATATTACTACAAATAATTATTTTGATTTAGAAAAGAACTAGTCTGAAGAAGATACAAAGCAAACCAGTTGTTACAATGGTTGAATCCCATTACTGCATAGAACCCTCTTGAGGTTATTGCAAAGCATGGCTTTTATGTGCTTTTTTTCTTCCTAGTTTTCAGATATTTTCAACAAACTGTAATCTTTCTTCTGCAAATGCATAAAATGGGCTCTACTTATTTTGTTTATGTTTAATTTATTACTTTATTCAGTTCATTTCAGAGGTGGTTCCTATCAATTCAGCCCAGTTCAGCCAATTTCTATTGAACTGCACATGCGCACACAGCAGGGACCTGCAGTCACTACAGGCAGGGGAGACGGGGCCTCAACAGTCTCCTGAGGGAAAGGAAAGAATTTTAAATATTTTTTTTTAAATAATTAAAGCCAAGGTAGTTGCTACCAGATTCCAAGTCACAGTGGCTTGGTGTCTGCTTAGTGTTAACTATAGGAGGAGGCGAGAGAACTCGGGGCCTCCTTTGCATAAGGAATTTTTCGCCTTTTAAAAGTTAAGAAAGGTAAAGTTAAAAAGCAAAAAATTTCATATGGAAGGGATGCACTGATTCTCTCGCCTCCTGATCTGGGAGCAGCAAATCATGCCTTATGAACATGCTTATGTTGAGCACGCTTACGTTGAGCGGACAAGAGGAGAGTTGAGAGAGTTTCCACAGTTGTAAAAGGTATGTGGATGGGATGGAGGGAGGGGGGATTCAAATTTATTGTAATTTAATTTGTAATTTTTTTATTGTGAGGAATTTGTCTGTGTGTGTTTCTTTCTTCACAGCGGTGGGGTTGGATGAGGCGGGGGGTGAGGCAGCGGAGCGTGGAGGCAGCAGGGACGTTCTTGCCGCTGTGTCCCAACAGGCCAGGTGTCCACCATAAACGTGAGATGCCTGGTCTGTTGGACACAGTGGTGGCGGGGGAGAGAATGGGCCAACAACTGTGTGTAGCAACACTTTTGCTTCCCAAAATGGTGAGCCTGCTGTATTGAAGGAGACACAGAGCAGAGCAGAGAGGGGGCTTGGGCCGTGAGTAGAGCTGGTTGAGAAGCCAAGTGGGGCATGGGGCGTCCGTGGACCGAGGCGTTTGCTAGAGAGCTTGGAGACAAGAGAAGCGAAAGATGAGGCTGTCTTCTTGAGACTCTCAGGCAACAAAAAGCCAAGCTAGCTCTGATTCGCCTTCGGGAGATCCATCTTTATAAATCAAGTTGCGCGTGCTTTTCTGCCTGAAAATGAAAGGGGCGCTTGACCTCATATGGGTGCAAGTGGGCAAGGCTTGGAAGGTTCCATTTAGACTGGCCCTTTGCGCTTGGCTGAGTTCATTACAGTCAGTGCCTACAAGCAACAGCGGAAGAGAGAGAGGCCTTATTATCCAATGTGCTTTAAACAAAGGCTTATGGCCCGTAGTGATGGAGAGGGAAGCTTTTGTCCCCAAAGAGCAGCTCCGTGGTGTCCTCTTCAATCGGACGCGCGCAAAGTGTTTGTGTTGCGTGGGGAAGGATAGACATGTGTTCTGACTTAGTCGGAAGAGGGAAGAATGCAGCCCCCCCCCCTCCATAGTTTTGAACCTGGGAGGAACTGGATTGGGCAACCCGAGACATCTGCCTGATGCAAGGGAAACCACGAGCCGAAAGGAAGTCTTGCTGGGAAGACGCGGCAGCAGGGCTTTAAAGGGCTCCCCCCTCCCCAGCCAGCCAGCCCACCCAGCCGATTCCTCCCCCTGCCACAACTGTGTCCAACAGGCCAAGTTGCTGGGAGGAGAAAGTTTGGGCTGCAGAGCAGAGTTTGAACTGCCGAGTGATGTGCGGTGAGCTTCATGGCCGGTGAGGGTCCCACTCTATGGCGGACATGGTGCCGGGGCTTGGGTAGGGCTTTCGTGCTTGCCTCACCGGCCATGAAGCTCACCGCATGTCACTGGCGCACAGTGTGCATACAGCACATGCGCAAAGCACTCTCACGAGCAAACTGGCAATAACACCAGCTAGAATAACAAACTCCTGGTTCATTTATTCAGTTCATTACTTTATTCAGTTTATTTATTCAGGGCATATTCACACCAAAACAACCAGACACAAAGACAATCCCCCCCCCAATGCTATCACTCTGCCAAACAACTAATTATACTGTCTGTGCCCTAGGATGTAAAACCAACTAGTAGGGCTGTATTACCTATTAACCTTCTCATCTTTTCATCTTCTCTATTACCTCTTTCCTTAGCTTCTTATGACTATAGCTCCGTTGTTTGTATCTCATGATTTATGTTGATTGCCTTATTTAGTATCCTAGTATGATTTATGTCTTTTGCTTATTTAGTATCCTATGACTATCACTGAGTTTTATCTTATGATTTATGATGATTGTATTTTATGATTATGATTTATCACTCATTGCTTATACTGTATGTACACTAGAGCTTATGCATTAAAGACAAATTCCTTGTGTGTCCAATCACACTTGTTGGCCAATAAAGAATTATATTCTATTCTACTAATAATTCCATTCATCTCAGTTTAGCTACTATATGTGTTTGGCTATGAAGCATTCAGATTGAATTGTATAGTTCTTTTTTAGGTTTACTCCAGTCCCTTTGCCCATCTTACATGGTAGTTAGTACCGCCAGTAAGATGAAATCTAATTGATAGCAGATCATAAAAAATGTTCTGCACTTTTTTGAATGGTACACATAATTTATCAACAATATGACAATGTCTAAATTTGAAATGCACACTAAAATATCAACATTTAAATCTGAAAATTGCATGTTGTTTTCCTATAACTGCACAAAGGGAAAACATGTATTTTTGCAGTATAGAAATTTTTTCCCCAATATTTTAAACTCTATGTCTAAATCATCATGAGACTTCCTACAAGCAATTACTTTCAACAGATAGGTAAGAGGCTTTCAAATTTGCAAAAAGCAATACATTCCTATTGGCTAGTGAAGTTACACAAAACCACTTTTGACTATTCATTATTCAAAAAGAAAAGCCTTTCCTGGAACAAATGCAAAAGTTGTTTCTTTTTTTTAACATTACCTTTTTAATGATTCGTTGATTTTTATTTTTAGTCATTGTCTGATCATTGCTTTCTGCACTTCTTAGATGCATTGGTATAATGCAATACTTTCCAATAAAATACTGCAGTGATAATCAAGCTTTGGTAACTGTGGTTTTGTGTCTGTATGTGTGGGGTTTTAGAAGTGTAGCTCTTGACAAAGTAATTTAAAGGTAAAATACAAGGAACATGAAAAATGTTTGTCTATCTCACTGAAAACTATTATCCACATAGACACCAAGACATCATCATTAAAGAAAAAAACTATTGTCACAGAAAAAATATTTAAGGAAAAGGAGAAGAATGAATTCCACTATTAATTTATACAGTTCCAGAAAATAATAGTAGAAGACACTTTGAAATATGATTAAATTAATTGAAAGAAATATACTTATTTTTTGCTATTTCCAGAAGATTCAAGGGTGAATAATATCTCAGTAAAGTTTTCACACTGTGTCTTGTTCTATTTTTGAATGTCCATCAGTTTTATCTTGTGGCATTTCTTTTCATGTTATGTGGGGAAAGCGTACAGAATAAATTGCAACACATACAACAGAACTGTCACCTTCACAATTGCCTTCTAGTATTTTGTCTCATCGTGATCTCAAAGCTACTTATAGCTTTAGGAATGCAGGTAGCTTTATGATGCCAGTCACAGCTAAACTTCAGGAGACCTTCCAAGTACCACATTTATCTTCTACAGCTAAGTTTGTCCAGCCAATTCATATAAAAATGTACATAAGTTTGAAAGTCTACCCTTTATGAGAATGAAATAAATCTATGTGAAACATAGATGAATTGAATTTGAACCTAGTAAAAAATGCACTCAAGCAAAAGAGAATGAAAAACAAAGAGCAACCAGACCAGGTCTAAATAACAGCTGCCCATCAATCTTTCAATGTAGAGCAGATAAGGAAGTAGACTCCACAGGAACTCTAGAATTATACTTTATTGATATAATCTATAATAACAGAATCTTGGTAGTCTCTCAGTATTTCCCCTTCTTCTCTCCTATATGCTAGTGTGGAGGGGGGAGGGATTAACTAGTTTGAATCTCTTTGTAACATTTTTTTCACCTTTCTGGAAATAATTCATGTTTCTTGTACACCTGGTATTTTCATAAAAATCTCGAGATTCCTTTTCCAAGGTCATCTTCCTGGTTCTCTATATAAATATACTGAACAGAAATATAATAACTCAAGTTACCTTTGTTGACTATGAGATAACACTAATAAACTAGCACTAGTAAAGCTCCCTCAGTTGGCTAAAACTGTGCATCACAAAAGCTCTGTGATAACTAACTAGTTTCTGGACTACATAGGCTACATAGGAGCAGTGGTGGGTTCCTACCGGTTCAGACTGGTTTGGCCAAACCGGTAGTAGTTTGGTGGCCTGGGTCACTGGAACCGGCAGCAACAAGGCCTGCCACACTCCTGAACTGGTTTCCAGGGCAGAGCTGTAGATGTCGCCATCTTGTTTTTGAATTATGTGCATACGCAGAACATTTTTAATTGAACTGTGCATGTGTGCCCACGAGCGAACCGGCAGTAGTGCCTGCCAAACCCAGCCCTGCATAGGAGGCAGAAGGACTTATACCTTTAAAGGGTATAAGTGAAAGTGAAAGTGAAAACCTGAAGAAGTGATAACCTAAAGGAAATACTGTAAAGTTGTCTCAATATGAGGATTTGGGATACTTGATGTTTGTTGGGTTTTTTTTTCATGAGGATTTGGATCAATACCAACAGAGATGTCAGGAACTTGGTTTTCAATCAAAGTATAATTCTATCTTGGAATCCTTCGTTTTCAAAACTCCATGAAGGAAGTCATGTATCAGATGGAAATATTGTAGCAGTATTGACTAGGCAAAGATGGGAAGTTGATTATCTAAATAATAATAATAATAATAATAATAATAATAATAATAATAATAATAATAATTCTTGAATCTACTGAAGGCCCAACAGACAAAACAAGAATACAGAAAAGATGTGATAAAATCAAGAATGGAGAGTTGGCAGAACAAAGCACTGCATGGTCAATTTCTGGAAAAAATAAAAGATAAAGTGGACAGTGAACAAACTTGGTTATGGTTAAAAACAGGTACATTAAAGAAAGAAACAGAGTCACTAATCCTGGCTGTGCAAGAACAAGCTATCCGCACAAATGCCATTAAGGCCAAAATCGAAAAATCCTCTGATGATGCCAAATGCAGACTTTGCAAAGAAGCTGATGAAACTGTTGATCACATACTCAGCTGCTGTAAAAAAATCACGCAGACTGATTATAAATTGAGGCACAATTCAGTAGCACAAATGATCCATTGGAATTTGTGCAAAAATTATAATATTAGAACAGCAACAAACTGGTGGGAACATCAGCCTGAAAAAGTCACCGAAAATCAGATGGTCAAGATCTTGTGGGATTTCCGTATACAAACCAACAAAATACTGGCGCATAACACACCAGACATCACACTGGTTGAGAAAAATAAGGTCACAATCATAGACATCGCAATACCAGGTGATAGCAGGGTCGCCGAGAAGGAACATGAAAAAATCGCAAGATACCAGGACTTAAAAATCGAAATTCAACGACTATGGCACAAACCAGCAGTGGTAATTCCAGTGGTAATTGGCACACTGGGTGCTATTCCAAAAGCACTGGAATTACATTTAAAACAGTTAAAAATTGACAAAATCACCATCAGTCAAATGCAAAAAGCCGCACTGCTTGGATCTGCACGCATATTACGAAAATACGTTACGACGTCCTAGGCCCCTGGGTGGGGCCCGACTAGTAACCAATGCCAAATCCGGCGAAACAACTGGCCGCTGTGATACAATTGTACAACAACAACAACAATAATAATAATAATAATAATAATCATCATCATCATCATCATCTACGGAATGGTTAACATCAAGCGAGGAATTTTCCAGGGTGATTCACTTTCACCTCTTCTCTTCATCATCGCAATGATCCCACTGTCAGTAATCTTAAAAAAATATATGAAATTAGGCTACCAAACAGCCAAAGAAGCTGAAAAAATTTCGCATTTACTATATATGGATGATTTGAAACTCTATGGAAAGTCAGAAATAGAAATCCAATCATTGACAAACACAGTCCGAGTATTCAGCACCGATATTTCAATGCAGTTTGGCATGGAAAAATGCGCCACTGTATCCATAAAAAGGGGCAAAATCACTGCATGTGAGGGAATTGAAATGCTCAATGGCCAATTAATTAAATGCAAAGAAAATGAAGCCTGCAAATACTTAGGCATTTTGCAGTTGGATAACATCAAGCATGGAGAAGTAAAAACTATTGTCAGGCGAGAGTACACCAACAGAGTTAGGAAAATTTTGAAATCTAAATTGAATGGTGGAAATACAATCAAGGCCATAAATACCTGGGCAATACCAGTTATAAGATACACAGCTGGTATAGTTAACTGGACACAAGCTGATTTGGACATTTTGGACCGAAAAACCAGGAAACTAATGACAATGCACTACAGTTTACATCCACGTGGTGATACTGATAGACTATATCTGCCCCGAAAATAAGGTGGCAGAGGATTATTACAAGTGAAGCAAACAGTTGAAGAAGAAAAACATGCACTGGCTGATTATTTAAAAGAAAGTCAAGAACATCTATTAATCGAAGTAAAGAACAAAAATCTACTGAAGGCCCAACAGACGAAACAAGAATACAGAAAAGATGTGATAAAATCAAGAATGGAGAGTTGGAAGAACAAAGCACTGCATGGCCAATTTCTGGAAAAATAAAAGATAAAGTGGACAGTGAACAAACTTGGTTATGGTTAACAACAGGTACATTAAAGAAAGAAACAGAGTCAGTAATCCTGGCTGCGCAAGAACAAGCTATCCGCACAAATGCCATTAAGGACAAAATCGAAAAATCCTCTGATGATGCCAAATGCAGACTTGCAAAGAAGCTGATGAAACTGTTGATCACATACTCAGCTGCTGTAAAAAAATCACGCAGACTGATTATAAATTGTGGCACAATTCAGTAGCACAAATGATCCATTGGAATTTGTGCAAAAATTATAATATTAAAACAGCAACAAACTGGTGGGAACATCAGCCTGAAAAAGTCACCGAAAATCAGATGGTCAGGAACTTGTGGGATTTTCACATACAAACAGACAAAATACTGGCGCATAATACACCAGACATCACATTGGTTGAGAAAAATAAGGTCACAATCATAGACATCGCAATACCAGGTGATAGCAGGGTCGCTGAGAAGGAACATGAAAAAATCGCAAAATACCAGGACTTAAAAATTGAAATTCGACGACTATGGCACAAACCAGCAGTGGTAATTCCAGTGGTAATTGGCACACTGGGTGCTATTCCAAAAGCACTGGAATTACATTTAAAACAGTTAAAAAATCACCATCAGTCAAATGCAAAAAGCCGCACTGCTTGGATCTGCACGCATATTACGAAAATACGTTACGACGTCCTAGGCCCCTGGGTGGGGCCCGACTAGTAACCAATGCCAAATCCGGCGAAACAACTGGCCGCTGTGATACAATTGTATAATCATCATCATCATCATCATCATCATCATCATCATCATCATCATCATCTTCATCATCTTCATTATAACATTTTTCCTGTAGTTGCAGCATTCACTTTTTGTGATTTGCACCACTTTGTGCAATCAAATGCAGTATCCATGTCCAATTGGACATTTTTCATGTTTACATTTATTGTATCTTGTAATCTTTGTTTCAGCCGTGCACACAGGTGATTGCCATCTATTTTAAAGTGGAAAGTAATGTAGACATCAGTGTTTGACTGTGCCAAACTAAAACAAAGGAATTGTGTTGCCCCTCTCTCTCTCTCTCTCTCTCTCTCTCTCTCTCTCTCTCTCTCTCTCTCTCTCTCTCTCTCTCACACACACACACACACACACACACACACACACACACACACACACACCTATGGTTTAGTGAGTTTATTAATATTCCCCAGCAATTCCCTTCACTAAAAAAACATGGAACTATCCAAATAAAGTCTAGTCACAAGCAGACCAATGTTAGTCGACAGAGCAATGACCAAAGAGTCCACAAAGCACTTGAAAGTTTCTCAAATGAAATAAATCCACTAGGCAAACTTAAATCCACAACACAAGAGAGTTCACAAGTCAAGAAAAGACCAGAGTTTCTAAGTCATGATTCAAGTCAAGGCATGGCATCAATCCAAAGTGAGGCAGGAATCACAATGACCAGAAAACATAGCTAGGAAATAAACACGTTGTTCCCACCAACACCTCACTCTGTCTGCTTTGCTAACTAGCCAGCTTCCAGTGCAGCCCATCATGAAGGGTGAAGCTTTTCCCTCTTGAGTAGTTTGTCTGATCTTCTCTGCTCCTGCCTTTTCTCTGCCCTTTGATCAGTTGCAGAAGTCAATTTCTCCTCCTCCTCCTCACTGACCATCTAAAACTTCATGCTTTCCCAGCTGGAGCCTTAGCCAAATGCATTCCAGATAGCTGCTCAGAGCCATCAATTAACTCAGCTACTGACATGCCAAGAACCAGTTTATCCTCAAGCTGACATCTAGAGAGATATCTGTGGAATTGTCCAGGAGAGTCATCACATTAATAAAAGCATTTTGTCTGACACAAACATATTCATGCTGTATGTTAAAAGTGTTTTAAAGACCATTAACTTTAATTAGTTTGCTGTGAATCACAGTATCTTATTCACTTTCTTGGATTTTAAGCAGAAAACCCATAAAGGTGAAAACTCTGAAAGACAACAATCTCTCTGGGCCCGAAAAAAAGACAAAAAAAGTGTATGATAAATTTTTGAGGGATTTTATAAGTAGAAAGAAATTCTTCTCCAAACCAAAAAAAAAATCACTAGTATAATCACTTGTTGTTAGTTAAGGACAACTTATTAGTAGCAATTATTTCCTTTATCCCCAATTGTCCAGCTAATACAAACACTGAAGTCTTAGTATTCCAATTCTGTGACTAGCAATAAAAGCTGCAAATGACTGTTTGAAAAACATTTAGACTTCTAGTCTTTTGAAAATAAAGCAATACTTCAACATAACCTCATGTATCTTTTGTGCCAGCTATGAGGTTTGAGGCTGGATGGCACATTATTGCGCTGGTTCAACTATTTTCTTCAAGGCAGTATCAAGCATTGTTTATAGCAGTGGTTCCCAATGTAGGGCCCACACCCCACAGGGGGGCAATTTGATTTTTAATGGGGGCAATTAAAAAATGAGCTATTAACTGAATTTTTGAAAGACCACTACTTCTTATATATTTGTGATGAAACAGCTGTTTTATTTACCTACTGTTTTCTTTGTTAAAGTGCATTTTCAAGGGCCTGGTCTAAAAGGGATGTCCCAGCTGGGAGGGGGAGGGATAAATTGCCAGCCAATCCAATGTGTTCCCACTAAGGATCATCGGACTGGCAGAGTCTCTCTCTCTCTTTCCTGTGGGTGGTTTTAGGGAGAGCTGCTCTGTGGGCAGACAGAGTGGATGGCTGATGGGGGAAGCCCAGAGTGAGGGTACAGAGCCAGGACCTAAGTTTAAGTAAGAAATTGTTAGATTTACAGTTATTTTTAGTCTGTGTTTTCTCAGATCATCATTTACAAGACTTTTCCTCTCAGATCAATCTGGGACTGGGCCACCCATGTGTTCACCTTGCCAGGCCTGCGTGATTCACCTCTACCTACTGAACTACCAAAGCATTTCCCCACTAAACAGCAGATTCAAACCAAGTGAGCGAAAAGGGGGGGGGTCATAGGTTACAACCCCCTCTCATTCATGACAATCTTATTATTCATAAATTAAGCTAAAATGTTTTATTTAATTTCCCTCTTTTTGCACCATCTTCTTTTAATAATTATTTCTTTTAATAATTTGCATCATTTCATAAGTTGGAATTGGAATTGGAATTTATTCGATTTGTAGGCTGCCCTATTCCCCGAAGGGACTCAGGGTGGCTGAACAAAAGCCAAGGGAAGGGGAACAATTACAAAAAAGTAAGACAAAACAATCAGACAATACAGATGATTTAAAAACACAGCAGACACAGCAAATTCGAGTAGGGGGGGGGGAACTCAATCCCAGGCTTGCTGGGACAGCCAGGTCTTCACGGCCATCTGGAAGGCCCGAAGGGTGGCGAGGGTTCGAATCTCCACGGGGAGCTCATTCCAAAGGGCCGGAGCAGCCACAGAGAAGGCCCTCCTCCTGGTGGTCGCCAGCCGACATTGGCCGGCAGATGGAATACGGAGGAGGCCTAATCTGTGGGATCTAATGGGTCTATGGGAGGTAATTGGCAGAAGGCAGTCTCTCAAGTACCCAGGTCCAATACCATGTAGGGCTTTATAAGTGACGACTAGCACCTTGAAGCGTATCCGGAAACCAATAGGTAGCCAGTGCAGCTCGCGGAGGATAGGTGTAACGTGGGTGTACCGAGATGCACCCACGATCGTTCGTGTGGCTGCATTCTGGACCAGCTGAAGTCTCCGAACACTCTTCAAGGGCTACCCCATATAGAGCGCATTGCAATAGTCCAGTCTTGAGGTCACAAGTTTTTCTCACATTTGTTTCTTTTAGTTACAAACCCTATTCATAAAATGAGTAGTGCAATTAAAGTAAAGGGTTAACATAAAATGTAAAGTTAAGCCAGTCAAGAATGCCCCGAGCCTTATCCATTCCACAGTGGATTGAATACCTTCTCTACCTGATTAGGTCTAGACAGGAAATTGTTAAGATTTTATCCACATAAGCCAATCAAAATATCCTGTCACTAGGGTTAAAGTGTACAAGACATACGTGACATGGGAAGAATGTGTATTTAGGAGAATGATCAATATACTGCCTGATAAAGTATAAAAACCTGTAACAAACTGCCGTTCGGGGTTCAGATTCTTCTTGAGCTATCACTGCTGAACCTTGCACAATAAACCTTTCCCTTCAATAAAGAGCTGGTCTGGTCTCATTTCTGCAACATTTCTGGTGACCATGAAGGGACTGCCAGGCGATCTTTCGCTCCGTACAACTAGGACCCCACACCGGCGAAGGAATCTGAGCCCCAGGTATCTCAGGCGCCACGAGGCTCTTTGCTTCAGAGGAACAGGGAAAGGACACCTTCTGCTGCTGAGGACACCTCCAGTTAGTCCAAGGACCCTTTGTGTGAAAAGGGAAAGGAAAGAATCTGAACAAATTCTGGCCAGGACAAGAAGGTGAGGAAAACCAGCCAGCAGGCGAGTATAATATAGTGTTGTGTACCTACTCCGCTTGAGAGTAGAAAAGGGTACCTGATCACTGCCCTGGACTCAGAACATCGATCCTAAAGAAGTCCGTGTTAGGTTGTACGGGAGGTTAAACCACTGCAGTTCCTGTTGAGTGACCATCAAGTGTCTGGCACCGTATATCAGTGGTAGTGTTTTTAGAACATGGGTGGGGGAGCCAGTGTCCCAAAGGACAGCTCTCCAGTGTATGTTGAAGAATTTTAAAAGGGCATATGGTGGAGATTATGGGGACCCCCAGCAACCCTGTCTAAGCTGAGGAAGCTTTGCGAATTGGAATGGCCCACTTTTGGTGTAGGGTGGCCAACAGAAGGGACCCTAGATTCCCGAATTATAAGCCTAGTTCATCAGGTCATAACTGACCCAGTGATTAGCCATCCAGATCAATATCAATATATTGATCAATGGCAAATTACAGTCGGAAAAAGTCCCAATTGGCTTAAAAAGTGCAAAGCTGAAATGCTGAGAGTATGTGCAAATCACACCCTAGAGTTTGCCCAGAGGAAGAAAACTTTACTCACAACAAAGGTGGCAGCCACGATCTTAATAGGAAGGCAGGAGGAAGACAAGTGTCCTCCACCTTACGTCTCCTGCTACCCCCCAATACATCAGCCATCCCCGGTAATGGAAGTGCTGGTCCCGAAGGAAGACCCAGTCAGGCCAAAACAGAAAGGGGCATCAGCCCCACTGAAGACAGAGACTGAGTCCAGTGCAGGTCTAGAATCCCCAATTTCAGGAAGGACTAGAAGTAAGGCAGAACTTAATGGCTCCACTTAGGCAGGTGGATCGAAGGATCTTAAATGCACAAAACCAAACCCAACTGGTGTTAATTTTCCAATATACTCCATTCACCACGACTCATCTCCTTAATTGGAAACAGCACTAAGGTCCGTTTTCCCAAAAATCAAGAGAGGTGATCGAGCTGGTTCAAACCATCATGCAGACCCATCTACCAACCTGGGGTGATATTGGCCAGCTGCTAGGGACATTGCTCAGCCCCGAAGATAAGGAAAAGTAGAGGACAGCAAGAGAGAAAATTCTAAAAGAAAGATTTCCGAATGAGACTGTAGCAGATATAAATGAGAGGAGAATCAGGGCTACAAATCAGGATCCCTAGTGGGAGGTAAATAATCCAGTCCATATGACCCAACTAGTAGAATATCGAGCTTTGACAATGGAAGCTTTAAAACAAGCAGGGAAACCTCCCGTAAATTTCTCCAAATCTGCAACTATTATTCAAGAACCTCAAGAAAGTCCCAAGTCATTTTTCCAAAGGTTGGTTGCCGCATATGAGGAATATGCTCAGGTTGACATATGTGCGTCCCAGAATCTAGCAATGTTAAATGAAAGATTTATTGCCCAGAGTACAGATGATATTAGAAAAAAAAAACTCCAGAAACAGGAGGGATCATTGGGAATGAATACCACCCAGCTCCTTGAGATAGCCAGGAAAGTGTATGTAAACCAAGAAAAGATTGAAAAAAGGGAAAAAGACAATAAAATACAGGAAAAAAATGGAACTTTTAACGGCAGCCATATGAGGGGTCACACTCAGATCCAATCAATGTGCTCTCTATAAAGAAGAGGGACATTGGCAACAGGAATGCCCACGGCGTTTGGGATCTACGGGATGTTCAGGGGGAGAGGCAGGGCGTTGTCCTCCCGGCTCTAGGGGACGAGGATTTAGAGGATGCGGATTCAGAGGAAGGGGATGATATGAGACAGACAGAAGAGGATTGCTACCGCAGGAGGCAGGAGAGATGATAGGATTAGCGGAGATGAATTGGTCTGACTGAAGGGGACAGGGCTCAGAAGACCCACTCCCTGAGCCCTTGGTTAAGATACGGGTGGGGAATACAGAAACAACCTTCCTTTTAGATACAGGGGCTAGCCGTTCAGTGGTGAATAAGCCAATTGCACTGCCAAGGGGCAGAGAAATTCAAATCCAAGGGGTCTCAGGAAGACAATGAATGCTACTAGTTATTTGCATCAGTCAGATTTCAAATCAGATATGACTTGGAAATGTCATTGGTCATACTTTTAGATTATCTGCAGGAGCAGGATAGGAGTAGTAAATTATCCTGGATCTTCTTAACCTTTTGGTGGCTTTTGATATCATTGACTCTGGTATCCATTGGAGTCAGTTTTGAGAGCTGGCAGTGAGATCCCAGTTTAATGCTGGTTTATTTCCTTCCTCTGGGACCAATCCCAGAAGATTGGCATCGAGGTATGATATCCAGCTCTTGGCCACTGCTTTGAGGTATGCCTCAGTTTTGGTGTTCTCTCTGATCCTTTAAAAAATCTACATGAAGCTTCTGGTTGAGATCATCAGGGTGAGGTAACATCAGTATACTAATGATACTCAGGTTTATATCTCATTTCTGGGTGAAGTAAATTATGCTGTTGATACCCTTTCACACTGCATGTAGACTGTGGGGGTCATGATGGTACAACAGGTTTCAATTAAACCTTGATAAGATGGAGCGGCTGTAGATGGGAGCTTGCCATCTTCTGGGTAGAGTTGCACTGCCCTAGATGAACAAATGTGTAATCTGGAGGTTCTTCTTGACTCATGACTTTTGCTCAAAAGGCATGTGACAGTTGTGGCTAGGAGGACTTTGCTCAACTTTGTATTGTGTATCAGAACCACCTATAAAAATATGAACTGCATTTATTTTCATTTGATATCATTGTGAGTTGATCAATCCTTTTTTTTTTTTCCAAAATGTTTCTGGGCTTTTCTACCTTTTCTGAATTTAGGGCAAAAGCAGACAAACTCTAGTTCCAAAGCTAAATAAATATGTCACATAAGCATATAAAGCCATTCATGAATGAATCTTCTTCCTCCCATGGATGTTCTTCTATGAGAGAACATAATACATATTTTATTCAAGCTACCATATTTGTACAACAATACTCTAAAAATTATTAAATTGCAAATTAAATTAAATTAAATTAAATAGAAAATAGCTGGAAGGTTCTTATATTGCTTTGCCTTCTTCTAGTGCTCTTCTGGATGTCAGAAAAGTATCCTTAATTATCCTATGTTCATATAATGGCTTTCAAGAGTTCATAGGACTGTAGTCTAATTTAGAATTATGAAGCACTTTCCTTTTCATAAATTGGCACTAACTTTGATAGTTGCTCACTCCAATAGTACAGTTGCTCCTTTTCTTCAGGGGTTTCAGGAGGGAAAAAAAGGTCTGTTTAACCTAATAATATGGGCAAGGCAGTCTTGATATCCATAATTCTTATTTGTGAAAATAATGTAAAAAAAGGGATAAATGCATAATTTAAGATAATGATTCTCAGCCTCAGCTACTTCAAGATGTGTGGACTTCAACTCTCACATCAAATGTGTATGCTGGGAGGGAATTTTGCAGTTGAAATCCATAAATCTATCCTTACTGAAGTTAAGAAATACTTATTTAAGACTCATAAAACCAATAAAAAAAATAATTTCAAATTGAACTATTGCTGGAAAAATATTAACATTCAAGGGCTGCAATATTATATTAATTTATTAGGAGTAAATTATCTTTTGTAAAAATCAGTGAGACTAATTACTGAGAATGCAAATATAGTATTGCACTGCTAGTCTTATTGGAATTCCTAACTATGTTGCCAGTTCCTAATATTTTTCCTTTACATGGAGCTTTTCATTACTGTCAAAAAAAAATGTGCATATTGTTGTAACAGTGCTCATGGATGCCATATCCTTCTTAGTATGCTCATGAACCACTTGTGGTTGACAGACCATAGGATGAAATCCAATGACTTATGTCTTTTATTCCCCTTGTATCTTTGGAAGAGTTATTTCCATCATTTAAGGTAACTTCTAAATATTACAGAAGGAACAAACCCATGTGATGTGATGATGATGGTTTGTGTGTTTGTGTGTGTGCGCGCACGCGTGTGTATGCACGTCTGTGCACGTGTAATAAAAAAAACTGTCAAGCTAAATAGAAATTAAACATCCTTTCTTTATTTATAATTTCTATTTTTTAAAATCATTTGAGCTAAACTGAAATCCTGGGAGATTTAGGGAAAAATTTCACTCGGAGAACCGATATGGCCCTTGATTTCTTTCTTTTTTTAAAAAAAATATTGTTTTATCATAACCATCTTTTATTATATTTATCACTTAGAAAGTCCACAAATGGTCCACAGTCTCTTGTATAGCTGTCTAGTCCATATCTTTAATCAAAACAGTTAATTTCGGGCCCTTGATTTCTTTATGTCCTTAATAGATTGCTCTCCTCAACAATATCTCCAAAATTAGATAGAAACACCAAAACACAAAAAATGGTGGCTGCTGGTACTGCTTATCATCCCTCCCCCTTTTTAAAGTAAAATCATCATGTTACTTCCAAGCCCTTATCACTGACATACAAGCCCCAGGTACAAATAAATAAATATATTCTGCACCTAACTTAAAGAATGCTTTTTTGTTTAATTTGTCAGCTGTTCCTTTACATGGAACTTTTAATTACTATCAAAAAAAATTGTGCATCATTTTTTGCAACACAATGCTCATGGATGCCATATTCTTAGTGGTATCCTTAAAAACCATTTGTGGTTGACAGATAATAGGATGAAATCCAATGAGGTATGTCTTTTATTCCCTTTTCTATATATCTTTGGCAGAGTTATTTCCTTCATTTTAGGTAACTTAAATGAAGCCATTTGATTTATTAATATTTATTAATTATTATTTAATTATTAAGTCTCAAAAATATCTTTGCAATATTTGATCCAGTTTAGGATTTTGTACATATATTATTGGTCATTATTTGCATTAACTATAAAAGATTCTGTTAAGACTTTCCCCTACATGTACTTTAGTGAATTTCCTTTCAAATTCCTTTAAATATAAATTCATTCAGCATTTCAAAAAGCCTTAATTTTCTCAATGCCTGAATGTAGAAAGTAGAATGTAGAAAAGTTGTTTTCAATTGCCCATTGTTGAAATTGCCCATTGTTGAATGAGCTATGTCATCTTTTCCATTTAAACCATTGTCAACCTCAATACTATTCACATATTCTCAATTCAAACTTTGCAGTATTTTTATTGGAATAAGAGTATTAAAGCTTTTTACCTTATATAGGTTGAATAATTTAAAAGTAGGAAATAAGTGCACAGTATGTTTATCTCAAATACACAATCTTTTGCATTGTGTTTTTTTGCTAAGATAAAGAAATATTAAATGAATGTGTTTGAAGCTCCAGGATTTTATTTATCCAACTAAGAATGTTATTTTGTTTGCAGTGAATTATATATTGTATTTGGGCATCCAGAACTTGATGTTGGACTTTCAAATTTGAAGGAATTGAAAAACACAAATGTGCACACACACACGCACACACACAGGCGCGCACGCACACACACACACAAAGTTGCCTCCCTGGTTTAACAAGCAAAGGTAGGAATGCCAGTCCCATGATTCTGATCCTTAGGGATTTCAAATTCAATTCTAAAAAATGTAGGGAAAAATAACACAGCTGTTGTAGAAATTGCAAAGCACACTCAATTGTTTATTCTAGCTCATAATTTTTGAGCGTTTCTTATATAAATTGCTTATAATATTCAGCTTGCCACGATCTTCCTGCATCTGACACTTATTGCCTTGTCTTTAGTGACATGCAGAAAAAAAATACTGTTCTCCTTTTCGTACTAAGACTTAATTCCAATTCTGATCACTTATTTTACTTTAATGTAATGTTTATATTTTATGGTTAGGTAAGCCACTTCATAATTTCTAGTTCATTTATGAGGAACTATCTTAACAAATTAGATAATAATGTTTTCAAATTTGATGAAAGTGCATGAGTAAAAATGATGAAGAAAATCTACTTGCCTTTTTACTTATGTTACTCTGTGAATGATTAAAACTTTTAAGTCTAGTATCCATGTTTTTTGTAAACAGTTAATCTGGGCTCAGAGTCCCCCTGAAGAAAAATCTTTTTCTATAGCATTAATACTGTACAATAATTTGCTAAGAATGAGAATAAATTATATGAATGAGAGTTTATATGCAAATATATTCATACTTTATTGTATGGAATGCAAAATGTATTTTATTTATACTTTCCTTCCATAACTCTTTCATTTTTCCACTATTTAAGCAGAGTCTTTCTCGTTGAATCCAAACCACTTGAAGTGATAGAAATGATAAATTCAATTTGACTGAACAGACTAAAAAGTTAATATACAGTTGTTAAGCCATTTCAATGCCATCCTTGTACTGCTGATCCCTTATTAATGATTAGTTTATTTATAAAGACTGTATGTAACCTTTTAGATATTTTAATAGTTATCTCCTATTGCAGTTTTTCAAAGATTTCAGTCGTTAACAGCATCTCTGCGTTTAGATTCTGTTTTATAAGTTTGGATCAGAGAAATAATAGAGTATATTCTACCCCAGCAGGCCATTGTGTTATTCTGTCTGTTGATTAATCATCTGTTGATTAGTCAGATATTGGTCGGGTTTTATTGGTTGTTAACCTTTATTAATTATATAATTCTAAGTAGATTTGTAATATTATGTCTGCCTCAGGCTGGTTCTGTCATTCAGCTTCTGGAAATTGAATTTGCTCTGTTGTTCAAGATATTTTCCAATAAAAGACAATAAGCCTATGACAATATAATATGGGACCAGTTTTTATGACTATATGCTTGCAATCATTTCATATTCAAATATGTATTGTGGAAATGATGGGTTTTTTGAGAATCCCTCTTGAGAATTAATTAAATCAACTTTAATATTTACTAATCCAATGCTATCTACTGAGATATACTCAGTGTATTGTCTTAACTTTTCCAGGACAAAAATAGAAAACATTTTTTATTGACTTCAGGTGCAATAGCATAATGAAAATATACAGAGAATAATTTTCATGATAAAATGGGAAGCATTATGAGCCAACAGAATACAATACAGAGCAGAACATTTCATAAACTGAAGTCATGCTTCAAGAGGTTTGGAGATCTGGGCAAAGCAGTTGACCAGCAAAAATACACATACAGGTAAACACTAAAAGTGAAAAATCATGCTGAATCATGCCAAGACCTATTAAGCTCGGCATCAGCCCTCAAAAACATGATTGGGAATTATGTTATAAAATAGATATAGATATATGTTCAAGTCAAATGGAAACACATGGAAAAATAACTCTTCTTCATCACAGAAAATTTGTAACTCCATTTGTGATTCCATTTTATCTAGTATGTTAAACATATGTATTATATAGTTACATTTGGGTTATCTTTGGGTATATTTTCACATTTGAAAAAGTTATGAAGAAAAACAATATGAATATTATGTGAAGATATATACACAATTATTCAGTTATTTTACATTGGTGGTGAGATATACTTCACCTAGTGGTACCGCTGGATCCTGCCCACCAGCCAGGACAGTGCTGGCCTGAACATAGACAAAACTGATGTCAGGTGCAGGTGACCAGACACTTGGTTAATTTTTTGGCACAACCAATGATATGCAGTCAATAGGCAGACATAACCCAGTTGTTAAGTTTCACTGTGCAAGGTGACATTTGTTGATCTGAAAAGCGAACCCTGCATCTGCAGTAATAATGCAAGGAAGATGAAGACGAGTCCATTATTTTACATTATTGTTGTGACTCAGCAGCAGTCTTCTATGAGTCTTTTCAGAATGCAAGATTAACAATGCAGCTGGGGCTCATTAGTGGGGTTTTGGGGATAAAAGGACGGATGGTGCCACGCCCTAGTTGCAGGAGTCAACGTTCCTTGGTTCGTTCAACATTGATTGATCATCAGTCGTGGTTTATGTAAGATACACTTGGAAAAGTGCTTTGTTTTCTGTAACCCTGATTCAAGAAGATACACTTGGAGAAGTGCTTTGATTTCTGTAACCCTGATTTGTAGAGACTTTGGAAGAAGTGCTTTGCTTTCGTTTTGTTCAACTTGTGTTGCCGTAAGAGAGATTTGTTTGGTATTCTGTTATCTGGTCAGAGACTGTATTTATGTTATTTTTGGGCTCGAATCCAGTCTGAGCCGAGAACTGATAAAGAAAGTTCATTTTAAGTTTGTTTGCCTGCCATTTGTTAACGAGCGGAGAAGGGGGGACAGAACACATTATTATATACACTTTTGCATCCATTGATATTTATTGTACCTACCTTCACTGTTTTATTCTTATTTAATACCCATTGGTGATATATTGTGAACTATTGATAAACAGCAGAAGATAAATATAATAAGTACATTAAAAACCATAGATAATAAAGGTTAATGTAATTATGAATATGTATTCTTTATAGATAGTACATTGTCTTTCAATTGATTTTTTCTAATAAAATTAAATAAGTCTGTATTTGAAATGTATGTATTATGTAAGCTGACAATCATATTGTCTTCTATTACTTGTAAAATTAATGAGACAGAAAACGAGAGAAAGACGGAGAGAGAGAAGGAGACAGAGAGAGAACACAAAATTATCAATTTTTCAATTTTATTAGGATCAATTTCCTTTAGGCTTATTGTACCCTTTTTATGTGCCACAGAGGGCCTTTTGTTCTCTTTAAATTTTCTTCAGAACCCATCAGATTGAGTCAATGACTCTCACTTATTGTGTTTTTTAGAGTGTGTTCACTAAAGTGGAATAAATTTCTGAAGGCACAGTTACACTAAATATAGTTGAGATTTTCACAGTTGGCTTCATCTACTCTGAAAGATACCCATTGGGTAAAAGCATTCAAAAATCCACCAACCATTAGTATTATATATTTATTTTGAACAAAAGATCTATATTCTAAACAATGTAGGGAACTTAAGGTACTAATTACATTTTTTTAAATCCAACTCTAATCCCAAAAATTTAATTCTTAGCTCATGCAGCTTTTAGAACTCTGTGGAGTACTAATCTATAACTACACAGTAGTTGGAATTCTCCATTGAATGGTTTTAGAACAAATATATTTTAAAAAGTGTTTATGAATTAATGGTATGTTCTTCATGTAGGAAGTTTCAATTACTATCTCTGAGATCTTCATTTTTAAAATATGCTGTGGAAAGATCTATCTCAGAAGAACTCTAAGAGCAACTATCCATTAGAATAGAACACTGTGAACTGGAATAACCCAATCTTCTGATTGAAAATGGCCCATACCTTTAAAAATGGCTTCATATTAGGTTACAATAATGTTTTAACTGTAATATTCATTATTTTAGTATTTGCGGTGTCAATGAAGCTTCATGTCTCCTTCATTAAAAATCCATTCCCAATGGCAAGAGAAGAGATTGATAGTGATACCAAAATAAAGATACCATACTACAAAAAAGCCTATTTTGTTGTTATCTTTAGAGCACTAGTTTGTCTATACCTAACAAACAATGTTTACCCAAAAAAGGACTCCAAAACCCGCTAATAGTTTATATACAGTTTCAGTTCTTCTTGCTGGTCCTCTGGGTGGTACATTAGTCATAGCTGGTTGTTTTCTTCCAGTAAAGTAGACATTTTCCTCCAAAAATATTCTTCAAAAAAGAATTATCAAGCACACGTTCAACGAATATGTTTTCTGCCATTACTGTATAGAATTCTCTAGAGCTTAATGATCAGCAGCTACATAAATGTGAGGCAGAAAAAAATATGCTTCAGTGAACACAT
The DNA here is from genome assembly GCF_051295495.1 of Thamnophis sirtalis. Taxonomy (NCBI): domain Eukaryota; kingdom Metazoa; phylum Chordata; class Lepidosauria; order Squamata; family Natricidae; genus Thamnophis; species Thamnophis sirtalis. The sequence goes on along the minus strand of NW_028261388.1, from coordinate 32,816,483 downwards.
TTATTCCTATAGTTTTTCTGAGCTGAAGCAGTAGTTCCACATTGCCATGGAAAATAAGGAATTGTGAAGTAAGGAGAAACAACCATGTCCTGTACTCTCTCGTAACTTTTTAAAGTTTTTTTGAGAAAAAAGTGGTTGTAAGTTTATGGGCAAGCTGACCAATCTGAATGCATCCTGGCATACCCAAGCATGCATTTCAGGAAAGAATGGGACAAATTGGTATATCATCGAAGCATAAAATCTAAGGGGCTGGAATGGAAAACATTATACCAAACAGTCTTATATTTTTAATATTTAGGAAACAATATGGAATATTCTGAAATATATAAAGAACTGTCATAGGGCAGAATTGTTTAGAGGTGTTCCAAAACAGAGTTGCTCCAGAAGACAGATTTTAACAGGATAATTTCCTATTATTAATAGTTATTCATCAATGAAGCAGACTGACTTAGAAGGTGGTAAACTTTGGAAGTATATAAATAGAAGCTGGATAGCTGTCTATCAGAATGATATAATTCTAGATCCTTGCTTTAAGCAGGGGGGTGAGTACAGTTCCATTTGTGATGGATTTATTTTGCTCTTCTTCTCTTATGTTTCTTGGCACCAGACCAGATTTGACTCAGAGGTGAAAAGTAATGGCAGCAACTACAGTTATATAAAGGAAATTGAGCTGAAGAAGTATTTCTGAAATGCTTTGTCCGGTAATTGTACCTTTCACTCAAAACAATAGGATCAACTGTGCAAGTTTAATAATTTAAAATCTCATTGAAACTTGATTCCTATAGAGTCTTTCTATCTTGGTACTGAGCTGTTATGGCAGAGGGACATTAAATATTATCAAATTTAATGTGTGTTCTGTCCCTGATCACTTCTTCTGGTCATTTGGAGAAGCTATCTGGTGTACTAATGGGTAACCTGAAGTCAGCATTAGATCAAGTCAGTCATATTTGAAGTTTATTGACCCTTATAAATAGTCAAGACCATTTTGTTCTGAACCGAATAGGCAACCAAATTGAATGGTTTCTACTTAATAATTTTAGGAATCCAAAGTGAATTAATACAGGGTTCAGAACCAAATCAGTGATTCAAATAAAATACAATTGACATTCTATAATCAATTATCAAACTGAGCATTTGAATAAGATTTTAGCTAACTCTCACTCTAGGTTAATTATTATACCTACAAAGATACTAATGCATCTCTCAGAACCCTTAAATGAAAACATAAACACATAATGCTTGCTTACCACATGTTCTGTCAGCCACTTGTTCCAATTCTGGTTGTTAAGCAAGAACTGCCAAGTATTTGGTTTGTTGCATTTGCATATTTATATATGTATTGTTTATGATATGGCAGTAAATACAATATATGTGTGTATGTATGCATGTATTCTTGCTTCTGCCAACTTAGCAGTTCAAAAGCATGTAAAATGCAAGTAGAAAAATAGGAACCACCTTTGGTGGGAAGGTAACAGCATTCCATGTGCCTTTGGCATTGAGTCATCCTTCCACATGACCATGGAGACGTCTTTGGACAGCTCTGGCTCTTCGGCTTTGAAATGGAGATAAGCACCACCACTTAGAGTCGGGAATGACTAGCACATATGTGTGAGGGGAACCTTTATCTTTATGCATTTATACTGTGTGTGTGTGTGTGTGTGTGTGTGTGTAAGAAAGAGAGAAAAAAGAGAGAGATAGAGACAGCGACAAACAGACAAACAGACAGACAGACAGACAGACACAGAGATACAGAAGGATTTTCCCAACAATTAACTTTAAAACATTAATTCTAAATTAAAGGATTTGGAATATTATTTTGTAGAACACAGGGCTTTATTAAGCAGAAAAAAAGTGAAAGGGGAGAGCAGAGAACAATAAGGACAGTAAAATGTCTACTCTGTCATTGATTTTCATCTAATTCTCTCTTGGCTGGCTTTTGAAGGTGGCAGATGTTGTATAAGAGTTTATCTTGGAGATTGACAAGGTGCCTGTAACTACAGAAGCATTGTGTATGCTGAACAGACTTGTTTTATGACTCTGTGGCAAGAACAAAGATGATATACATCCCAATTTCTCTCTGTCTCACAAACCTGAGTGATTTTGCTTGCTTCTATTAATGGAATTTAATTTGGATAAGAAAATCCTGAAAGATATAATACAATCCCTATTTATCTTGTCACTTTAAAGTCTTAAATGATTTTTGAGGAATATAATATTTTGCTACCAGTGGAATATATTCTGACAACAACTGTTGGTGAAAAGAATGTTAGTAAGTAATCCATGTATGAATGTCTTCACTCTGTGAAAAAGGAAAAGGATGAATTTTCAAATATTTCTTCATTTATAATGTCTTTCTTGTCTTATATGCAAATAAATTGAAGCCATATTTCTGAAACTGAAATTCTCTTGAATTATTCTTGGCAGAAAGGAATGATCAAATGTTTAATAACATCATTTAAAATTTAGGCAGGACCTCTATAAAGCACACTTACAAAATTAAATTACATTGCTTTCCCCGGATTATTTATAATATTGTTCTTAAATATGGCAGATTTCCCACATGAACAGTTCTGTATAAGTCACACACCACATCTGTTAACAGAATTCAGACATATATTTTTGCAGATATTAGTGCATTTAATGCGAATACCAAAAAGAAAGTAGATTGCAAATACAGTTTTATATGTTAGTATCCATGTAGAATTTTGCATCTTTTTTCTGCAAATATTTATACTCATACTATAAGAACCTGCATGGTACAATTATCTGATAGTTTATTGAAAGTGCCACATGATGAAAATTAAGGGTAAATACTGAATCTGAATCTCTTCCTTATTATATACTGCATCTATAAAACAGGACAATGACAAGTCCTGGCAATTATTTTCTCAACATTCCCAGTATTTTCTATACCTTCTTATTTTTGTTCCAATTCTTTTCCATAATTCCCTATATGTAATTGTAGACAATAATACAAATGGGTGGAAGCAGTTCTTCGAAGTGTTGGATTTTTTAAATGGAAGTACACTAAAGTTACATATTTGCAAATAAATTCAAGGATACATTTAGTAAATGGGCCAAGGCTAAAATACATACATATTAAATGTACAGAGTCCTTAGGATATCTAGTGCTGTAGCTGTTAAAATGATCTGTTAAACTGTTCCCAATAGCAACAAATGGCTCTATAAATAAATGAAACAAGGATTCTTGACTGAGAAATGTGATGTCTGCTTGTCACATTAATCCAATTATTTTCACTTTGTGATGTAAATATCCAAAGTGGTAGCAAGATTTGAAGGTTTGCTTTTTAGTATTCCATTCACTGGAGAAAAAAAAGTTATTTACACAAAAAAGACAATGAAAAAAACTGCCAAGCAATGAAACTATTTCTACATGAATTAGAAAACACAACTTTCTGAAAAGTATGGTAACATTTAAATAGCTTTTTGTCTACATAGTTATTTTATGAACTATTCTAGGTCAGAAGAGTTGAGGATTTAATTCTTTGGTGCTGTGCTTGGTCTATTTTGATAAAATCACAATATTTTGAGGTTAAATTTGAATTTTAACAGAATGTCCTATTTGTTTTACACATATGTAGAACAGAGCTTTGATAAAAATGAGTTAAATTGGTATTAAATCTCAGGTTAACTGTAAAATAAAATTACTATTTATATATAAACCATCTGACCTTCTAAACAGGCTACATAAATTAAATGAATATATTAATAAATTAATTAGTCTAGTCTGCCATATTTGCAAAAGCCTAGAAAATGAATGAAATATTAAATTATTAGAAGAAGAGATTAAATGGGGGGGAATGAGAATACAGATCATTATAAATCAGTCAATTACTTATAGAATTCTAGATATTATCATAAATATATGTTATCTAACAGCTATCAGGTTGAATACAATTATTTCTCTTCCTCATATGTAAAAATAGCAAATTACAACAATCAATACATTTAATATTTATAATGAAGCTGACATTTCAAGGTAACATGAGGAAAAAAAGTAATTTGCATACACTGAGCTCTTTGTGAGAGTTTAATTGATAGAATTGATGGAAATAAGAAGTCAAGGAAGTGATGAGGAAACAAGTGGATTTGGTCTGCCAAAGACATAAAAATTCTGACTCATGTTATATGCTCACTGAAGGAATATTTATACTGGTAGTGAAAACAGATATAAAGACATGAATTTCAAGAATGCATTTACTTGTTCTCATTAATAACATTATTTCTACTGTAAAATAAAAAGTAGGTATTAACTTTCTAGGTGAATTACTTTTATTCCCATTTCTTTTTCCTAAAATCTATGCAAAAACGGTATCTTAATGAAATCTTGGTAAATTAATGGTTTGAGGACATATCAAGCTATTCAGTGCTACATTGAAGGATATCACAAACTGCATTGTATTATGTAGAAAATATAATCCCCATATGACCTTTCCTTAACTGACTGCAAGAAGGTACCATAAACCTAAAGTTAAATGTCAAAGTTATTCATTAATTTATACTCATATTGAATTAATACCCTGATTATTTTAATCTTAATATTTTCAATTAGATGCATACTGAATGTTTTTAATTTTTGTTTTTTTCACATTGTGGAAAACATTGTAAATGTAATAAAACCATAATAAGCAACTCTTGAATTTGTCTTGATTTGACATTTTTTCTTCAAAATTGTAGCAGTTGTTGTCTCACTTTAGTACTTACTTGCTATGCAGTTTTCTCAGATTCTGGAAGATCCTGGATTTGTCTGCCATCATTGCAATCTGTCACGTTAAATGAATAGAAGCTAGGCAGTCATCAGAGCCAAATATTTCTTCTCCATTAGGGCATTTGGATGAGGATTAGAAAGATTAATCATGATTGCAACAACCATGAAGACAGACTGTTCTACAGAAGCAGGTGATGGTTTGCATTTAAAGTCCTGGAAAAGCTTGATTACCTTGCATAAGAAAAAAAAATCTGCTTTTGATTCCTGTAAAAAACTATTTCATCAGTTTTCTGTACAATTTATTAACTTGGAGTAGTAGATATATTTTATTCAATTCGTTTTTGAAATAATGACCTATCAGTAAAAATTAAACACCAGTTGTAAACTAAGATCCTTAAAGAGGCAACTGGACATTCTGGTTTTTCTTTGAAGATGTTTTGCTTCTCATCCAAGAAGCTTCTGACAACTATGACCTGGATGCTAAAAATCTCCATAGACATTAAGATCCTTAAAGGATTGAGTCTGAGTGATTCCATATAAGATTTTTTTCTCTCTAACTCATTTAGACATTTATTTTAACTTTGATTTAAACTTACTTTATTTTTTATTATTAGATGTTTAGAAATATATTATTGGATGTTTGTAAATATAATTTGTTACAGTAAGCTTTTTTAATTAAACATAAAGGATGGGCTACATACCAAACTAAACAAAATAGATTGAGTAATTTGAGGTTCAACATGCTTTAGGAAATCCAGTCATTGTCTGAACATAAAATTTTATTTACATTTTTATGTATGTCCTATTCTTCTCTCATGAACTCAAAATAATATTTTCTCCCACTTTTATCCCCAAGTATCCTATGGATTCTGTAGTATGATACTAAATGTGGACCACCTTGGTTCAGTCCATCTGAACTGCTTCTAAAGCTTTTCAATAAAATACACATCAAGCTATATGCCACAGAACAATGGTCCCATGGAAGTTAAAGAAAAATTCTAAGGAAAGTACAAAATTAATGTCTTGTTTAGTAAATCATATTATGCTTTAAAGAACTTTTACATTCAAGTAATTGTGTCTTTGTGATTCCTATATATTTAAAGTCATTGACACGTTCAGTTGCAGATGTTGTTTATATTCCAATTAAAGTTACAATTAATGTGCCTATTCAGAAAACACAACTACTTTAGTTTTGGTATAACAGATTCCAATTTTCTTGGCTTTAATAAACTACTAGTCCTTGCAAGCTCTGCCTTAGATCAAGCTGAATCAAAAACATAGCAACTGCATCATCAGAATACTGATACATATGTAGTTGTTTGCCAATTTAGGGGATAGAACTCTTTTTATAGGATCTGAATGAAGAAATGTAATGAAAAAAATTAAAAATGAGAGAAGCTATGCTATCTTATTCAGAGGAACATTAGTAGGTTGACAAAACAACATAACTAGGTTGGGTTCATTTAATAGCACTTAGACTTATATATTGCTCTATAGTGCTTTACAGCAGTTTTTGAGAAGTTTAAAAATGGCAGCATATTGCCCGCAATAACCTGGATCCTCATTTTACCGATTTCAGAAGGATGGAAGGCTGAGTCAACCTTGAGCTGGTCAGGTCACTAAACTCTTGGCTGTGGGCAGTAGTTAGAAGGCTCATAACTGAACATACAAGTACATGAGCCCACCTAATTCTCTTTATTATTATGGCTAGTGATATGCTAAGTTGGGTTATCATATCCTTGTATGTTCAGTTATGGTTCAGCATGTTAAATAAACTTAGTCCACCTGGTTGGCTTATAATTCAAAAACATATGGAAATAAATAAAATATGTAAATTTAATAATCAGAATTTAATAACTAGGTTAATCATCTAATACATATATATTAATGCATTGAAATTATAACCACAACACCAACCAAAATATACATAGGAGATCAGCTCATTAAGCAGCTGTCTTAAAACAGCATCTCACATCAATAATAAATTATATATTATTATGCACCAGATGTTGCAAAGAATACTTTTGCAAAACAATTTCTTGGAAAGTACAAGCTCCTAATTGAAATATAATCTCTAATGTTCTCTAATAAGTCTGATTTCACAGAGTCTGAAATATTTCTAAGATCTACTATACAAGAGTTTACATATCTTTCAGATATATTTCTTTATCTCAAACAGAGAAATAAATGTCAATCATCTTCTGTTCCAAAGCAACCAATAATTGCTCAATAGTTGAGCCTTGCCGTCAGGTGGTTGGACACAACAGTGGAAGTGGGAATGATTTCCCACTTCCTGCTGACTTCCTTGTTGACTTTGCTTGGGGGGAATTGGTGGGGAATCTCAGAAATAATCATCCTCTTCAGCTGACTTAAAGAAATGCCTGCCACTTTGCTGAGAATGGAAGGAAGAACAAAGAGAGTAGTGGACTGCATCCCTCTCACCAAATGAACATATCTACAATGGTTCCTTCTCTGCAGGACCAAGAAGGTTATCCTCCCCCCACCCTTCAACCAGCCCTAGCTTGCTAACAGGAATCCAAGCAACCTATGGGTAGTGCAGAGAAGTATTGAAGTGTAGTGCAGAGGTGCTGAAGCAGCCACAACTTTCCCAAATTTTAGTCCCACTGAAGTCATAGATTCCAGCATTCTATGAGTTAGCTTACTTGAGTTGGTTCAATAATTGTTTCCCTATACCTTCCAATAGAAGGTTACCAACTAACAGACAAAGGGTTAGTTCTATAGAGATTTAGAGCTGCAACATAGAGTAGAAGGAGATGCTAGAAAATAAATTAGCAATAGCAGTTAGACTTATATACCACTTCATAGGGCTTTCAGCCCTCTCTAAGTGGTTTACAGAGTCAGCATATCGCCCCCACAGTCTGGGTCCTCATTTCACCCACGTCGGAAGGATAGAAGGCTGAGTCAACCTTGACCCGGTGAGATTAGAACCGCTGAACTGCAGATAACAGTCAGCTGAAGTGGCCTGCAGTACTGCACCCTAACCACTGCGCCACCTCAGCTCTTGTAAAAATTGTAAATTTTTGCCCTTCATCCCTGCTCCAACTCCTTAAAAAAAGCCTGAAATGCCCCTTATATTAGCACTTTGGTATTTTATGTATTTAAAGCAGGAAAAGGAACAGTTTACTTCCCATTGGTCTTCTGCTACCATTTCCATTGGGGGTAAAAAAAAATAGTACTACCATTTTTTTTAGATTTTGTTGCCAATATTCAATGCTTTAATGTTAGAGGTAAATGTGGATCATGAGTGTTTGTTTTCTAAATCTGATCTTGGAAAATGATATTCAAAAGCTCAAACTGAAATTGGCAGTAAAGATGGAAGATTAAATTTATGTCTTCATATATCACAAATAATACAGGCTTAGGCTGTCTCACCATCCACATGTGGTAAGAGAAGGAAGTGCAATTCTTCTGTTCTGACTATTTCAAATCGGTATCTGGTAAGGTGAAAAACAAACTATGAATGATGCAATTCTGCAAATAGTTGTCCTGATTTTGTAGAAATGGAAGAATGTAAACAGCTGTAATTGATTGTACAAAAAACTTTAAACAGGTTTCTAGAAACAACACACAGACTTACAGGTGCTGTGCAACATTAACTGCAATATAAGGGATCAAAAACTGAGTCTCTTTGATATGTCAAAAGCTAAGAAAATAAACTACTTTCCTATGGAACAAAGATAAGCCTTGCTTATTTTTCCCGTTGGTTATCAAAAAGATTAAAGCAAAACACTTGCTCAAAGTTGTTAATGGCATACAAAACACTTTCTTCTACTAGACATCCCCATATTTTTTAATATTCAAAACTTATTAAATATAATCACATCACAAAACCTATCCACAAAATGTTAACAATTCTCCCCTCTCTGTGCGTATATCAGTGGTGGGATTCAGCCAGTTCACACCACTTCGGGAGAACCGGTTGGTAACTTTCTAAGCAGTTTGGTGAACTGGTTGTTGGAAGAAATCATTAGGGCAGAGAACCGGTTGTTAAATTATTTGAATCCCACCACTGGCGTATATGTATGTTTGTGTGTGTGACCCTCAATAGCTAAAATGTTAGATAGTTCCTGTGGATTTACTTGATTAATCTATTGGTACAGCTGAAATGAGGTATGCTAAAACTGATTCACACCCAACCTATTCATATACAGTGTAAAGTATAGATATTCATTTTTAATTCATAAAGTAAATAATTGCCATTTTCAAAGGGTATAGTACCTATAGATTACTCTTGCTGAAATTATAAAAAGGAATGGTCAAAGAGCTGCTGCTGGAAATATCTAACTTTTTTTGCTCTTCCATATAAAACTGTGTGAAACTTTCTCTTCAAAATGATCCTATTATTTCTCACCTTTCTGGACTATTCATAAAGTTACTGTATGTGATAGCTCTATTTTGTTACTTATCTTGCAATAATCCTCACCACTGGCTACTGAATAAGATGGTAAAGTGGCTTAAAGCACGATGATGATCTGGTTAAAATCACACCTTATTTATACAAAATCACCTGATCAATAACAAGGGAGATTTTTCCACATTGTGGATTCATATGCTCCTAGTAAGGTGAACACATCAGTCATATTTGTGGGCTAATTGCAGGGATTGTTCTAATTTTATTGGCATCTATCCTGAATATGAACATATATTCACAAACCCTAGTCAATGTTTTGGTTAATAGACAATCATTTTTATTTTAGTGGTGATTGTTGTTAAAAGGGACTAATTTATGCACAAGTAATCAAAAGCATCCCTTGTTTTTATATTATCTGTACACTTTAACTATTCTAATTGAGACTGACAACTCTGCCAATAAGCAAAGTAGTTGCTAGATGGGAAATAATCTGACTGGAAAGAGACAAGACTACTCAGTTTTATACTTCAACTTTTGTTTGCTTCCTAACTACTTTCTTACTCTCTGGAATGCTGGAGTGACTGATTACTGTCTTGCATATATTGAAAGAAATGTAATCATCTAACAGCCCAGATCTGTAAGTCATGGGAGTACTATATAAAAAGCTTATAGTACTCTTTCTCTCCAATCTCTTTTTTTTGTGAGAGGATGGGAAGAAAGAAAGCAATTATTTCTGGAGGCAGTCTCTTTTGCCTGATTTTTTTCCTATTGCTTGCACAGCCACATTGCTCTAAATGTGTATAGAAGAGCTTGTTCTCTTGAAATCTCTTCCTTTCCAATCTCTCCATTTTGTGGTTGGGATAATGAAGGAAGAGTCACTTGGTGAATGGACCATAAAGTTATTTTCTTCAACATTGTACTAACATAACTTCTAGAACTTGCTCTCTTGGATGAGATTTGTAATGACAACTGATTTTTATTAGATCAACACAGTTGACTGAAATTAGTAAAACATATCCAAGCCAATGTGGCTGCTAACAAAATCCAATATTAAGAGAAGTCTCTCATGCTAAACTGAAATATTGGTATTCAAATTAACCTGACACCCTATTTTGGTGGAATAGCACTGTAACAGTGATACACTCATATTCATTGCATGTAATAAAATATTGCATTGATTTATTTTCATCTTTTGAAACTGTATTAGTCTGGACACTGGCGAATCTAATTTGACATAGAAAAGTTGATGAAGAAATGTCATCAAAATAGCTGTCCATTATTATTCTTGGAATGTTGATGGAATCATGACAGCAACTTGCCTAATAAACCTCATGAATATTCATTCAAATTATTGATACTGTCTAAGTGACATCTAGATGACTGTTTTTGTCTATATACTTCTGTTTCACCAGGTATACAACAGATGGAAATGTCAAACATTGGCTGACTTTGACATGATAGTAACTTGTTTCTTTTGTAGATTTAAATATTACTAATAATATGGAATCAAATCTACTAGAAATATGAACAAAATCTTGACCACATATTTTATACTCTTCCTGAAAGAAGCTTCTATTTTGCAGATACCTTTCCTCTACATGCTGAAAATGACAAAGAGATTGGTGAAATTATCCATATCATTTCTCATTTCTTGTAGAAATTACACAAAATTAAAATCTGGGGAGAAATTAATCGGCCTTATTTTTCAGCTCTAATTTTAATAAAGTTTCTGAATGAATGCTTGCATTAGTTTAATTATGATTCCATAGAGCTATAATATTCTCTGTCTTGGCATGAGTTAAATCATTAAGCCAGAGGATCCCAAAATTTGTTGGTCACGGGAAACTTACTGGTTCCCAAAAGGGGCGCCACAGTGAACTCACTAACAGTTTGATTTATTAAATAGTAAAATACTGTGATCCTTGTGAATTCTCTGCCATGGGCAACCATAGAGCACAGTTTGGAACTGTGGCTATAAGCTGAGACTATTTAGCTTGGTGTAAATGTCCTGCCAATTTGGAATACAATTTCATCCTACTTTTATATGCATAATTTTTTCTAACAGGGATTTTAATATGCAAGTATCAGAAAAGATCTAGTAGGAAATTTCATTGCACTAATTAGAAGCAATGAAAGCCTTCAGATTGAAAACTGGAAAAAAATTGCTTTCACAATCCATCTGAGTTTTCTAGGACATACTGATATTTTCTCAGCTTTTTCCCTCCTCTCCTTTTATTATATCCCATCCTTCAAAACGACAGCAGACTTGTATGCCCTTTTTTTGTACTTTTTTTTGTTGGTGATGGTGGTATAGAATGGTATGGATATCGAAAAGATTTAGCTTCCCTATTGTTAGATCTATATTTTATGTGACAGACTTAGTCCAAAATATTCTAATATTAGTGTCTATTCTATTATTTAGTCATTCTCAAAATAACCCTAGTGAATAACTAACTGAAGCTTTTCTATAATAAAAACATTTTGACAATGGAACCTAAGAAAGTTTCCTTTTTCTGGTTGTTATCAGGCAAAAACATTTGTTGGAAATGCTATAACTTTATTCTTGCAGTAAATAGAGGATAATATGCAAGACCCTAATTGTTTCTTTCAGTTTCATGATTATCAAGTCATATATCCACTGATTCTATTTAGACTCTGCATCATTGGAACAATAGCAGTTCCTTTAGTACTTTATATCTTTCATTTCTGTTTGCATTTTATTTTCAATAGTAAACAAACTAGGGCTTTGTGTTTTGCTTTTATTTATTTAATTAGTTAATTAATTAATTCACTCTTAAGTGACTTTGCAGACCATATTATCATAGAACATAAAAACAAATTAAAAACACATGAAGCAATGAAAAGTAAATATATGTGTTAGCAAGTGGAACCACAGTCAAGAAATAAGGTCTTTAACATGCTCAGGGCCCCAGACCTGTGAGGTGGGTTGAGCAATCCTGTGAGGTGGCTGGGCTGAGAGAGAGTAACTGGCCCAAAGTTACAAACTTGTCCAGCTGACTTTCATGCTTAAGGTGAGACTTGAACTCATGGTTGCTTGCTTTCTAGTCTGATCTCTTAGCTACTAAACAAAACTGAATGATGTAAATCTTCCAAAAGGTATCATGATTTTGTAGAATGAAAGATGTAAACAGCTGTAATGAATTGTGCAAGAAACTTTAAACTGGTTTGTAGAAACAACACAGACTCACAGGTGCTGTGCCAATATAACTGCAATATAAGGGATCAAAAACTTGATCTCTGGTATGTCAAAAGCTAAGAAAATATACCACTTGCCAACAGAACAAGGATAAGCTTGGCTTATTTTTCCTGTTGGTTATAAACTTTGAGCACTTGCTCAAAGTTGCTAATGGCATACAAAATACTTTCTTCTATTTTGACTTCCCCATATTTTTTTAATATTCAAAACTGATTAAATATAGTTACATCACAAAACCTATTCACAAAATGTTAACAAGTCCCCCCTCCTGTGTGTTCAAGTGTGTGTGTATATGCGCTAGAGCCCTCAATAGCTAAATAGTTCCTGTGATTTACTTTCCATAGGAATTCCAGAAAGAAAGTTGCTTGCTTTCTAGCCTGATGTCTTAACTACTAAACAAAACTGGTTCTCTAAAGTAGATTGTTTTGAATTGCAAATCAAAGTAAGTTGACAAGTAGATTTCATGTGAATCTATCAACTGTGATACCAAATCCCTAAATTAGAACTTTCTGCTAATAAAGCCAGCAATTCTTATTTTTTGGCAACATCAAAGAAATATGACATGTCTCTGTGTCCACCTTCTGTTTCCCATACTATTCATCTTGTTCCTGAACTTTCCATAATTGCTAATGGGGGGAAATGCATCACATGGCAAGCTATATATGGAACTAATATTATCAAGCTGAATGTTGCCTGGGGATCTATTAATGGGTTTGTCATTGAAATGTCACTCATAAAAATACTAATATATTTCAGTACTAATATATATTGCATACATTTTTCTACCTCAAAAAGAAAGATGCTTATGTTTATATTTCATAAAAAAGTCATTGCTGCTCATAAAAGCAGACTGATAAAATAAAGGTTAAACTGCTATAGCTACAGTATCTGTATTCTGAACAAGAGCTGCAATAAATACTGTTGCTCTTTAGCTTAATGCTTAAGTAATTAATTATGGATCAGTTGGCATCATGGGTTTTGGATCAGAAATCAGATATTTCAAGTGTAACATCAGGAACTTGATTATAAATAATCTGTTCCAATATTTTATTTAAGACCTTTCATGACTACAAAAATAACTGAGACACAAAAATGTGTTTTTAAAATGTTCTTTCTTGGTCTAAATAGTGATTATTAAAATTAATAATTTGAAATACTTTGAATGAACAAACTTTTGGACAATTCATTAATACATATGGTATTACTATGTATTCAAACTTGCCATACCTAATGTCAAAACAATTAACCATATTCATTAGAATGCAGTATTGCAGGCTAACTGTTCCCACTGCCAGTTTGATCCTGACTGGCTCAAGGTTGACTCAGCCTTCCATGGGTAGTAAAATGAGGTTCCAGATTGTTGGGGGCAATATGCTAACATTTGTGAACTGTTTAGAGTTTTATAAAGCACATGAATCTGTACATAACTCTAAATGCTATTGCTATTATACTGCACAGATTTTAAATACTTCTCAAATCCAATTTAATTAAATGTGCACTTTTGGAAGACATTACAGATCTCAAATAAGAAGCAGTAGTGATACCTAATGGTTGCAGAGTTAGTAACTTGGCAATGTCAATGGGCTTCAAAGAAAAATGTTTTTATATACATAAAAAATAAGGATATGGATGCAGGAGAGATGAAGAGCAAAATCTTCAGATTGCCATTCAAAAACTTTTTTAAAAAAAAAGTTTTGAAAAATCAATTGTTTAGTAAGCATAGAATATTCCTACTTAGATGGAATCAGAGCTCCAAGCTTCAAATTGTCACAAACCCAATAAGAAACTAAAGTCTCCATGAGCAAAATGGGTGGCATATGTTTAATAAATAAATATCCTCTTCCTCCTTCCAAAAGCACTAGCACAATCTGTTATTTTTCTGACAAGAAGGGAGATTCGTGAGTAGTGCAGAAGAGAAAAAAGGAAAAGGATTGGATGTCTGCAAATGAAACTGCTGAAACCTTTTGATGAGGAATAAGTCTTACCAGGATTCCAGTGAAATATATGAATTAGTCTATACCAGGGGTGAGCAACCTGCAACTCTGGAGCTGCATGTGACTCTTTTATCCCTCTGCTGTGGTTACCTGCTACCAGTTGGCTACACATTGATAGGGCTTTTGGTTAGGACAGGTAGGGGGGAAAGGATGCTGTGCTAGGAAGAGCCTCTGTGGTGGGGCAACCGAACTTAGGATCAGCTCCAGAATTGAATGGGAGGTTTCCACTTAGGACCTTTGTGGCTCTTTGACTGTTTAAGGTTACTGACCCCTGGTCTACACCAAATACTATAGGGCAGTGATGGCGAACGTTTTTTGGCTCATGTGCCATAAGGAGGGGGAGCGCAGAGGGGTAATGTGTGGCCATACCACACCCATAATGCAATGTGCGACTCCCTCCAGTGTACATGCACGCATCAGAGGTGCTCTCCCCCTTTTCCCATGCTTTTTTCACCCTCCCAAGGCTCCAGAGGCTTTATAGGAGCCAGGGTAGGGTGAAAACAGCCCCCCACCCCGCGCCCTGTGGAGGCCCTCTGGAGGCTTCAGAGACCTTCAGGAGGTTTCCCTTAAGCCTCTGGAGGGCAAAAAATGACCCTCCGAGAAAATTGAAAGTGCCTTCGGGATTGCTCATAGAGTGGTTTTTAGTCCTCCGGAGACTGAAGGTCACTGAAGCCTACGGAAGGCTTAAACCGACCCTACAAGCAAACTGGAAGTCAGTTCCCGAACTTCCGGTTTGCCCATAGGGCCAGTTTTTTGCACTCCAGAGGCTTCGGGGAAGCTCCTGAAGCCTCTGGAGGGCCTCCAGGGGAGCGGGGAAGGCTCTTTTACCTCTCCCCAGTCTCCTATAAAGCCTCTGGAACCTGGGGAGGGCGAAAAATGTCTTTAAAAAGGCTGAACTCAGCTGGTCAGGGCCTCGTGTGCCCTGACAAATGGCTCTGCATGCCACCTGTGGCACACGTGCCATAGGTTCGCCATCCCGGCAATAGGGAAATGCAAGAAAGCTATCAAATAAAGTGGCAAGTATTTATTTGCAGGATACAATCTGGATCAGACACCAGGACCAGAGGTTTCATTTTGCAACTCTATATTAGTGGTGACACAAGGTCATACCAGAAAGTGCCCTTTATTGTTTATACTGCTACATATTGAACCAATGGATCTTTGGTGTGCTCTTTAAGGGAATTCACATAGAGAATTTTGCAATTATCCAGTCCTGGGCAAATTTCTAAGGGCCTAGGGAGATATTATTTGAAGCCTCATTCAAATACTTAAATAAAATAAAATGCACTCTTAAACTTTCTCAAAATAAATATAAATTGACCTCAAGTAAGTGGCTATCTAGTGTCTGGGACTTTCTATAGTATCTGATTGACCAAGTAGGATTTGGGGGACATTCAGATGAGCTGCTTTTATGATTATTCTTATCCTCTCTATCTCTCTTTGGATTGAATCCTGCTATATTGTTTTGCTCTTCACATTCATTTTCTAATATCCCATTTTAAACATTTTCTTTATTGAATGTTGAAATTACAGAAGCCTGACATTTACTCTGAGGTGAAAGTCTTTCCAAACTGTACTGAGCTCGGTTATGATGTTTAATATTTGTCCGAATCACTTCAATTTCCTCATGGAAAAAAAACCAGTGCAGTTGCAATCAGCTCAGCTCATATTCAGCAGTCAATCTATGACATCTGTCATCCATCAATTTCTTGAGTCTGTAAACTCATATCTTAAATCACTATAGAATCTCAAGATTGTTTACATTTCATTAAATATATAGAAGTAAAAATATGTCAGTGTAATTAGTAAAGTAACTTGAAAATAATTTAAATTTAAAAGTATACAATAAACTTTCAGAATGGGTTGTAAATTCTGTAAATGCTATTTTAACACATTAAGAGAACATCACATTGGGGTAGGCTGCACAAATAGGATTAATCAAATATACATGAACTCATATTTCAGTCAAAGTGATAGTACATACAGCAAAGTTTCTCTGGTGAATACTAAAATGTTCCCAACATTTTACAAAGATATTTTAAAAAGGCCTACATAGTGCAAGTAAACATATTTGTAATCATTTATTTAATGCTCCACTGGAACATGGAAAAACCTATGGAACCGTAGTAGCCATCAACCATGTTAACCTTACAGTCATTCAGAGAATAAGAATTTAAAAATCAATTTACTCTTTCCATGCAAAATAATAACTCAGTGATTGCCAGTTAATCATGCATTTTTCATGCTCTTGAGTAGTGTATGAACTGTAATGCTGATAGTATTTTATAGGTAGGTAAGATATAGTATTAAAACATTTTATTTTATTTTCAGATAGTTCTATAGACAGAGGTAATCAGAATATAGGGGCATAAACTTAATAGCATAGTATTCAGCGCTAGCCTTTAGGTTTTTATATAATACTTTATAAGAAAATCTATTTGATGGGTCGAATCTGTGAGGTTAAATTAATTTCGGATAAAACAATGATGAATAAACATATTCATTATTACCTCTGTCCTGTGGGATTCTTGCCTAGTTTTAAAACTACTAGAAGAACTTGATCGTAGTAGCAGGAGTAACTCTAAGATAAGAATAGGAATTTCTGTAAATTTCAGCTTCTCTTGAAATCTGATTTAGTGAATTAATCAATTTAATTTTTAAAAAATCCATTTTCCCTACCATCTGAAATCTTTTTAAATGTTCAAGTTCAACATGTTTATTCCACACCCTCTAGCCCCTTTGTCATTCCCTATGTCCCAACTGCAAATATAGTCCTTCAGGAATCTGTTCACAGCAAAGTCAATAGCCTCAAAGCCCAACAAAGTCAATAATTAATCCAAGGTGTGAGAGAATCAGTACTGAGTCAATTATATCACAGCATGATGAGCTCAATACAAATCTATAAAGCCAAGGCACAGATTCAAAGAGTCAAGGTACAAGGAAATCTATAGGTCAAGAAACTCCAAAGCACACCTGAATTACTAATTATGAATAGTTGACTCCAACAACCTTCAGGCTCCAAACACTGAACTAAATAGGTGTCAATCAGCGCACCTCATTAGGAGGGGTGAGGCTGCTTTATTGCGAGTAACATCTCTGACTTCCTTTGCATCTCCTTCCACTCAGTTCTGTATGATCCAGGATCCGGTGGGGACAGCAACGCCTCTTCTTAACCACTAATCAGCTGTAGCTATGTCTCTTCTCCAGGCTACATAGCCAGCAATTCATCTGGTTGCTCATTCGCAGATTCTCCTTATCTTCCTGGCTCCATCTCTTTGCAACCATACACTATGCACTCAATCAATAACCTCAAGAAATTCACTGTATCCCATTTTCATCCATCGGTAGTTGAGTGCTAATAATACAATACTATTATATCAAGTTTCTGTGAGAAGAATCAAAATGTTACGTTATTTCAAATATTGTATGAGATAGATCCTACGTTCATTGTTCTCATACACCAAATTATTTATTTAGCAGACATGATTTTATGGGTCTTCAATCCTTCTGACTCTAAGTGTAATAAGAACAAAATATAAAACAATAATCATAAACAAAGGCAAAATCACAAGTTTTATAATAATAAAAAAATGAAGTTTATTCATATGGTGGATAATAATTCCTGAACAAGATTCTGGAGATCTTGAAGAATGAACTATAACATTTGCTCATATCTCCAAAACCTTCACAATACAGTTAGGATCAAAATCATGTTATGTTGTTACTATGGACTGTGTTTCTATATACTACAAATAAAGGGATCTATCACCAAATCTTAGTGTTGGAAGGAACAATTTAAACTACCTAGGCAATTTTCTGCTCAATACAGAAAATGATATTAAAGTTTTCCAGGTAGTTGGATGTCTAGCCTTCAAGTAAGTGGGAGTCCATTACCTCTCTCATTAATTGATTTTGCTGTTGATTCTGTGTTGTTGAATGGACATTGTTTTAAACATTCAATCTGAATCAGTTTTTCTGTAACCTAAATCAACTCTTCTCATACCTGAAAGAAAAGAGGATAAGTCATGCTCTTCTTCTATCTGAAGCCTTTTAAGTAATTCAAAAGTGCTGTCACATTTCCTTTCAGTTGTCTTCTCTCAAAGCTAAGGATTTCCAGGCCATTCAATCTCTTTTCATTTGATTTTTAGTCTCTATTACTACTATAACAATGACAAATCTTAACAAATAATGTACTTTTATGGCACCAGCCTCTATTTCTTCAAATGCAGATACTATCATCCAGAGCAATGCACATATATACACATACAACCAACCCCGTACATGCATACATACATACATACACACACATGCCTATACTTGTTTTTAAATTAAATTAACATTTTATTTAAGCAATTAAAACCACGAAATTGCTAAAATTGAAACAGGTGTAAAATAAGTATATTTTGCAATCTTTATTTATTGAATACTTAGCGACAACAGTCATTGCTAATAAACTAACAGTTGTAACTGCTTCAAGAGTTATATAAATACTAAACAATATATAAATATTTTCAAGAAATGATATATTGCTTCTATTTAAAGTCAAATAAATAGAATTAAAAATTATTATATACTATGATTCAGTCATCTAGAATAGGTTTGTCAAACTGGTGGTCCACAGGCTGGATGAGTCATATGCAGACCACACCCATCCCAGCTCCATGAAGGGGAAAAAAGTCACGAAACATCATGTCATGACAATGAGTTTGAGGCCCGTAACATGGTAATGACTTATAAAACATGGTAATGACTTATAAAACATGGTAATGACTTATAAAACATGGTAATGACTTATAAAACATGGTAATGACTTATAAAAGAGTCACATCACTCCCTAATGGGTATGAGAACTTTTGATACAAGTACTACAGAGATAGAGTATCCTATTAATTTAATTTCCCTTCAGGGAAAAAAATGATTCTGTGAAATTTTAAGTGCTATGAGAGATTTTCCTACCACTTGATCTAACAATGTTGTTGAAATCTATAGTATGACTGATTATCCAGGCAACAGGCTCTCAATCACTATTAAAGATCTTTAGCCAGACATCAAAACCCAAGGCTTCTTGAAGAGAGTTTTTTAAAAGTGACATTCCGATATACACATTGTAACAGTGGATGACAAAATTGGTGAAAATCAAATCAACCTTTTTTGGTGGCGGGGGGGGGGGGGAGGGCAGAGCAAGCACTATTGTGCAGCAGTGAGGAATATTTCTTCTCTGATTCTAATGTATATCACTACATTGTAGTTTGTGATAGCAATTTGGGTTGTGGTGAAGCTATTGTATTATATATCTTAGTTTAGTGGAAGAAATGCTTTTTAACCCTGCATAAATTTACAAGGCAGTTTGCTAATGAAATCCATTTTGACCTGAAGCTGCCAGTATACTCTATCCATTCCTTGGAGGAAAAAGTTTCAGTTTAGTGAACATGAGGTTGTCAGTAAATTGCTTGGAAAGAATGAAGTGAACCATATAATGTATATTTTGAAATTATGTATATTATAGTTTACAGGACATGACCTCGGTGGGACTGGAACTAGCCAACTATCTCCCCAGTTAAGGATGTATAATTATTTTCTTCCCATCATACATGGAAAGAGAAACCAAGGAAAGGAAAGCCTGTCTGAATGTAAATGTTCAAGCATCCCAACAGATAGTTTGAGATTTGCAAAATGATCAGAATGGAACATTCAATTACTGTAGGTAGTTTATCTTCAAAGCAAAAAGGACAGGCACATTTCTTATTGTACATATTAAAGGTGAAATAGTACATAAAGAAAGCATGTATTTGGGAGTCTCCCCAGGACAGTATAATGCCTGCTTTAAAGGATTTATAGATGAAGAGTTAATACTGTATTACAATGCTGTAATCAATCTCCTTATCCTTTGTCAGTAGGATGTTTTTCCAAGCTACACACACACACTTAGCCAAAAGGCCAAGAAGCAAAAATTTACAATCTAAAGTTTACTGGGAAGTGTTTTGCACTCTACACCAAGAAAGATTAAAAAAAAATTGTCACAGAGAACTTGGCCAGAGCCTGGTGGTGTTTTCATGTTCAAGACTTAAGGCATATCAGACAGTCACATTAATGTCATTAGAAGGACAAGCAAAAGAAAATGATTAGATTGGTTATATTCCCTTTTCTACTGAATATCACCTGCTAGAAAAAAGAACAAACATTAACAGCTTTATAAAGGGACAGGGTGGCTCAGTGGCTAATGAGGCCTTCAAACTATTGAGTAAATAGTTATCAGTTATCTTTCCAAGATTTCCTTGTGTAGATAAATATAATGAAATATGGATATTTATACATAATGCAGTTTAAAAGGGCATAGTTATAAAAGTTAATACACATGCACATATACATATACATAATTGAATAATGTTGCTTTACATAATCTTATATAGAATTGTAATAGATTACTAATAATGTATTTTAATTTATATTTTGCATTTTATGCAATATTTTTTCACTTATTTTTAAACATTTCTTCTGGTTTAGTTATGTATGCAAAATGTTTCTACATTTTGATTTTTTATTCCCCTGTTGTATTTTAAAAGCAATAACAATTAAACATAGTTTACAATTTTTTCAAAAAATATGCAGCTGAGTACTGCAAATGCTTTTCTCAAGTCTATTTAATCATTCATTCATTAGCTAGCCTTAGACAATACTATGATTCTGATCTCATTTCATTTTCCTTCTATAAATTGCTTCATATAATTTGTTCAGATTACTGATATGCAAAGTACATTGAGTATTTTGCAAATGAGTATTATAAGTAAACACCAAGCATAATGTTCTGCTATCAGAATAAGAAATACAGATTTCAGTAGCCTACAAAACAAATAATTAAAATAAGGGGGGGGGAGCTACAGGACTTGCCTTTTGTTTCTGACAAATAATTTTCCACACAAGCAAAGTACATATGAAGAGCCTTGTAACCATATGAAGATCAAAGTATGTCTAGACCAACATTCTCTTCTCATCGTAGTCATTATATATAATGTTATTGGGATGTTTATTGTGAAATTCACAAGCAGCATATGAATATACAACATTCTCTTACTGTTTTTTTCTTGCCTTGTCATCTCTCTCTTCCACAGTATGAATTATAACTCATCCTTTCCATTTCCTCATAATCCATACTCCATTAAACTTCTCAGCTTGATATTTCTTTCAATGCATCTCAGTTTCTTTAATGAAAAAGTTATGAAACACAGAAACTCAAGCAATGAAATTTTCATTGTTGAACTCTTTGAAATCAGAATTAAAATTTACAAAATCTGGGGATTCTCAGCCAGCATATTCCAATCTATGTTGCCTTGGATTATAAATCAGAAGAACATCAAAGTGATAAGTATGCTGGTGTTTTTCATAATTTAGAAAATAATATGTTATACTTGGTGGCATATGAATGAATAATGCTTACATCAAAAATAGATGATAGGTTCAAAACTAGTCTTTCTTTCTTTATGCAGTCTTTAAAAAGTTCTTGAAAGTGCTGAGCAATTCAATTTCTAAGCTGAAGCAAGTCATTGTTCTCCAAATTCAGATCCACAGTCTCAGTCCCTGGTATCGCTGCATCAGTGCTGAAAAATAACCTTTTGGACATTTCACAGCAGGATTTTCAATTGTTTCAAGAGCAGTTCCAATGTGACTGATTTTATCATATTGTTGTATCTTTAGGAGCTGAATATATTTATTTCTGACTCTGTTTCAGTTTATTAAACACTGAAACAGATCTGTTTTTTTTTCCTTTGAATTACCATTGTTATGCAAACCTTGTTCAGTGGATGAGACATTTTTATAGTGATAAGAAGAATTTCTTTGACCATTCCTGAATAAAAGTTTCTAGAAAGGTTTGTAGAGCTTGTTGCTTCTTATATGTATTAATTAGAATGTGTTTTCAATCCAGCCACCATACAAATATGAACCTTGGGGGAAAATGCTTCATTGTGAAGTATTTTACTTTACAACTCATATGAGCTTTGAAATGCAACTGGATGCAAGCCGAAGCTTTTAGATAATTTCAGCACTGGTTCATTCAATCAATCTTTCCATGTCTACCTTTCTTTCATAGATTTTTTTCTGAAATATAGGTAATTATCATAATTATAATACCTATGATAAATATATCTGTAATAGTTACATATCAGATTGCAAATAATCAGAAAAAATGCATAAACATAAATATATGTCCTAAAAATGGAAAATATGTATGGAAAATATTGTTTGGCTGTTTAATTAGATTAGATTAAGAAAATTGTTGCTTTTCATGATTTGGTATCCTGAAAATACATGCTATTTGGCTGATAGAAATAATAATGGGTTGGTTTTAAACTCTGAAGATGATAATGCTGCCAGAATTTTCCCAGCACCAAGGCAGAGCTCACCTGAGCCTGGAATAAACTCTTTCACACAAGCACAGAGATTGATCACCTGGAATAGTGATTAAAGCAGTAATCCCCATATCAAATGAGGCAACCACACCTGAGCACATGATATTTCACTATAATAGTTAATTCATTATCTGTCTTGAGACAAGCATAAAGTATCCAACACTGGTATTATATAGCAACTATCAGAATTAGGAGATCCTGACCTTAATTCATGAAACATGGAAGAGAACCAGGTTGATACAATAAAAGAAAAGGTAAAAGTTCAGCTCTCTAGATACCAAAAAAGAATAATGGCTTTTTTAAGGCATTACACAAGAGGGGGTGAAGGTGTAATGTTAACAAATACATCCTGTAAATAATATATGTTTTAGTTTCCAGGAATTAGGAAGGAAAGAAAGAAGGAAAGAAGGAAGGAAGGAAGGAAGGAAGGAAGGAAGGAAGGAAGGAAGGAAGGAAGGAAATGTATATTATAATGTATTGAGTAGCTCTATAAGAAGAAATAATAGATCTATTTGGATAGACCCAGGAACTGAAAGAGAATATTGAATTGTTTAACATAACTTGGTTAGCTTCTAAACTGAGCCAAGAGTGATCTAAAATGAATTACAGAGAGGCAAATATAATCTACCTTCTAAATAATTTCTGAGAGCTTCATTTTAATGAAACACACACCAGTGAAGCTTTAAAATGTAGAGTTGGTTTGGTCAAATAAAAGCCATTGAAGAGAGTATAACATGTATTAAAATATTAAGTAACCTCATATATTTGAAAGAGAGAGATGATAGCCCACCATTTTCTTCCTGGAATAGATGAGAGAGACTGAATTATTTTTAGTCTGAGGAAGAGGGCAGGGACATGATGGTGCTTTTGAAGTGCCAGAAAGGATGCTACACAGGTTACACAGACATCCTATCTATTATCCCTGGAGGCCTGAAATGGAATAATGGATTTAAGTTAAAGGAAGGCAAATCTGGTTAGTTTCCTAGCAATATGAGCTGTTTGTCAATGAAATCAATTGCCCAGAGAAGCAGAATCTTTTTTACTGGATGAACAGATATCTGTTGTAGGCACTTTAATTTGGATTTCTGTACAAAGCAATGCACTGAAATCAATAACTTAAATCGTCCTTTCTGTTATATCATTCTGCAAAGTAGTCAACCACCTTATTCTCCTTGCAAAAAAGTAAAAAATCTCTTTTCAGCTCAGTAACAGTTGAATGCACATTTGAGCCAATCTACCCTTTTAAAGTCTGGCTTAGAGAAATACTTCTATATTAAGCAATTAATCAACAGCCCAATTGTTAATGGGACAACATTTAAAATGAAGGTTACCATTAACATAATTTTATTAAAGCTTTAAAATTATCAAGGGAATACATTAGAGCAATCTGAGGCAAGAAAAGCAGAAACAGTATTATGATTACGTACTTTCTTGAGAAGTTGGAGATAATATTCATGTAAGCTGAAGTAGACTATAGAAACCGGTTGAAAGAATAAAAAATAATAAAATGCCAAGATTTTATTCAGTTCAGACTAATGGGCAGGTGGTATATGGAAGAAATTGGAGAAAAATTAAAAAAAGGTAAATTGACAATTACCTTGCTGGATAAGATGTCAATCTCAAAAATAACTGTAAACCAGAAAATTGCAGTAAAGTTGAAAAATGAATGAACCTGATGCAAAATGGTAAAGGGTTTGCCATGAGGAACAAAGATTAGTTTAGCTTAAGTGCTAAATGTCTTGGTTGTGCATGTCATTAACTGGGAGTCAGAAGCAGAGAATAAAAATTGTGGGATGCTAAGAAAATAATAGGAAAATGTAAGTAAATGGATCACAGAAAGAGATAATGTTTTTTTTTCCCAGACTGTGTGGAACTTGTAATGAAATCGGGCTTAAAGGATCTTCATAATGGAAGGAAGGTTAGCTCAGGGAGTAGAGAAGAAAGGAAAGGGAATATATAAAAAGGACTATATGCTTGTGGGTGCAAGATATCTTCCTTAATATTAACAGGTGTGGGTGGGTAAGAGTAGAGAAACAGTAGCAGTGGGAATCTTGGAAGCAAGGGGCTTACAAAAAATATTTTTAAGGACAAGAAAGAAAATGTAATTACAAACAGAGACATACTGAATGGAAGAAAACACTATGCTATTCTCCTAGCATATTATTCCTGGCTGGCATGACTATTTACATTTACAAAAAGATCCATCCTGTGACTTGCATATAAGTCGTTCTTATAACTAGGTACCTGTATAATATTGTCAGTCTGACTATATGGCTATTGGTTCTGAATACATATGTGTTGTGACTCAGCAGAAACCTGTGAGTTGTTGCAGGATGCAGGATAATGAGCAGCTGTTGCTCGTTAGGGTCTTCTCCTGCAGATAAAAGATTGATGGTGCCACGCCTTAGTTGCAGAAGTCAACGTCATTCGTCATGAGTTCAGTTCCGTGATTCAAAGAGGCACTTGGATAAGTGATGCCTAGGAAATCGGAGAACTCTGACCCTGCGGACTTGCTTCCACCTTGGACTTGCATCCTGCGCTGCAGTTTATCATCCCGTGAGCATACAGTCTCTGATATGGGATACGCAGCTGGGTGACGAATGGGTGGAGCGACGAAAGGCGGAAGTAGGGCTGGCTTCCTTGTGGACTTTGGAAGGGGATCTTTTGCAGGATTGGAGCCGGCTCTATGTTCCCTCAGGGCACATCCGTAGACAGGTGCTCTCTCAGGTTCATGGCATTTCTGCAGCGAAACATTGGGGTTTTTTCCGAACATTGCGCCTGGCATCCCATCAGTTTTGGTGGCCCCGTTTGAGAAATGACATGCAGAAGTGCATGGAGTCGTGTGTCCAGTGCCAATGGGCCAGGTCTGCGAGGAGGGCTTCACCAAGATTCCAGCCCTGCAGCACAGGACTTTGTTTCTAGAATCCCAGCGGGGTACCAGTGTCTTGGACTGTGTTCCGTGGGGGCCGTCACCAACCCTTCCGGGCCGCATCCCAAGCATTGGAACTGGGGGAGGGGTCCTGCAGTGGGGGAGAGTGTAGTGGCCCGGCAGGAGTCGGTAGAGCTGCCGCAAGACTCCGATGGCAAGGGGTCTTACGAGTTGGCCTTGGAGTAGGTGGAGGACCCTGGACAGGGTGTTAGGGCTCGGCCAGAGCTATTAGAGCTGTTGCCAGACTCCGCCAGCACGTGGGCTGGTGGGTCGGCCTTGGAGAGGGTGGAGGACCCTGGACGGGGTGTCATTGCCACGCAGGGTGGGAGGAGACATGGTGGCCACCGGATACCTGGGGAGCATTGGATCAAGGGGAATGTTCCTGCAGGTAATTGAGAATCATGAAGGAGGAAACACAAGAAATGAGTGCGGGCCATTTTATGGACAATCCATTCCGACCGCATCTGGACCGTCAGATCCGGGAGAAGGGCCCTGCAGTGGGGGATAGTGTTGTGACTCAGCAGAAACCTGAGTTGTTGCAGTTTGCAGGATAATGAGCAGCTGCTGCTCGTTAGGGTCTTCTCCTGCAGATAAAAGACTGATGGTGCCACGCCTTAGTTGCAGAAGTCAACGTCATTCATCGTGAGTTCAGTTCCGTGATTCAAAGAGGCACTTGGATAAGTGATTTGCTTTCTGTAAACCTGGTTTGCTGTAAGAGTTTTGTTTTTGCATTAGCTGTGTAACTTTTTGCCAGAGACTTTATCTATGTTTATTTGGGGCTTGCAGCCAGCTTGAGCCGGGACTGATAAAGATATTTCCTTTGAAGTTCTGTCTGGCTGTCATTTGTGAACAAGCAAGGAAGGGGGTCAGAACACATATGGTATAGCAAAACCTTGGTTTGAGAATATACTATCTCAGGGAATCATTTAAATTCCCTTTCTTTCATAGATCCAATAAGAAATATATAAGCATCTAGTTCTGAATGGAAAAAAGAGAGAGTTTTGTTGTACTATTTGCATTTACAACCCAGCAACCTACCCCAGAGCAAGGCAGAGAGAAGAAAATGTACTAATGATAACAGTACAGTTTACAGAAGTACAATTACTTGTATTTAAAAGACAATATGGGTCAAGTTTTAGATAATGATAAAGACAATGTGTAGAGATAACACTAATTTCAATGATACATGCAAAATTGAAAAAGAACACAGAACATTTGTGAATTGGTTGAATTATTTGTCTATAAAGCATGCTTGAGTATAAATAAATAGAACTCAGACCAATGAAATATTTGGGTTACATGTTGCTTGTGATTTGAATCCTGCTATACTGCTAGCTGCCACTGCTAGCTGCCACCTTATGCTTGCTTGTGCTTCACTGCTATGTGGTGACAGGCTGCAATGAACTGTGGGGAGGGGGGAATGAAGGGTGCAATGCTTTGGGAAACTAAAGTAAATGCTGTATCTTCTAGAGGCACTGCCTCAAGGTCACCCAGCTAGAAGGAAAGGCCTGCATACCAAACTGCACTTGAACTGACAGTCATGAAAACATTTTGAATCTGATTGATTACCCTGGGGTGGGCAATGAGAGATAGTTAAGGAAGGAAACAGTAGAATTTGAGGGTTTTGACATACAATTCGCAGTTCTGACTTTGCACTATTGCAGTACACTTGATCTATAATAAACTGCACCTTTCTCAACAAATGGAGCCAAGGATCATTTTTATTTAAAGATTTTAAGTTGTGGCAGGTTTGACAAAACAAATCTCCTGTTAGTTGTTGATTTTTTTAAAAAAAAATTCTTGAACAGGTTACCTGACATGTCCCTGGTCTCAAATTTTCAGTGTTGTTTCAATCAACCAAAATTCAGGAATAATGCCTTACCAGAAACTTTTACAGGGTTTTCTGCAATGGGAATAGCATTACTGATAAAACTGATTTGATGTCAGGTGGGGTTGATAGATGCATCAGAGGATTGTTTCAGAAATGAATCTTGTCTTGAAAGCTCCTCTGCGCTAGTCACTAGAAAAATGCACATTTAAAAAGTTAGTAAAACCAACGGAGAGGCAGAATGCTAAAAATATACTTCATTAAGAAAGACTGATTATATATGCATGGAATAGTCAAAATTCTGGGGTGGGAGAAGTAATCTATGGGATTGAAAAATTAAAATCAAATGACTGAATACTGACTGATTTGCACTTTCTGTAGTCAGCTACTGGCTGACTCATTCTAACAGCTGGTCTCTGTGAGCTCAAGATACACAAGCATATACATCAAATGCATTTTGAAATGATGAAAATAATTTTTGAAAAGGTTTGGTTTTAATGTGTTTGAGAATGCTTAACAAGTCAAACATATGGTGTTGCCCACTATCATTTGCTCTAGGAGTTGATTATTTGAATTATAATTATATGAGGTGAGCCATTGTACCCAATGAATAAGTACTTCATAGTACAAGAAATCATTAGTATCCAGTACATTGTTTTTTAGGACTTGCAGTTTTTAATTTCTTTTCTTTTGGGATGCTTGTAAGAATCCAGCTAATGTCTAGCTATATATCTATTACTAATACATTTTGAAAACATGAAGCCACTTGTTGCAAAAAGAAGTTATATTATTAAAAAGATTTTAAATCAAGAACATTCCTAATCAAGCTGAACTGTTGGTTTAAAGGAAAAATGATTTTCTGAATTCAACACAAAAAGATTCAGTTGTGTCCATTCAAAATTAAGTTTGAAGTCATTTTCACAAACATTTATAAGATGTGCACATACATTTGATTTTTTTTTAAATTCAATAATATAAGTTCTTATCAAAGATATATAGAATGAATAGTCAAAGTAATCTGTCTGCAGAAGAGTTAATAAAAATCTTTCCAAGAGGGCTGTATAAAATAATTTCAGTTTTCTTTTCTTTTTTTGGTGTATCAATTGTCCTGGAAGATATTATTATTGTTCCTATTTATTAAAATTAATAGCAGGAAAATGAATCAAAATACATTTAAATAATTATTAGTAATTAATTAATAAATTTTCATATAATTTCAATGAGACATGACTCGAACAAGACTAGCATTCTCTGTAGCCATGTCTTCCCCGAATGTTGGATCATGAAAAATCATTTATAGCCTTTTAGCTTACTATTCAATCTTTGTTATCTGAGTCTTCTTAATAATTCCTAAACCTCAGGAGTTTTTCAACATTCTTTCATCTGCCTTTTGACTATTAGTAAGTTGATTTTCACACCTTTCTGAGTCATTATTTTTTAAAATCATTGCTATTTCCAGCAAGTGTGCAGATAGAGAGAAGCTGGGAACTAGTGCAAATCTTATTTACCATAATAATGTAATAGCCATATAATCAATAAATATATTTCAGATTATTATTCTCCTGGGGGAACTTTGAATGAGTAAAGCTGTGGTGATTTTGGGATGCTATGAGCTTCTGTTAAAGTTTATGCTTTATGTTTTCATTGTTGTTTTGTGAGCCACCCAGAATTATGGTACGTATATAAGATATATACGTATATAAAATTTGTGGCTATTCTAATTGTTTTAATTCCTGATTGGAAACTGCCAGAGTTCAGTATAAGATTGGTGGCTACATACATGTTTTAAACAGGAAGGTGGGAAGGAAATCATACATCACAATAACATCTAACAAACAAACCAGGTACATAAACCAGTGCAAAACAAACTTCATCATGTGTGTTAATCAGACCACTGAATCCACTGAAAAGTCTTAGAACCATTTCCATTACTGCTGTATGTATGTCAGGAATTTTTTTTTAATTTTTTCCCTAAATCGTGTCCATGTTTAATCATGCCCATATGCAAATCCATCAACATGAATATTCTGTGATGGGACAGATGTCTAATTCTTTATAATAAATCTTCCCAATTAGCATTATGCTCTACATGGGGCTGCCCTTGAAAAGTATTCAGCGACTTCAGCTGGTCCAGAATGCGGCTGCGCGAGCGATCGTGGGTGCGCCTCGTTTCACCCACGTAACACCTATCCTCTGTGAGCTGCACTGGCTACCTGTTGATCTCCGGGTGCGATTCAAGGTGCTACTTGTCACCTACAAAGCCCTCTATGGTATTGGATCTGGGTACTTGAGAGACCGCCTACTGCCAATTACCTCCACTAGACCGATAAGATCGCATAGATTAGGCCTCCTCCGAATTCCATCAGCCAGCCAGTGTAGACTGGCAACTACCCGGAGGAGAGCCTTCTCGGTGGCTGCTCCGACCCTCTGGAACGAACGCCCCGTGGAGATTCGGACCCTCACAACCCTCCAGTCCTTCCGCGCAGCCCTTAAAATCTGGCTGTCCCGGCTGGCCTGGGGTTAACGATTCTAACCCCACTCGAATTGTATGACTGTTGTGTTCTTAAATGATGTAGTGTCTCCATTTGTAAATTGTTTGTCTTTCCCCCCCCTTTTGAACTGTGAGCCGCCCAGAGTCCCCCCAGGGAAAAGGGCGGCATACAAATAAAGTGAAAATGAAATGAAAAAAAATTAGTTTTAAAATTAGTTTTAAATTAATGCTTTTGTCCCTTCAGAATTACTTATGCTTCAGATACCTTACACTTACTTGTGTGCGTGGTGAAGTGGTGATGGTGTTTATCAAGTTGTAGAAATTTTCCCAGGACAATAATAATAAATCACGATTATATGATTCTTACATAATCCATTGTCCTTCTTGTCCTGTTTCAACAACAAAAGTCTATTAAAGTTGTCCTTATTTGGATATTTTTAATACAAAACAATCCCAATTTTCTCATTTTATATTGTCCATCAACAGTTTTTCTAAAATACCTCTGACACCTAAACACAACATTGTTTATCAGGTGCTACCAAAGGCGTTAAAGATGTTAAAGAACTACTGAATGTAGTTATTAGGAAATTGAAGAACTCCTGAAATTTATTAATTATTTTTTAAAAAATCTTCACTTTATTTCCATTTCCCTCCCCTTCGGCATCTACCCTGGAGCTTCTTTTTAGGCAAGGATCTGAGCAATTAAGAAGCAGAAGTACTACCATCTATATACTGCTAAAACTCTCATTGACCCTTATCTGAGGGAAACAGTGCATTGTAGGGCAACAAGGCACCTCAAAAGGGCTAACTTAAAGAATATATGCAAATCCAAGACCCATTAATCCCAAGGAGAGATTAAATTAAAAATTGGGAAAGTTGTGACTATTTCAGTGCAACTGGCTGCTGCTGGACTTATGTGGTCTTCATTTTCAACATTCAATGACAGTTTCCTAGTCAGTTTCACAAACTCTCACTCTTGTTTCCATCCAGCAGCAACCACTTGGAAGGGAAGGGAAGATTTCCAATGTGCCTTATCAGGTTCTCACAAGGAAGCTGGCAGGAAGTCAAAAGTTCCTCCTGCTTTCACTGCTTTCTTGCTCACCCTTGGTTTCCCTGTTTGGATAAGAAAATGACCCATCAAAACAGGGATTGTTTGGTACATGTTTTAAAATAATTTAAAATAATTTAAAATGATTTTTTAGAGAAGTGTGTAAATGTAGAGCAAGTTCATATTAAAATGACTTTGTATTTAAATGTGTATTTATGTATAGTTATCTTCTTTGAGTTGAATATCAGCACAGAGATACTGTCAGTGTTCCAAATATCATGCAGAATTAAATCAGAGTCCAAGGCAGATCTATCCTTAAAGTTCCAATTTAATAAGACAGACATGTTGGTACATCTTTGCAAATCCCAATTCTGAAAACTTCCTGGGATTCCACACAGTTGAAAGTTCATGATCTTATCCCCACACCCATAAATCCATCACCACATGGTTCAATCTTCTTCGGCCACACTGGCATCTTCACCCAGCTGGTTCCGGTCAGGTGCAGAGGTGTGGAGACAAAAAATGACCTTGGGCTTCTAGAAAAGAATGACAACACATTCCACAATTCTACTCCTTTCTATTCCCCCCTCCCAACTACTACACTAATGAAACAGCATAATGAAATATTAGAAAGTGTGGCAGGCCAAAGATCCTAAAAGGAACATAACTACAGGCCTGACAGATACACTTCTACAATAGTTCACCTTCAGAAACAGAGTGATATGTTTTCTTTTTTGACACAACTGAGACATGGACAGGGGTTTTGAAATGTTCATTGAATTCCACTTTAAGAGCTTCCATTGAACATATAGGCTAACTTCCACATAGAACATAGCTAACAAACACTGACTTATGTGAAGCATATATTGGCATCAAATTTGGATTCTAAAACTCTACAGTAATCTTCCTCCATATGTTACCATCCATATGCATTACACTGCATAACTTTTCATACAACTTGGCACACATATGGAAGGAGGGGAATTCAAGTTGAAAAAAAGTCATTTTATATACAAACCTATAATGTACACATTTAATGATAGCAAAATATATTTCAACAAGATGTTTAGGGTAAGTCTGCCTAGAACCTGGAAAAACAAGTAAAAGAAATATGGGAATATATACAGAAATATGAATGAAAAAATACAAGAACTAAGATAGCATGAGAAATATATTGTATATAGGAAAGCAAGGCAGGTTAAGCAAATAACAAATTGTTTCAAAAGATGAACAATAAAACCATCAAAGAAATGAAAAGGGGAAAGGACAATGGAAGTGCTTTGGCTTTAAAGGCTATAATTTCACAGGAATTATACCCCTTAAATGTATTAACTCAGCCAAGATAGATACAGCATTTTGAGTAGGGCTACATCCCATCAGAACTTATAAACAACTATGAACAGTTTTGAATAAATTTCCATATGCTGAACACTAGATAATGTACAGATGGTGTCCTCTGGTTAGCTTGGCCAAATTAATTTGAGAAAAACAAATGTGACATTTTAGAAACAAAAAATATTAGACATCATTCTAGAAAAGTTTGGCTACAAAGGTTGTAGGATTGTTCTGCACCCACATGCACCCACATATTTTTGGAAAGAGATACTTTTTAAAAGATGCAGAGAGATACTAAAAATATAATTATTCACTTACTAGTGATAACTTGGAAATTTTCAAAATTGTTAACATACCTCTTGTTAGCAAACCTCAAATGTCCCAGGACACCTTAAATGAATGAGAATTGTTTAAGGATGTATTAACATGATGATACTGGTTGTAGTCATTTCTATTAGCTATGTCATAAAAACTGAAAATTCTCTGCCATATTATAGTATTTTAAATTGCAGCAGGACAAGCCGAGTGACATTTTCTGCAGATGTCGTTCCTTGCCTCAGATGTTAAATGAGCTTTTTTGTATGGACAGAGACCACCTGGAAGATCAAGAATTGATCATGTGTTGAAGCTGAAAACAATGTTCCTGACTCCAGAATTCCCAACCATTTCTCTCTACACTGGAAACCAGGTAATATTTTTTCATTAAACACTTATCAAAATTTTCACTATGTTAAACTCATATTAAAAATTTATATTTTACATATAGGGCAAAATTAAATTGAGGTATTTGTCCAAAAAGCATTGATTTTTAGTATCCAAAATCTGAATTTATATCTGTGTCTGTTTGGTTATATCTGTAGGACTGGATTAAAGTTGACACTTTTTTTTTAAAGTAGGATTTTCTAATAGGTATATATAACTATATTGCATAATATTATAATACCTTTCCCTTACACTCCATGTGACTTTTTGAGTACTCTGAATTACATTAACTGATCAGCCAACTTATGAATTAATTTAGTGAATCTCTTCTGTACACAAGCCAGTCCATTTGAACATTTGTTTGTTTCTTATCTATAACAAGTGACTGTGGGAAGGATACATAATATAAGTAATATATAATAAATATATATGACACCAAGTAATTATAGATATTAAAACAGCCAGGGCACTTAACACATTTGGTATGATGGGATGTGCACCTGGTGTAGTAGAAGTGGAGTTTTTTGGCCACACAAACTTTCCCACTAGACAGAATCTTGCCAAATTAAAGCTATAATTTTTTAACCTACCAGATTTATCCTGACATATTCTTGGATGTGGCTCTGAACCTCTTTCCCTCTTTTCTATCCAGCTCTAGAATCTCTCAAGATAAATCTCATAGGTTAAAAAGGTATAGTTTTAGTTTGGCAAGATTCTGTCTAGTAGGTATAAGCATATAAAAGTTTGGATTCAAATGATTTTTGCTCTGACATCATTGGCCTTGGGTCCAATCCTTGTGGACTCAGACTCAGGCAACAATGTCATGGCCTTATGAAAGTCCAACAGATTCAGAGTCATCCCAGATACAATATTCCAGAGGGCAGGGGCAATGGCAGAGAGGGCATGTCTAATGTTTCCTGCCAGCCAAAATTCCTTGGCTGATGACATGCCAAGGCAGCATACCCAAACTGCCTCACCTCATTGAACATACAGAAACAACTAGGGAGAAGATAGTTCCTTTGGTATCTTGGCCCAAATTCATGAAGGACTTTAAAGATGACAATCAACATCTTTCATTGCACCCAATAGTTTTACAAATATATTTCAGTACTGCCTGAGTATTTTCTTTAGGAATAATAGATATTTATTTAAGTGATTTTTTTAAAAAAAAATATTTATCTTAGCCAAGCTGCTGAAGCAGAGCTAGTAGCTGGAAAGTGAATGCAAACCACATTTCCCTGTTGTTGTTAGTGAGCATCTGTGGACATTTTGAGACACACAAAAAGAAGAATATTTTGCTGGCCATGATAAGCACTTGTAAATTACTGACCAAGCTGACTGAAAAATCATTAATTTAAATCTGCGGATGAAATCTTTGGAAGAAAAAGCATCTTTTGTCCACAGCACTACATAGGTATACACAATCAGAAATTAAA
Source organism: Thamnophis sirtalis (assembly GCF_051295495.1). Lineage (NCBI taxonomy): Eukaryota > Metazoa > Chordata > Lepidosauria > Squamata > Natricidae > Thamnophis > Thamnophis sirtalis. The sequence goes on along the minus strand of NW_028261388.1, from coordinate 32,781,997 downwards.
CAAACATTTGGGGGTTAATCAACATCTCAAATGTGAATCCATCCTTTTCTTTACAAAAAAGATTTGAGAAAGGACTTAATTGAGAGTTTAATCATATGAAAAATCAGATTTCTTACAACATGTTTTCTATGGTAAATAAAGCATTTGAAAGAAAATGGAATAAATTCTACTTTACAGCTATTTTTTTAAAATCCATTGCCCTTGTTTAAAATACAGATTTGGCATTCTCTTTTCTTTTTGTGCACCTACCCCTTTGTGTAATCTATTCCTCATAGTTATAAGAATGATGGAGTGAAAATCAGTAAACAAAGGGGTTTAATCTGAAGTTGTACTGAATAGGTGATCCTTCACCACATCTTTTTCAGCCGTTACCATGATCTTGAGATTCTGTCATATAAACAAGATTAACTTCCTCTTTTCTTACAGATGACAAAATCTGCTGGCTAAGAGTAACAGAAGCAAATCAATGAACATTTTGCTACAAAAAGAAATATTTTGCCCCAGGCCATATATTTGAAAGTTCAAGGGATAAGAGCTAAAATTGTTTACTTGCTCAGTCTGGAATTTTTTGTTATTAAAGCAATAAATAAAATTAAAGCAATAATAAGGTGATAATGTATTAATAAAACATATTCCCCAAGCTGTGTCTTGAGCTATGAAGCAGGATTAGATGGGCTAAAGTTTGAAAAACTGTTACTGGTAGTATTTTCAAACCTAATTTATGCATTTTTTTCTGGCAGGTTTGCTTTTTCATTGGTGGATCTCCTGCCAAAATCTAAATATGGTTTTTTTTTTCTTTTTTCTTTTATAAATGGTAATAATGTGGTAATAGCAAAGTACAGTTGCCAAGTTTAATATTATAATAGCAATGCAAATGAAACATATGATTTTAAAGGACTATATAAAAGATACAGCAAGAAAAAAATGTTTGGTAATTTATTTCAGAAATACATTGCTCAAGGAATTGCCCTAGAATGTTTGAAAGTTTTCCACCTTGCCCGTCTATTGCAAATCACTAATTCAAATATTGACAAAGAACACATGTCAGAAATCTACTGTGGATTTATTCTCCCAATATTGTATCATAATTGTTTTGGAAAATTCCCAAGTTTGAAATATATTTCAAAGTATATACTTAGTTTCTTGGTGTCTTGATTGATATTAATCCTGGGGATGAAGCCAAGAAAAGCATACACATCCTTGACAAGTGATATTTGCTCTGCATAAATGGAGCATGATTACACAAATATGTACCTCAAGATGGTTCAGTCCAAACTCATGTCCCAAGTGATTGTAAAATTTAATTATCATTTATTTAATAGAAAACATATCCCACAGCAAAATAGCAAACTTATCAGAGATAGGATATACAATATTAGGGATTTGCTTTGCCTTTCACATGGGAGCAATTATTGAAACAGATAGAATCCCCCAGTGCCATAATATTGCTAGCTGCAGTGGTAATATTTACTGCAGATGATTAATGCGATGCTGCATATGATGAAATGGAATGCACTCTATAAAAATTTATGCTATAATAAATTCATTTTAGAAAACAAGTGCCATACCAGATGATTAGAGGGAGAAAGACATAATAAAAAAAAGATATTCGAATATGCAGGAACATTATAGAGCAATTCATGAAGAAATTGATCTAGGAGAACCTTGATGACAACAGAGTGATTAACAGAACTCAACACGAATTTGCCAAGAACAAATTTTGTCAAACTAACTTTAGTTAATTGTTTTCCATTACATAACTTCATCAATAGATATAGCGAAGTACTGTGGACCTAAAGTACCACAGATGGTTCAATTAGAAAGCTCGCTAAGTCTGGACCATATGGTGTATCTGTTAGGAAGATCTATAGTTGCCTTAAAATATGTATTCAAAGAGTGCTTATCAATTTGTTTTCTCATAGTAGTAAAGTGCCAAGCCATGGTGCTGGAACTGGTAATCTTCAGATATACAATATATATACCCATCATGATAATCCACATCAGGATGAAATATTATGCAAAGTACAGAATAGTAAACCAAAGAAATTGAAGAATAAAAAATGAAAAGAAAATACAACTAAATCTAGTTTATATGAAATTATCCACTAGTCCAATGCATGGTAGTACACACAAACATACACACACACACACACACACTCAACAGGTGTTAAATTAGCCCTAGAAAAGCTGCTTCTTTGTTCCCAGAATGGTGTAGAAGGATATTGAGAATTACAATAGAAACATACTGAGAATTAAAATTTAAGGGGAAAGTTAATTGAAAGAAATTAACTGAAGATATTGAAACACTGCTAGTGCTTCTTTTCATTAAACTAGACATACCCAGTTCCTGCAACCGTTCTTCATATGTTTTAATCTCCAGTCTTCTAATCATCTTGGTTGCTCTTCTCTGCACTCTTTCTAGAATCTCCACATCTTTTTTACATCATAGTGACCAAAACTGAATACAGTATTCCAAGGTGGCCTTACCAAGGCATTATAAATGAAAGGCAGGTGTTGATTCAGGTGCTAAGAGTTAATTCTTCAGTAACCAGTTTGATAACAAAGGATGCCTATATTACAAATGGCACTGTAGTATTTGTCAAAACAACATTTAAATGCATTAATTTAGAAACAGAAAAAAATATAATTTACCCATCAGGATGGTAAGATTTTAGGTCTCCATCATAGGTGGGAATTCAACAAGTGTTAAATTAGCCGTAGAAAAGCTGTTCCTTTGTTCCCAGAATGGTGTAGAAGCATATTGAGAATCACAATAGAAACATACTGAGAATTAGAATTTAAGGGGAAAGTTAATTGAAAAAATGAATGTAAGAACCACAGACCTCAGACAAAAGACATTTCCCTGGTTCAGACTAAGCTCTCCAATGCATGCATATTTTCATACAAATCAGAATTCAGCTTGCTGTGCTTTGATTCTTTAATACAAGAGATTTTTCTGAACTATTGCACTCTAAAATATATAAAACTGTTTTAGGTGTTGCAAATTGTATCAGCCTCAAGATAGAAATGCATTTAGGATCTGTGAAGACACCTGTGAAGACTTTCCCTTCTCCAAATATGTGCTTGGGCTTCCTTTAAAATTTGGTATGGCACAAACCCTGGATAGTTCATGCACCACCCTGATGAAACTGAATAAGCCTGTTCAGTTTTGTCATAGCAAAGAGCCTGTTGTAGATTTTTCTCTGCTTGAGAGAAACAAGAGATATGGATAAGGCTGCAATAATAGCCCACCCTCTTTGAACAATTTCCACCTGGAAGTATGAATGCTCCCTACCTTATAGAGGTTTTATTTAGAAACCAAAGCATTGCTGGGTCATAAGTATTCTTGAGTGGAGAATGAGTAGATATGAAAAATTGTAAATATATTCATAGGTTACTATTTTTGAAGAATATTACATAAAGAGAAAGAAAAATGTAAACTTATATTATTCTAACAAATTAATGGAAAAAATTAAATATGGCTGGAAAAAAGCAATAGCTTAGGTAAAACATCTTGAGAAATACCTATGCCAGGGATGTCAAACTCACATCATCATGGCGACATCATGTGATGTATTGGGACTTTTTTTCCCTTTGCTAAACTGGGTGTGGCCAACATGTGATGCATCTGGCCCACAGGCCGGGAGTTTGACAGTCCTGACCAATGCAATTTGAGAAAACAGACTCATTTATCTACTTTACTTCCCATGTGCAAATGATATTTATAACTTTTCATTTATAATAATCCAGAAATCTATAGGTATTAGATGGGTTTCTTAGAATGAAAATGATTAAAAGATTTTGCTAACAGATTTTTTTAAACATCTGGAACAGCTTTATCATACCATATTTTTGGAGTATAAGACACACCTTTTTTCCTCAAAAAAGAGGCTGAAAATCTGGGTTTGTCTTATACATCAAATACAGCATTTTTTTGCTTCCCGAAGCCCTGCCCCTTCACCAAAATGGCAGTGCACACCCTTATGGAGGCTTTCAGAGAGCTCCTGGGGAGGGCAGAAATGAGAAAAGAATGCCCCATTTTTGCCCCCCTCAAGTCCCCAGGAGCAGTCTATAAGCCCCCATAAGTCTATGCATGCAATTTTGTTTTCACAAAAAAACAGGGCGTTTTTTGTTTATTTTTGCCCCCCCCCCCCCCCCGGAGCACTCTGCAAGTCCCCTCAAGGCTATTCCTGGCTTTTTTGGGGGGAAAATGCGCCCGTTTTCCCCCAAAAAATGGGCCGCTTTTGGGAGGTTTGCAGAGTGCAAAAACTTTTTCCCCCTTTTGGAATGCTCTTTAACCGATTGATGAGAATTACATTGATCAGGGGCTGTGCCAGCAGAAACACCTACCTATCTACTGTATTTCTGTCTCTCTATTTCTCTCTCTCTCTCTATTCCTCTACCTACCTACCTACATACATACACACACTCTCCTCCTTACCTACCTACTGTATTTCTCTCTTTCTCTCTTTCTCTCCTTCTCTCTTTCTCTCTTTCTCTCTTTCTCTCTCTCTATTCTTCTACCTACCTACCATACCTACCTAACTACTCTCTCTCTCTCCCTACCTATCTACTGTATTTCTGTCTTTCTCTCTTTCTATTTCTCTCTCTCTATCCCTCTACCCATCTACCTATCTACACACGCTCTCTCTCCCTACCTACCTATTGTATTTTTCTCTCTTTCTCTCCCTCTCTATCTTTCTATCTACTTACATACTTTTTTTTTAATCTGCCTCTTCAAAACCTTGGTATACTGCGGTGCATCTTATACTCTGAAAAATATGGCATGTTTTTATCTGAATGATGTTTCAGTGGCTAATTTCTGCTTCTGATTAATTCTTATTTCATTTTAAAATGCAGTCCAATACTGACACATATTATAGGTGTCTAAAGCAAAGAATACAGTGTGTGTATATACCAACATGTATACATATATACATATGTATCTGTATGTCTGTGTGTGTGTACACACACATACACACACACATTGTGTCCATTAAATTTCAATATAATACTCCCTATGGTTGTCATTGGACAGCCAGACAATATGTTGGCTGACAATGCGAGTGGTTATAAAAGGATCATTTGAACAAATTGATGGAAGATAAAGCTAACAGCAGCTGCTAATTATAATTATATACTAATGCTGTCAGTAAACCTGATTCAAGTAAATAGGATGTGATATGTACATGGATGCACACACATGATACCTTCTCAAATTAAATGTGTTTTTCTCCTGGGATTGTGTAGGAGCTAACAGATATTATGTGCGCCCACACATCTACCAAATAATCCTTTACACTTTTAATCTAGCTTGCTATTTAGCCTAATTATTACTAACTCAACTATATCTCTGAATAATAATTGCTATGGAACACTACTAATTTTAAAAAAGGCAGACAGTAAGATATGGGATCAATTTTATCTATAATGACTATTTCAGGGAGATTACATTCTGTCATTCACACTGTGCCAGTGTAAAAAAAAACCATAGCTAATGGTTACAATTCCATGTCAAGAATAATTTCTATGTCCAACCCCACCCTGAGGTTCAATTGCTGTGTGAATTCATCAGTGAACTCACTGCTACTATATGCATATTGAAGCAACTGAACTAAATTGACTTAACTATATTTGCTTGAATAAAATCAGCAAAGCATTCATTTTTTTATTAATTAGTTAAAGTCTTCCATGGAACATCTGGTTATTCTAATAAAGTATAAGAAGGGCCAAGATAAAAAAAGCATTTAGCTTTTTCATTGCCATCTAATCAAATCAGATTTTTTGCAGACCTAATATAGCAGCCATAACATTGCTGTATTTTATAAAAGTCTAGATTTAAAGATAGATATACTTATTCATCTCACTCAATTAAAATTAATTTTCTATAAAATTAGATCCTTTTCTTATAAAACAAACACATCTGCATATGTATTTATCTCCAAAACACAAAAATCACTCTGTCAACGATGTAGACAACTGTGCACATCAAACAAAAATGTCCTCTACCAGAAGAATGAAGAGGAGGAAGAGGAGGACAAAATAGAGGTAGGTTAAGTTGAAAGACTACTTATAATGGAAAAAGGAGGAAATAAAGGGCATTAAAGGAAGATAAGAGGGAGAAAGAGAAAGAAGTCCAATTTAGACATTTAAATTTACATTTCTAAGTCAAGCCTAGGAAAGCTAATCAGAAAAGTCATCTGGGTAACCACAATAAGGCCCAGAGCCATTTGAATCTTCCATCAATGTCTTCTTATCAACAGCATCTTGTCACAATTCACAAATTATTCTTGTGTAGAATCCCTCATCTTTACACATAGCAATGTTTTAAATATAAATAACTTTTTTCTCAAATATTTAGAAATTTGTAAATGTTTGAATAATTTTCTTTATGAATTTTTAATCGCATCCAGAAAAAGAGATTTAGGATCAAATAAGTGTGGACACCTGCAATTGGCAGTGTTTGTGTTAATGAAACTATATTTTAGGGTCAACCACTATTTTTTTTCTTTGCTGCATTTTCAGTAATAAAGACAAGAGTTAATCACTTCAATTATGGTTTATTGACACTGTAAATTTATAAGTAAGGAAAAGTCCATAAATCTTTTCTTGAACTAATTTTCTGTTCACTAACCCAACTTCATATATTTTTTTCATCTTCTCTGTCTTAAAGCCAGACATGCAATATGCTTGAGGCAATCTGTATTTGCATAACTGGTTTATAAATCCAGTATAATAATGTCCAAGCTCAGGCTAATGTTGTAACCTAAAGCAAAGGACTTCATTAACCCACTAAAATCAAATACATTAGCCCACCAAATTATTTTGACACTGTGAGTGGGCAAGCTACCTAAAAACATAGCCAGCACTTGTGCAACTATTGTCCTGCCTCTTTAAGCTCTCTCCCCAGCCATCACAGCAAGGAGGACTATGAAAGAGGTTGTGTGTAAATTCCCAAAGGATGTGTGTTATTCTCTTGGCTCTCTTGTGTTTTGGAGCCCACTGTCTTGGGTATACTTAAAGGAACCGTGACAGATGTATGAGACAAACATTCTGTTTGCTCCTTTTTCAGAGCAGTAAAATGCAAAAATAGTAAATTATAAAAATAAGATTGTTTCGTTTCCCAGAGATCCAAGCCTTGTCCTTAGCTATAGACATGAACTTTAAGTCCACACTTTGATTTAATTAAGTTAAATCAAATCAAGTAGGTTAATATTCTCATCATGATTAAAAATAGTAAGATTAGCTGAATTTATTTATTTTGTCAACTACGCATTTTATTTGTCAAGGTTGTCACAAATAGGCAAATGGATTATTGGGCATACTCATGGCTAATATTTATTAATGGACTTTGGGTCACACTTCACCTACTCTTGTTAAAAATGTTAATCTAAGAACTGGCTACATGGCAGAACTAGCTATTGAAATAAAGTAGTAGTAGAAGAAAGGCCCCAACGTGTCCTTCCAAATATGAAAATGCATTAACTTATCCCTCTGACACTGTTGGCATTAAGATACTACTCCAGTGACTCCACAACATGGTCCCTATAGTCTATAATAAATAGCATGAGAGAATATAAATGCAGCTGAAATTCTGCTCTTGAATTAATTTTGAATTAACTATCTCACTGTTTAAAGGATGAACTCTGGCATCAATAATTTTCCATTGTTCCATGTTTTTTATTTCAGCTTTGCTGCATAAAATGAGCAGCTGATATGTAAGAATGGAAAGCTATAGCCAGCATTCTTGAAATAATTTTAGAATATTTTTTCTAGATCAATGATAAGGAAGGAAATGAAAGATAAAGTAAACATTCTAGCAACCAAGTACAAAGAAGCCACAAATCTCATCCTTATTATGCTTTTGGCTGAAGCATGCATTCATTTCTAAAGTGTATGAAAAAATGAAGTAAATGAATTCCCATTTGTTTCTGTTTTCTTTCATCTCTTTCTTGAACAAGAGGTACTTAAAAATTACAAAATGGACTGAATTAATTTTTAATAGAAATGAACATACTGAAAAGCAAAGTACTACTGCAGAGTATCATTATTTCCAAGGACACTTACCTTTATAAGTATTCTTAAGTTGATAGCTGTAGCATCATGTTTTCTTGGCAAGTGTTCTGAAAGGAAAATGTCATAGTAGGAAGCTTCTTAGAGTGTAGCATCAAAGTTTAGAAGATAAAGGCTGAAAAGGATCTTTGAATTGTCTATTCCAAGTTCCATTACTTTGCCTTCTAATTAATGTACCCATGCTATGAGCTAGTTAGATTCCATTTTAAAATGTGCAATGTTTGTTGTAAGAGCAATTCTGTGAATTAGAATATTCTTAAACTTGGGCTCTTTCATCCATCTTAAACTTGCCAATAAGCAGTGTAGAATATTTCATTTTTTTACATAAATGGTGACTGATTGTTCTGTTTTTATAAACTTCTAAGGTCAGACATTTTGTGTGACAAAATATCTGAAAATTCACTTTTGAATTGAAAATTCAAGATGCAGACATCAGGATATGGATAGGTTTACATAATTATTAATATACAAATAAAGACGAATCAGCAATAAAGAGATACCACACAACTAAAATACAAATAATGAAAAAGTAACTAATGAATCTTCCAGAAATGAAATAATATACTTTTTCACACTAAATTTGACTTCTGTTAAATGAAATCAGTATATTAGACTGTATAACTCAACACACTACAGTGCTGCTGGAATGCATTAACACAGCATATTAGTATACCAATGATATCAGTTCATTTTTCAAATATGAAACAAACTATGATACAAATCTTTCAAATTTATGTATTGAAAATTCTATTGTTTCTAATAATTTACAATGCAGAATCTAATTAGAATTCAAAACATCTTCAATCTACCAGGTTATCTACCCTTATTATATGAACTTGCCTTGAGAGTCATGCACTCTGCCTAATGTAGATAGCTATCATTTTCTTATGCTTATTAAGAAATATTCTTAACATGGTAACTGAATATATATGTGTGTGTGTTTCAACCACATAGAAAATCTTATTATAGTAATTCCTGAGGTGTCCTTGGTGTTCTTTGAGCTTGGCTATTTTCTTGCAGACATATCAATACCCAACTAACATATGTCAGGATTCTATGTTCTAGCACTGGTGATGTTACTTATTTGGATTATGAATGTCTGCAAGAAAGCTCAGAGAGCACCAAGGATTTCACGACCTCTTTCACATCCACCCTTTCCTTGTCTTTCTTATCTACCTCCCACTACTACTCCCTTCTTTTCCAAATCACAGACCCTACTCCTTTCTAACACTCGTGATATTACCTAGTTGGGTCATGAATGTCTGCAAGAAAACTATCAAGCTCAGAGTGGTGTGATGCTAGTTCACCGCCTCGTGGTGCACCCTGAATAGCACAGCAGTGTGAACAACTAGCAACACGTGGCAACCAGACTACAGTGAAGAATTGGTAGCTAATGACAGTTGGCAGCCAGACATCTTTGTAGAACACCTGGATCTCTATGGATAAACAACTATAAGTCCCTGTATTTGCCATACTCTAAATAAATAAATAAATAAATAAATAAATAAATAAATAAATAAATAAATAAATAAATAAATAAATAAATAAATAAGTAAGTAAGTAAGTAAGTAAGTAAGTAAGTAAGTAAGTAAGTAAGTAAGTAAGTAAATCAATCAAGCTCAGAGAGCATCAAGGACTGCATAGCCTCTTTTTTTCCTCCTACTCTTCTTCTCCCTCCTGCCTGCAAACATTACTTACTCCTAGCACTGATTATGTTACTTATTTTGCATAATGAAACATCTGCAAGAACACAACCAAGCCCAGAGAGCAGCAAGAACCCATCATTTCAACCCCCAGCTAGAAATATTCTTTTTTATAATAATGTTTTGTGTAATTCGCAATATACTCTCAGATTTACATATTATGTTACTCTGACTGTATATGACCTTAAAGTTCCTATCATCAGCAGAAAATTTGGCTACCAATTTTAATTCAGGAAACTTTTCTGTTAATTTTGGACAAATCCCAAACAATTTGACTACTTCTTCGGCATCTAAAGTTGATCCTATATTTACTATAGGATCTATACATGTAAAAGTGTGATAACTTGTTTCTTACTTTGAATTGATTTTAATAGATCCCAAAGTAGAATTTATTTTTAACAATACTTTTTTTTTCCAGAAAAAAATAATCCTATGTCCAGATGTTATGAAGGAGATGCTTTGTTTTGAAGGAATCACATATTCACATATTTAGTAATCTTTGGTCCTCCAGATCTGTCTTAAGTTACAGAATTTATATGTGTTGATTAAACTTGTTTTGAATCTTGAATTTTTATCAAATACTATGAACAGTGTTAACAATTGAGAACCACAAGTTTCCATCTCCATTCCAGAGATAATACTGAGCACTTCTATTGAGAAATGACCATGGATATCATTTTTCACTTAGATAAGAATGGGTTATCCTTGCATGCAGGATTTTGTATCGTGCCCCTTATTTTTAATTTGAGTTTTAGACACATCAACTGCATTTTTATCTTATGATAAACTGTGATTTATCATGATAGGAATTAACCACTGAGAACCTCAGGCTTATACATTCTTCCCTTGCTTTTACCTCTGGCACAGCTCCCAATTTGCAATAAGGCAAACTATGACAGTGACTTTCAATCAGTATATTTAATATAACCTCTTACTTGTGATCCTGGATTTTAGTTTTCTGCTGAGTAATGCAGAACATTTATCTGTTAGTGCAGAAATGTGTTTCTAATTGCTTATAGAGTTGTAACAAGGGACTAAAACAGCTATTAATCACTAGTCTAAGTGCAGCTATACTTTCTTTTTGACATATATATTCATACTGAACTGTATTTATTTATTTATTAGATTTATACTCTGCCTTTTAATTAATTTTACCATGAGGGTAGTTTTAAAAATAAAAAGAATGTAAATTTTAGCTCAGTCAAAAAATATATAGATCAAGCAAACTTAATAATGAAGTAGAATGAACAGTTGAGCCTCAGGCAGAAGATCACGTGTTTTTACAAAGCCTCAAAATCCCAGTGGACCGCAAAGTTCATTTTGCCAGGGAAAACATAACCAGAGAGCTAAAAATGCAAAATCTTCCAACAATGAAGATAACTTCAAGTGATAAGAGATGATTATCTGAATAATCTGTCACATAAAATATCTTTAGAAATTTTTTCATCTCAGTCATTATTGGCCATAACTTTAAGTCAACATTAATTTGTACAATCACCCCAAAATATATTTAGATATAAGGCTGTCAGGACTTACTAAAAAAGAGACAAATTAAGACACTCATTATAATGGTTGAAATAGTTTATGTCTTATCCATATTAATTTAAAAGGATGTACCTAATGTACTCCTGAGTCCAGAGAGAGATGATTTTTTCATCCTTCCGGACTTTCTTTTAGATGTTGATAGATGTCTGTGTCCAAAAGTCCTGTGTCCAAAAACAATAGATCCATTTACAATAGATCTCAAACCAGACTCCTTTTCTTGTTTTAAATATGAAAATGTGGAACGTGGAATCCCAGGATTTCTGTTTTTTTCCCTTAAAGATGCCCTTGAGCTCTATAGCCTTACTTGAACAAATTTGTTTACCTTGGAACACAATTTTTTGATCATCCAAGAACTGCACTTGCCTTTTATAGAATGGATTAAGTAGTAAAAGCCCAAGACAAAACTATTCTGTCTCCTTTCACACATTAAATATTAAAATTTAGTTTTTATAGATTTCTCAGGATCCATATGCAAAGGTTATGGGTGATGGTGGTAAGATATGGTCCTGCAGATGGCAGAGATATATATACTTTTCCCAAATATTCAAAACAGAATAAGCAAACTTGTATATTTACCCAACCAAACTAAGTCAATTTAATGTTTTTACAAAAATAATCCTATTTGGCCCAAATCACAATTAGTAGTGCTCATCCTGAATTTTATCTTATCTTGCAGAAGAAGCAGATTCCCTGAAGGGCAAAGGTAAGGTATCTCTGATGAGCAAGAAAACAGATATACAAATTGTCGTAATTGACAAATCAGCAGTATGAGTAATGAAAACAAATGTGTGCTAACCAACTTAACTATCTCATAATATACACTTCCTATTGGGGTTGGGAAAGTGATAGAACAACTTTCTATAATCCATTTAGGGGAAAATAGCAATAGAACTTAAACTTATATACCACTTCAAAGTGCTTTACAGCCATCTCCAGTGGTTTACAGAATCACCATATTGCCTGCAACAATCTGGGCCCTCAGTTTACCAACCTTGGAAGGATGGAAGGATGAGTCAACCTTGAACCGGTGAAAATTGTAATGCTGAACTTCTGGCAGCCAGCAATCAACAGATAAAGTTTACTGATGGTAAATCTCCCATGCCTGCCCTTGAAGAGCATCCGGCGACTTCAGCTAGTCCAGAACGCAGCCGCGCGAGTGATTGTGGGTGCACCTCGGTTCACCCACATAACACCTATCCTCCGCGAGCTGCGCTGGCTACCTGTTGATCTCCGGGTGCGCTTCAAGGTGCTACTTGTCACTCATAAAGCCCTTCATGGTAGTGGGTCTGCGTACTTGAGAGACCGCCTCCTGCCAATTACCTCCCTGCGACCAATTAGATCACATAGATTAGGCCTCCTCCGAGTTCCATCTGCCAGTCAGTGTCGACTAGCAACTACATGGAGGAGAGCCTTTTCAGTAGTAGCTCCGATCCTTTGGAATGATCTCCCCATGGAAATTCGTACCCTCACCACCGTCCAGACCTTCCGCACAGCCCTTAAGACCTGGCTAGCCCGTCAGGCCTGGGGACAAAGATAATTGCCCCCACCCGAATGATGAGTGAATGTTGCTTACTATTTTACTTCTATGTATTGTTTGTGTCTATTGTCTGTATACCCCCTCCCTTCATTTTATGTAAGCCGCCCTGAGTCCCCTCAGGGAAAAGGGCAGCCTATAAGTATTAATAAATACTCAAATACTCAAATGCCTCATCATTAGCAAAACCCAAAATCAAAATGTACTGAAACTGTTCTTTCCATTGGAACCCACTTAGCCATCAGATACATCTGAAATGCTTTACAAAAATTTCACAATTTTCTGCAGTTTTTTGTGTTGTTACCAAATGTTAAATGTTTAAAAGAGAGGCCATTTAGACTTTACTCACCTCTGATCAGGTGGAACTTGGTAATTAACAAATCCTGTTAAAGGTATAACACTCATACTGTATGTCACAACTAAGCCTCAATATCTCAATTTTTTTTGTGAAAATCCATAGAAATATTGTTGCAGCTATCTTTTGAAGTACCATAATAGACATGATGGCACAGTGGTTAGAATAAAAAAAATCATACAAGATTCCAAAGAAAGAGGTTGTCTTGCTTCCAAATTTTAAATGGTATAAAAACATACTTATAATAATAGAAAAGAGAGAAAACGAAATTCTTGCATAATAGAGTAGCAATTTTGGAAGAAGCCAGCAGGTTAGCTAAAGGACTTCATATATATTTATGGTGTAAGCATATAGAAAGGAATAAATATTTAAAAGGACATATTATTAGACAAAAATTAATAAAATCATGGGATAAATAAACTCAACAATTTTAATTTTTAGCTTCTTCCTTAAATGCTTTTTATGTTGGAAACAATTCCAGGCAGGAAAATGTTATTAAAAATGCAGCTATGGTTCATTCAGATTCTATGAATAGCTTAAACACAGCAAGAAATACTGTGAATGCTTAAGTATGACATAGATGATGTACTTAATAATTGCTGAGATGATAAAATTAGATTTCAAGAAGGAAGCAGTGATGTTAAGACAAATAATTTGAAGCCATCATAAGAAACCTATACAATTTATTATTGAAAATATATAAACTTTTATTTGAATATGATACAAAAACAAAGAAACAAAAACTATATGATAAAATAAGTGCATTTTTTAAAAATGAATAATTAATTATAACACAACAATGGGAAGAATTATGAACTAAATTTATAAGATTACATAAAGTTATAATTTAAAGAAAAATGTGCAAAATATTCTATAGATAGTATTCAACTCCGTCAATAATGTTCTTTTATTTATTTATGAAACACATTTATATAGCTGCTCAATTCGCACATAAGTGACACCAGGAAACTTACAATATTTAAAAATCCATCATATAATGAACCAAAACAAAACACTATCCTACCATAGCAACAACAGTACAATTAGATTAGCCATTTGATCAGTTCCATTTCCATTTGTGACCCCCAGACCAGCTGACAAAGCTAGTGGTTCCAGAAAAGTAGTCCAGAAAAGTAGGGCGGTGTCCAACTTTACCTCAGGGGAATGATGCTTCAGAAAAAGATGGTTACCACCAAGAAAGCCCTTTTACATGCTCAATCCCAATTTATGGGACCATAATATGCCCTCTCTTCAGGGGTGAAATTCAGCAGGTTCTAACAGGTTCTGGAGAACCAGTAGCAGAAATTTTGAGTAGTTCAGAGAACCGGCAAATACCACCTCTAACTGACCCCAGAGCTGGGTGGGAAAGGAGATTTTGCAATATCCTTCCCCCAGGAGTGGGGAGGGAATGGGGATTTTGCAGTATTCTTCCTCTGGAGTTGGGGTGTGAATGAAGGTTTTGCAGTATCCTTCCCCTGCCATGCCCACCAAGTCACGTTCACAGAACTGGTAGTAAACAATTTGAATTTCACCTCTGCCTCCCTTCCACCCTAGTGGGTGGAGTGGATGTAACTGCGAAGAGGAGAAGAGCTGGGAGCTGAGTTAAGCACATCACACTATTGCATTCCCTCAAACAGTACAAGTATAACCCCTCTTGAATTGAACTTTAGTTGATTTTAGTTGTGCTTAGTTCTTTATTGGCTTAAATAAATCTCCTATGCTGAAACCTAACAGATGGTCCTGATTCTTTGTGCCTGATAGAGACAGTCCTTCAAATAACCTGGTCCGAATTCATATAGATTAATAGTTATTTATTAATGAATTTTTATAGCCACCTATTTTATGAGAAGTGACATGTCTATAAGAAACAATAATTATTCATGAAACAGAAGGAACATTTCAGCACAAAAATACTGGAAATATACATACTACAATTAGACAGTTTTAGAAAATGTACTTTAAAATGAAGCCGCAACTTTTCTTTCTAGGTATAATTTCTCCCCCCTCAAAAAAAACCCAACAGTGTTTAATGAGATACATGTGTACAAAAACAAAAATAAATTTTGCTCAATGCTGGAAGAAAGATACAATTCTGACAATAACTAATTGAGAATTTTATTGCTATTGCTATTCTGCTGACAGCAGGAAACCCTGTCAGGATTATGCTGCTGAAAATGCAAAGAGAGGGTCAATGCCTCCTCAAATTCTCCAAGACAAGTGGTGGTCTCTGTATGAATACTATACTAGAAACTAATCAAAGCCAAACAAATAACATGGTGGCCATCTAGTCCCTTTTTCCAACTTTGTGTCATTAGAACTTGTTCATTTCAAATGTTTAAACTCAACCCTTCTAGTCCCAAACTGTGGCTTAACTAGACAGCTGTAATATTGTTACATTGGTCAAATAATTGGTTGTGGCTGAACGATTAGCTGGGACATTGACATGGATCTCTTGTCGTGAGAGCATTTGCTTAGTCTGTCTGCCACTTTGCAGTCTGAAGAAATTAAGCATTCCCTCCCTAGTCCCAGATCCAAGGCTGTAAAAAACCTTTATGAATATGGTTGGGAGTGGACTGGGAGTGAGCTGAGCCTAGCCTTGGAAAGCAAAGCTGACGACTTTAGCTGCCTGGCTAATTAGTGTTTTCAGCGCTGCTTTTCTCAAGAGGGCACCAGGGACAGTGTTAGGCTAAGGTCAAGTTGATACTGACATTGGACACCAAGACTTCAAAGGTGCCAATGCTGTTTCTGAATAATTCTAAAAATGCAAATCTCCACTTTGATGGAAAGAAGCACCATCAATCAATGAGGCCTAGGGCCACCATATACCTTTGGGCTGACTTTAAACCTCTGTGACTTTTTCACACAAACATTTTTGCCTTTACTTTTATTCTTAAACTCACTTTCCCCAATTACTCACTTGGTACTATCAACCAGAGTGGCCAACACTTAACTCAAGACCATAGGGGTCATCTATCCAGACATCCAAATTCTCTGCTGGAAAGGTTTCAGGTCTTTTATAACCTGCTAGTTATTCAGCTAAATTGCTTAGCTACAAGACTGATTACATGCTGTCACTTTGTTTCTCTCCAGGCAGTGTCCTCCTTCTTTGGGGATCTGTTTTGCATCCTGGGATTTGCTATTTATTCTCATTCTCCCTATTCCCAGGAGTTTGTTCTTTTGTTTCCAGATGTTTGGTGTGTTAAGTATCAGAACATATGGAAGTGCTTCTCTCCTTTTATATGATAGCATCTGGAGCTCTCTTTCATTGATGCTGGTCCTAACTCTTTTTTTAAAAAAATCATAACAACAGATGGATTCTGGTTTTCAAAATAGAAAGGAGCCACAGTCTTATTAGTAGAAGCTGAGCAAAGCAGATATCAAAGGAATCAAAGACATCTCAAGTGAGACAATGCTACAGTCAGCATTCCAAATATCATCCAGAATTAAATCAGAGTCCAAGGCATAGCTTTCATCAAAGTTCCAATTTAATAAGAGAGACATGTTGGTACAATCTGTGGAAAACTGAGTCTGAAAGCTTCCTGGGGTTCCCACCCAGTTGAAAGTTCATGATCTTGTCCCCATGCCCACAAGTCCATCACATGGTCCAATCTTCCTCTTCCACCCTGGCATTTCCCCCCATCTAGTTCCGGTCAGGTGCAGAGGTGCGGAGACAAAGGATGACCTTGGGCTTCTAGAAAGGAATGTTTTATTTTGACAACAACACATTCTACAATTCTACTCCTTCCTATTTCCCCTCCCAATTACCCCACTAATGAAACAGCAGAGTAAAATGAGAGAGTGTGTGGCAGGCCAAAGATCCTAAAAGGAATATGACTGTAGGCCTGACAGCTACATTGGTGACTCAGACAACGGTGCTGGTTGTATTTCTGGAAAGAAGCACCAAAGGCCTAAAGGATTTGAATTAGAAAAGTTCCAAGCAGAAAATGTATGTCAAGAATTGAAAGCTCATTTATCTCTCACACAAGCCCCAAATGGTTACTGGTGAAGCTCCCTGTGAAGAATTGTGAAATGGATAGTAAGGTGATAAAGAATTCTAAGGTGAATGGTGTGTTTGTGTGTGTGTGTGTGTGTGTGTGTGTGTCTGTGTCTGTGTCTGTGTCTGTGTCTGTGTCTGTGTACACAAGCTCAATTTAAAAACAGAAATAAAAAGATCATATTGAGATATTTCCCAAAGATATTACATATGGTTTAAGGATATTATGCCTTGATGGAGAGTGCTCATTCAGCAAATGCCAAACAAGCTGAAGCTGGTTAAAAAATGTTTAGTTATGTTCACAATAAAAGGAAGAAGAACCAATATACTGTATCAGCTACTCAAAGACAACAAAATGGTAGAAGGGGGCAAATAAAAGTTGTTTATTCTTGCATTTATATATTTTTATGTTACTCAATGACACATATTATGGGCAATACAAAACTTAGTAGCAGGAAGAAACAAATCATGACTCACCCCAACAACCATCTCAATATACTATCAATCTATAAGTCCCCCTTGGGGAAAAGGGCGGCATATAAATGTAATCAAATCAAATCAAATCAAAATCAATCCAATGATCCCACTAATCTTACCAAGAAAGAAAGGATTTTTAAACAGTGTAGCTTTCAGAGCTTTCCAGAATGATGGGAGGTTGGGGGAAAAATAAACTGTGGAGGGTAGCGTTGTTGTATGCCACCCATAATAACATGTGTGTGTAGTTGGTGACAAAGTAAATTTGAGATGGTATGTATGTATGTATGTATGTATGTATGTATGTATGTAGGTAGGTAGGTAGGTAGGTAGGTAGGTAGATGGCTGATGGTGTCCAGCATCTGCCATAGCCTGAGTAATCCAAGCAGTAGGTGGAGGCAAAGGCGAGGGAGGGGGAGATGATCCAAGCATGCTGTGTGGGCTGCAAGATAGCTGAGATTTGGTGGCCAAGACCAGGCAGCTGGACACTGGAGGCTTATCTTTGCACAGTGGCACTGGCAGCAGATGGAGGCATAGGCATGGGGGAAAGGCAGGTTCCTGAGGCTCCAGGTGGGCTGCAAGCAAGCCGATAGATTCAAAGATGAGTCTCCTGTGGCCAGCTGGCCACCCCATCCCACCATCTCTCAGTTTGCCTGTGGCCCATGTGGCGCATCCAGATTGTGTGCCTTCCTCCGTGCCTCTGCATCCATCTGCTGATGACATTACCACATAAAGATGAGTGTCCCATGTCCAGCTGCCTGCTCTGGCCCACTGCCTCTCAGCTTGTCTGCTCTGTTGTGGCAATGAGCAAACAGAAGAAGTGGGCCTGCTGGATAGACCTGTCAGAACCACTGTCACACAGCAAGACAGGTGTTGGGTCATGGATGGCCTGGCTGTGGGGCTCTGAAGTAAGCTGGTGAGGGGCATGTGGTATGGGGCATGGGTTCCTTCCCCATTGCAGCTGCAAGCAAGCAGAAGAAATGCCTTGAAAATAAGCTCTAGTACTTATTTCGAAGACCAAAACAATATAAAACCAGGTCTTATTTTCATGGAAACACAGTATAAAATAAGAAATGATGCTAATATGGATTGTTCCTTTTCTCAAGCAAACAGCATGGTAAAATAAAGTGGATGGTGACTATTTGGTCTGCTTTTATAGAGTGCAACCTGGCTTTTCCAAGAAGACCAACAAATATATTTCTCCAAAATTAGAAGAGTTGCCTGCATAGTCCAAGAATGTGATTGAGATAGCAATTTCATATTACATCATGAAAGTCATACAGGTAAGTATTTTAATATTAGCAAGGGCTAAGCGTCTTCATGCACTTTGATCAAATGAGCCTCTTTCCAAATGCAGGGGATTTACATCAATGGTGCTATTACATGTGCCCATGATTCTGTAAGATCTTCAGTAGTCTTGAAGAAACCAGCTAATTGGTTTGGCTTCTTCTCCAGATGAAATGTTATAATGAAATTTCTCAATCTCATTCCAAAGTTGTGAGGCAAATAGATTCCTATTAAACATAGCTTCCACTATGGTCCACTTCCTAGGATTTTCTTCTTTATATAGGCAAATGCAAAGTTTCCCAGAGTTTAGTTCTCTCTCTCTCTATCTATCTATCTGTCTCTGTCTGTCTGTCTGTCTGTCTGTCTGTCTGTCTGTCTGTCTGTCTGTCTCTCTCTCTCTCTCTCTCTCTCTCTCTCTCTCTCTCTCTTTCTCTCTCCTAAATACTCTGGGATTGTTTATTTATCTTTTTTACAAAAAGAAAATTTTATGAAATTAAGACAGAAAAGAGTCAGAGCATGTATTATTAAGCACACACATAATTGGTTGTTATTAACATATATTTATCAGATTATAGCATATGTAACCTATTTGCTTTTGGGTAAAACATGCATGTTTTTTGTTTTAATATTTAGCATTTGGTAAATCTGGCCAATAATTTGGTTTCCAAAATATGAGTCTCACTTACTCATGACCAAATCCAAGACTGAATCAGGATGATGGGCACAATTTCTGACAATGTCAATGTGCTCACTTCAGCAGCACATATACTATAATTGGAATGGTACAGACAATGTTAAAATTAAAATAGATGGAAAGAATCCAAATATAAACCTTTCCATGAACCTATTAAAGATTCAGAAGAGTTGAATTGCATAATGTAGCTACAGAAATAGTATACCGTACTTAAAAAAAACACTGAAATGAAAACAAATATGAGGCTGAGGAGAAAAAATTCTAATCCCACCTGGAGTTTTTTCTTCATTTCTATACACACACTTGTCTCTATGAACTCCTTATTTTTGTTTCCCTTAAAAGATTGTGAAAAACACATATTGAGATCACTGGTTCTTATAAACCCCTTTAAGAGAAGGCTTGTTTTCCACATAAACTGTATATATATAACAGCTTGTTTGTTCCAACACTTATCTTGGGTCCCCAATGAGTAGTTATTGTGCAGCAGCACCTAATTCCTCTAAACAAAAAAACTCTGAAAGCATAATTTCTCAGGAGGACTGCCTGATGAGTGGCAGTGCTATGCTAATATATACATATGAAATACCGTAGATATGTAACAATAAGAGATAATAAGAACCTGTGAGAAAAGATAAATAAACTAGAATTCTATAGAATTAATATTTTATTCTTGCCACAGATGAAGTATTTCATTCAGGGAATAACTACAAGATAGTTATATAGGTGGAAATGAGCCACCACTAGATTTTACTCACTGTCTACTACAGGGATATTTAAATCTGCTCTGTGTGGCCGGCCTGGAAATAGCAAAGGACCAGCCTGCAGTGCCTCTGGCAGTCAAAATGGAGCACGGAAGTGTGTGGGAGTCCCTCACTCCCTGTTTTTGGCCTGGCATTCTGCTGACCAAAACAGGGTGCAGAGAGGCTTGCATTGCCCCCTCCCAGTGCCCCATTTTGGCCAGCAAAAGTGCTGCAGAAAGCATCCATCCCATCTCCCCCCCCTCTTTCCCCTAGTTGGCCCATGGAGGAGAACTAAAATGCTGATCCAGCCCTCGAAGAAATCCAGTTTGATATCCCTGGTCTACTTCATAAACAAATGATAGAGATACACTTTCAAGAACCTATAATACAAGTAGTGCTCTTTAACAACAGATATTGGGGGCCAAATTTTATTGCAAACAACATGGTAGTAAAGCATGATATCATGTGACTGTGCCACTTAATGATGGAAATTACATCACTTCTGGTTGCTGTCATTAAACAAATTGCCACAGATCATGAAAGCAAAGGCCTCACGTGGTTGCCATATGCAACTTTTTGCTGGTTTCCCCATTTTTTTGCTTATAGGAAGCCGGCAAAGAATGTTGCAAATGGTGAACACATGAATTCAGGATGCTATGACGGCCATAAGTCAAGGACTAGTTCAGTACTGTTGTAAGTTTGAAAGATTGCTGAAAGAATCATCATTAAACAAGGACTACGCTATACTGTGATGTACAGGTCTGTTTCCTTTGTCCAATAAACTGAATCAAAAATCTGGATGTGCAAAATATATTTCATTGCTTATTTACCTGGCATTATAGATAGCTCAAATGTAATATAAAAATATAAGGCTCAAACCCACATAAACATATTAACTATCAATGTTTCATATTTGATATTTGCCTTTTTTAAAGAGGGATAAAAACAATTTTGCTAAAAAAGTATGCTAATCTCAATCATATGGGTTGATAGGTACATTTTGCTCCCCTTCCCACTCTTATAATTCTTTTCTGAATTTGTTGTCATAATAAGGTTTATCTAGATGTAATTAGATGTTTTGAATTTGTCATAATTCTGATCTGTGTCACTGCCAGGTATGTTGCCTTTTAATGGAACTAATTTTGTCTAAAACATTTTATTTTGGTAGTACCTTACCAAAGTGCTATTTAGAACAATTATATTAACATTTTTACTGCCACTGCATGTTGTTTACGATTTCTATTACAGCAGACTGTTTGAACAATACTCACGTCTCATCACAATAATTAAAGTGAAGTAACATTAATCACCAAACTATTCTACTTTGAAAAAGGTCTAAATGTATCTAAAGGGAAAAAAATAAAATTCTAAATAATTAAGTCCATTAGTATTTTTAAGAGGACAGTATGATTTAATTATATCACATAGATACATTTCCATACACAGAAATATTCATATTTGCATTTAAATAAAGTTTTCTTGATAGAAAGTTCAAATAATGTGATCATTTCTTCCCATCACTTAATTGCTATTTATTTTTAGTGATATAATTTCACTTAATGAAGTCTTTGGCAATTACCAGTTTTAATATGCTTCTTAAATTTATTTTAAAACAAGCAAACAAAAAACTATTATTGTCTTGAGTCTGTCTGCTATCTAATAGAGAACCTCCTTTCTGTATGGACAAATATATTGTTTGAAATGTTCTCAGGAAAAAAGATCAAGCTCATTAAGAATGGAAATTTAGCATTGAGGAAGTTTTGTACATCACATAATTGATATATTCTAGCAATGCTGTATGAAAATACATTACTATAATCCTTACAGTAATCCAGAACTTTCATAGCTGAGCAAATTGGTTGTTAATTTTATGACCTTTGTTTCCATACATACTAAGTGAATTACAACTGTCATTAAGTAAATCACAACCATCATTAAGTGAATCTAGTTTTCCCTATTGACTTTGCTTGTCAGAAGCCAGATGGAAAGGCACAAATAATCCCTAGGATGTGGCAATTATCATAAATACATGTAAGTTGCCAAGTGCCCAAATTTTAATCACTTGACTTTGGCATATGTGATGGTTGAAGTGTGAGGATTGATGGCAAGAAACTTTTTTCAGCATTGTTGTAACTTCTAAAAAATCACTAAGTGAATAATTGTAAGTCAAGGATTCTCTTTATTTTCCTTTCCCTGTATAAATTTTTAGTAAACCAACATTTTACTAGGATTTAATTGAGAGACTTTAATTTCATAGAAAAACTAGTTCTGAGAAATCACTCTAAAGAGTATTTTGCCTTAACAGAAACTTTCATTGTAAAGACATATGGTTGGCACCTGCCTAGGGCTTATATGGACTTCCCACACATTCTTTTATTTATACATTTTATTTTTCTTCAATGCTTCTGAGTGTTGGCCACTGCCTCATACTGTGGGAAATCAAATAATTTCCTAAGAACCAATGCTGTGAGCTCAGATAGTCAAGGTCAAATGAGAGTACAGGGAGCTCATCCTTTCAGATCTGTAATTATGTTCAGATACTGCAGAAAAGCTTGCAGCATGCAAAACTTTTGTTAGTCTACAGCATTAAATGTGTCTGCAACTTGTGAGAAAGTTGGAAGAAATTGAAGTTGTAAAAGAAAAAGTCTTATTGCAGAGACAATTTCTAAGAAGGTTTGCTATGTAAATAGAGGTTGTGAAAAGAGAAAGGAACTTTTTACTGACAGACATGTGGGTATCAATATAAGCGAACTAGTTACAGTCCTAAAGATTAGGCAATGGGAGAGTGGATAGGCCCCCAAAAAGGAAGATAGATTGTGAGAGGGAGTTAAGAACTGAAGTTCAAAAACTTATAAATAAGATCACAATTTGGGTATGGCCCAGCAAAACAAATAAACAAGCAGATAAATAAAAGGGGTGAGGTAAAAATGAGAGTCAAAGAGCAAGAGAAGCAGATTTGAAATTAGCTGTAAGTTCCATCTTTACCGACAAAAGAAATTACACATGAGCCAACCAATTGTAACATATTGTGACCTAAAAACCAATGAATTCAATTCTTAATAGAGAGTTTGAATGCAATAAGCTAAGATACAACCTGACAAGTTCTAACAAGAACAAAATTTATGATATTCCGGCTTCTGTATAAACAAGTTTAACATAAAGAGAGCTCCATTTTAGGAAGTGGGAAGTAGAATTCATGTAAAATCTCATAAAATAGAGCCATGACATGAAATTTACCTTTATGTCTGGAATCTTTAGAAAAGGAAGATTACCTGTATACACCATTCAAAACATAGATATGAAGAAAGGCTTGAGGTGTGTGCAAGGAATACCAGAGTAGCTGAGCTAATATAGTGTAAAGAGCTGTAAGTTCACCTGTGAAACTGAGAAAATGGTTAGAGATCTAATCAAAGATGAGAAAGGCATTAGAATGACAACAAAATGAAAAAAGCAGTTAGAAAAACTGGCCCAGCCAACTAAAGGATATTTTGGCAGAGAGAATTAGAACAAGAACATTTTGGAAGAGTGGGAAGGAATGTTGCTTGACTATTGAACTGTTCATTCTCAACAGTTTGTACTCATATGTATGCAGTTCATGTGCCTGTCTGTTGTTCCCTAAAAAAAGTTAAGTAAAAGCTGTACAAAGTTCACAATTAGGGATTGAACATACAATTCATTATTGGATGCCCCATGAGAGAGGGACACTTACTGGAATTCCTTCTGATTATGTAAGGGTGCAATAGACTTAATGAGAATAAACTCTACTGGAACTGTAAAAAATGGTCACTTTTTTAGATACTGGAAGATCTATTTACAAATCAAATCTACATCCCCGAAAAATGGGAAGAAACAACTTTGAGGTTGCCCTTAACAGAATTGGAAATGATGCCCCTTTCTGACTCCACAAGAAGTTTCTATCCATGAATTTTATTATTAGAATTATAGGATTTAAGATCTGGAATAGATCTGAAGTTCAACCAAACTCCTGTCTATTCAAGAATTCATTTCTATAGCATCCCAATAGATACAGTTTGTATTTAACTCCTTCTGATGAATGAAAGTCCGCTACTCCCATTTTTCATTGTTGAACAGATCTTACATTGTTTTTTTTTCTGATATTCACCTGAAATCCACTCCCTTCTAATTTAAACCCATTATTTGTCCTTTTAAAAACTTTTCTGAACATCTGCTCTCCATCTTGTGCAGCTATTTAGATACTTGAAAACAGCATTTCCCTGAAATTTAGACAAAATATACCAAAGGTGTCTTACTTTTCCTTGCAGGTTCTTTATCATCTTGATGGTGTTTCTTTGGGCATGCTCCTGTTTCAAAGACTTTCCTAGAATGTGATGCCCACAACTAGTTTGTTTGTAACATTTGTTGGCTTATGTTTATATTGTAGTCCATCAAAATATGCAGATCCAGATTTTACAGGAATTCTGGTTGTTTTGTCAAATGTTCTTGATAAACCCTTGTGAGTTCCTTCAAAGGAGAAGGAAGGAAGGAAGGAAGGAAGGAAGGAAGGAAGGAAGGAAGGAAGGAAGGAAGGAAGGAACGATTTTGCTATTAATTTTATGTCAGAAATGAAAGCCATTGTATGTTTATTATACAGCTCTTTGTTACATTATCTACATTTTTCCTGTTCTAGTTCATTACTCTAATCATCTATTTTATTGATTACATATAATAAAATAATGTATGATACTGCAAAATCATCAACAAATTCTGATGACTGATTTTTAGTCATTTCTTTCCCTTAAATTCAATAGCCAGTTCCCAAGAATTCCAGCTTAGTTCATGTTTGTGTTTATGTGTGTATATTTATATAGTTAAAATACATTTATACATACATTGTAAAGGCATTCCTGTCTCAGTAAGAATTGCCTGTAACATGCTTCAGGCTTTTAATAAGATCAAAAGGAGATAGAAAGCAAGATGTTGCAACAGCACCTATCTTGGGGAAAGTATCAAGGGTTCACTGAGAAATATATTTTGAAGAGTCTTCTCTTTGATGGGGAAAAAGCATTTTCATCATTTTCATTTTATCTGGGGACATTTTTATAACAGGCACAGGCATCTTTATGAATTGGTCTCTTTCATGTGCTTTCCTATTGCTAAGATTCGTGCAACTAGTGTTTAAGAATCTGACTTAGTTGTTTTTTAATTCTTCAAAACTGAATTTTATCCAGCTCACTTTGAAACTGTTTTTATGGGGGGCTCAAATATTTACTGACAGTTTTGTGGATCAAACAGAAAAAAAAAACATTTCATCCAGCATCAGGTAGATTATGATAAGAAAAAGTTTTCTATTTCTGTTCCTCTAAGGACAAATTCAAATATTTAAAAATAGGTCCTTCCTGGATCTGTATTTATAGGAATAACCACATTCAATCAAAGCCTCATATGTTCATTTCTGAGCACATGAAGCCATTACACAGATGAGTTAAATGGATAATCCATTTTGTGACTAATGTGGATGTGTATATGAGTACCTGAGAAAAGTGGAAAAAATAGAGATATACATATAACGAATCTGATAACTATTTGAAATTTCTCATGATCTCAGGTCCAGAGAAATCATAGTCCACTTTTAAAAGAATGATTGAATGTTAGAATGAAAGGCCAAGATCCTTTGGAACACCTTGGCTCCTGAAGTGAGATTAGATCTCCCACCCTTCTGACTTTCTGTATGAACCTGATGACGAGCTGGCTTGGATCCCAATGTGAAATTTCATACTAGAATGGTTGATTGACTAATAGCAGTTCCCAGCTCCCCTCCCCTAAAATATTTTACTCATATATTTCATTATAACTTGTATTTTATTGTAATTTTATTGTGATTTGATATATTTGATCATATATTCATGGTTTCATTTTAATATTTGGACCCCCAGCTGCCTTGTAGTGAGAGGGGCAGAAAACAGATTAAATAATAAAAAATAAATGGTAATAATTTATGATCTGATGTGTTTTTAATAGAGATTTCTTGAAAAGGAACAACGAAAGCAAAACCTATGTCCTCTAGTGCTACAGGGTGGAAGAAAATGACCCTAGGAAATTCTCTTTATGTTGAGTTAAAGGTTAGAGTTGTTCCATATAGAACAGTCTGCCTTGGGGAATGTGGTCACCATCCCAGAAGAATATTTAAGCAGAAATTTAATGGAACTTATCTCACATTAGTTGCTGTGTAATGATGGAACATTGCAGGGGTAGACGGTTGAGCTGGAGGATCTCTTTCTAATGGTAGAAGACCTAAGAAGACATTATGTATTACAACAATACTGAGAAAAATGATTTGTATACCTTTTCCTAATGACACCAACATTACCTCTAGCTAAACATATTCTCTCTGGCGTCAGATTAATAAGCTTAGTCAGGGCTAGAACAGTGATTTTGCTTTATTTTCATTCAATATAACTTGAAAATATGCAATGAAATAAATCCATCTGGGTATGTTGTTACAGACTGATTATTTGTTTTGCCAATTTAGACCAAATCCAATGAGTTGCATTTCGGAGGGGAAAAAAACAGATTTTCTCATGCAACAGTCACAAAGAATTGTTTCATTCACTATGTAAGGGAAGCAGAGAACGGTACAACTCAGCCCATCAGGGAACACAAGTGCTCCAGGCCAGCCAAATTACTTTGGTATATGAGCCAGAAAATTCCTTAGGCTCTTCTTCATATTCCCATCAGTAAAAATACAATAGCAAAATAGCTAGCAATTTACTATCCATTCATGCAGCTATTATTTAAAGCAAATAAAACATAAGAAAGGGAGTGGCTAGGAACACATTTTACCATGCTGAAAGAGCCTACTGATGTCTTCTCTTTAGCTGACTTGTTCCCTGCATGATATGGTCACTATCAGTGCATCTCTGCTTCATTATGGAACCAAAGTTAGTCACTGGTAGCCAAAGCTGTTTTTAGAAGACTTGCTCTCCTAATGCAAGAGCTAAAACAGAACTACACTATACATTTTTTCCCAAATTTGGTTTTGGCATTAAGAGACACCCTTCAGTGTAAAAGTGGAAGAATGCCACCTTTTCTACTTTTTAAAAAGCTTCTTGGATGCTAAGCATACAGATCTCACAGACCAGCTGCACTGAAAGGATGTATTGTATATCAGACAGATATAATGTTATTGCAACTGACAGAAAGATGACATGACAGGCTTGGCTGACAATACAGTGCCTTGCTTTGGATTATTTGTTCTTTCAAAATTATAAACTTTTTAATCTACAAGGTCTCAAAGGAGGTGAGACCCTTTATAAATCTGATGGCAATGTGTGACATAAAACCAAAGCATCGGAAGAAAATAATACGGTGGGAGGGAATAAAAGCAGTGGTTTTGAGATCTACGGTATAGCTATAAAACAAAACCAAATACACTGCTAAAAGAAAGGTTATGCTTGAAGGTTGCAGCAGGATGAGACGGTGAGGCAGTCAAGTCCTATTTACGGCCAATCATTTACCATGTATGCTAGCTTCCCTGCCTTTGATCAGAGATTTTTAAATCATTTTTCAGACAAAGGATTGTTGCTTATTTTTGAGTCATGTGTTTACAAAAAGCTGAGTGGTTGTAGAAAAAGGCAAACATTCTTGATTTTAAATGCAAATTAAGTTAAATTACGATAGTTAATCTGAATACTATTAAAATTCTATTTTGGCTACAATTTTTGGAGGCTACTGATTGTATATCTTGGTTTATTTGGGTTGCAGCTTAGGCTGACCATGCTCTTTTGCCTCTAGACTTTTTAAAGTGTTCTTAGCAGAGCTTAGCTAGCATTCATTTGCCAAAAGGTGATAAATAAGAGCTTGAGCCTAATCTCTGTAATAATGCTTGAGTGACAGTCCCATGCTGATGCTTATTTTAAACATACAATATCTAAGCTACATTCAGGATCTGACTATAGTTCATTTCATGCACTTAGGAAAATGGTAATAATATATTTACTTCTTTAAAAAGTACAGACAAGCATCTATTCATGTTTCTACCCTCCCTATGTCACATTCAATATGTAGAGGTTAACTATCTGCAACCTTTTATATCTATAAGGGTTTCCATGCCAACAGGAATTCTGGATACATCCTAATTTACACAGATAGCCTCCGCTTATGAGATAATTCTCCATTGGAGGTATTTGTCATTCATTCTTGGAAATACCAAAAAAAGGTGGTTAACATACCTGTTCCTGTTATCTCTAAAAAGTAGTAAACTGGCATTGGTTTCCTACATAAATAGTGATTACTAGAAAGGAGAAAAAATGTAAAATTAGAATCAAAAGGCTCTGGCTATTTGTGTGTCCTTGCAGCATGTAGCACTTTTAGAGGATATTTCATTTTAAATTAATGATTATATCAGACAAGAAAAGAAAACAGTGTCAGGAGAAGTAGTACTAGCTGCTTAATTATTTTCATATTATAGTGCCATTGAATAACCTGAGGACCAAATCTGAATTACATGATCAAGCCCTGATTTCACAACATAAGTTTTCACAGAGGCAAAATAAATTTCATTACAAAACTGCAGAAACCTTTTAGACTTCATAAAAAGTGGCCATACAAAACACAAATGTTCATAATAGTTAAGTGATTATCTCTAGGTACATTGGATTTTATAACCTAACCGCCTCTACAATTGTTAAATAAATTGAAGCATAATTACCCTTTCTTTTTACATTTCTATGGATTTTGTGAGGCCGTTCTTTGAACAAAGTAGATACATTCGGAAAAATAAAAGATAATGTACAAATTAGGCAAATGTTTGCAAAAATGATAGGGAGAATTGCATATAAAAATCTGTATAGTTAATGTAATGTAATTAAAGGCTTGACCATCATGTGCTATTTAACAAAATGAACAGATGCATTTCTTTTTCTCACTCAGCATAAGGCAGATGGTTCTTTTTTTTTTTTTTAATAAGCCATTGTATATACAATATAAAGAAGCAATAGGTAATATTGTCAGAGTCCATAGTGGTCACATTACTAATTTAAATCATAGTGTTAGTGAGGGAATGCCTTATTTATTTAACTTTCACAATAATCCATTGAAGTTTCAGCACTGTTTCCAAATTTTATGCAGTCTTTCCAAAACTGTTAATCGTTACAATGAACTTTATTTATTAATTATATAGAATTTTTCAAAAACAATGCATTTTTAATCAAAACTGAGTTTTATGAGCAATTAGGAAAAAGGGAAAAATCACCTCCATTTAATTTAAATGTGGGCCTTTGAAATAGAAACTTCTAGAGTGTCACCTGCAACATACTGCATTTTGTGAAAGTCTAGTTACCAACAATTGTAGATTCCCTTCGGTAAAAAAGCATGGGCTTTGTTGTATGTCATCCATTCAGACCCATCTTGCTATTCCCTTTAAATGGAAGCATGTTCAGAGGATAGAATAGCAATAGCACTTAAACTTAAATATCACACCATTGTGTCAAATTGTCTTTATTATTTCTACCTGTATGACAAAGCCAACAATATACTTCATTAATGCTGGTCACTCACTTTGTATTCCTTCATCATGCATTCATTCTTGATGCTATCCATATTCTTTTACCACACGTGCATCTTATGTACTCCAGTCTCATTGCATTTAATTTTTATGTTTTTGCAGACATACATATCTCCAACTGTACAATAAAGGGGACAGAAGGATATTCCTATAGATAATTGTTTTTGCTGCTTTCCACAAACTTTCATTTACTGTAATATAATATCCACAGTTTTGTATTAGGATTTGCACATGTTAAAATTCCTTGCATTTTGCAACTCTAGTAAACATTCTATACAAAATATAAAAATACAAAAAAATCCACTTTATTAATACACACACACACACACACACACACACACACATTAATGTATAACTTGCAATTGTCCATTTCACACATAATATTTGGATCTTTGATACATTCATTTTCAACTCTATGCTTCCTCTTGCAAAATGTAGCCTAACATTTGCTTTAAATTCTTTGGTTTCCAACCAACAAATCTTTAATGTCATTTTATGCATTTATCCATTAATACTTTAAACAAAAAAGGAGGCCATTCTATAGCATTGTCTTCTTTTCTACTTGATGCAGAATTACTTTGCTAAGTAATACATTTATTCTCATGCATGTTTTACATCCATCATACCACTTTTTATCACATTCAGTAACCAACCTACAATATTTCATAATCCAAGCCTACTTGTTTCATTTCTGTTTACTTTGTCAAAAAATGTCTTTCTCACACATTTATTTTATATTCTTTATTTATATGTTAACACATGGACTCATGCCAGTATTCACAAAAAATAATATAGATAATCCAAATGAGATTTATATTTTATTGATATAAAATATTATAGGTAATAGTAATGACAGATGTATCAATGACAGATCTTAACAGTTCTGAATAATTCATTTCTAAAACATTTCAAGAAGTTATGAATAATGGAAACATCAGGATCTCTGGTTGCATTTTATTCCACTAGACTGAGTTACTGCTGAGAAACAAAATGTTCTTTCGGATCTCACATGGGCCAGGAATCCTTAGCATTCTCTGCCGTTCCACCCTATATTCTTCTATTTTTTAAACTGTATACTTCTAAACTCACTCCTTTTTCCATCTTATTTATTTCATTACATTTTTTAAAAAAGTGTTAAAAATTTATTCTTAAGAAATCTCCAAAACAACCTTGATGGAGAAAAAAAGAAAATCATTTAACAATCTCTATTCCTCCAGGTCCAGGTAAAAAGTGGGAATGATTTATTTATTTCAAGTAATAGATTTTATTAACTAAACTTTTGACTGCATGCAAGGAAAGCAGCAGAACCAGGAGAAGTCTTTCTTTGACTCCCCAAAACTCTGTCAGAAATGAGTCTTTGTTTGACAAAACATGAGAAAACTGACTGCCTCTTTGTCAGCCATAAGCAAACCAGGACTGTATATAATCTCTCCTTATTGTTTGATGTATATACTAAGTATGAGGAGAACTGAATTGAAAGAAATTAAACTGTTTCAAAATTGGGAAATGATGTATCAAAAACCTGTACCATGCTGATGACATTACCCTGATAACTAAAAATTTAAATGTTCTACTAATTATAGTCAAAAAATAACACTATTGACAACATATGAAGACTAAATTAATGACAATAGGTACAATCACTAGCATTAGAAGTGGCAATGAATATTGATATAATGGCAGGGGTGTCAAACTTGATTTCTTCAAGGGCCAGATCATCATTGTACTCTCTTCTACGGAATGACAGGGGGGGAAGTGAAGGGGAGAGATGGGATGGATGCCTCCTGCATCATTTTGCCAGCCAAAACAGGGCTTGCTTATTTATTTATTTATTTATTTATTTATTTATTTATTTATTTATTTATTTATTTATTTATTTATTTATTTATTTATTTATTTATTTATTTATTTATTCATTCATTCATTCATTCATTCATTCATTTATTCCACCAGCCAACCACTACACAGGTGATTCCAGACAGCATTCTACCGTATATGGAACTACAAAGATTAGAAGAATGCAAACAATGGTTCTCCTTCTGACATGTCATGAACGGGACAGTTTGATTTTGAAAAAACAGGAGAGTAGAATATTGAGACATTTGGTGTTAAAGAAGATTGCTAAGAATAAGGATATGCAAGAAAAAGCTCATACCACAAATCAATTCAGAGTTCTTACTCAAGGTACAAATTGTCAAGTTCACATATTTAGAGTATATTGTGATGACCTAACTCTTTGGAGAAATCTATAATGCTAGAAAAGGTGGGAAGGAAAAAAAAGAGGACAACTAGCAACAAAATTGATAAATCCAGTTACAGCAGTAATGAAGACACTGTTGAAGACTTGAAAGACCAGTTTGAAAACATCATTTAGAAGAAAACCTAAGAGGTTATTAAGAGTCGATACTGCATTAATCCCACATAATCAATCAATGCCATAAAGTAATCTCAACTCATTTAATTGTATTTACTTTGATAGGTGATTCCTCTTCAGGCCTCCTCACCCACTTCCAAAACTTATTTTTATTTCCAGCAAAATCACTGTCCATGTTCTATGCAACATTGCTCTGCATTTCATAAACTACAACCTTTCGAACCATATTTTCTATATTTACATTATACAGTAGTTTTATTGTTCCTTTTTGCAGTAATCCTTCTCTTATATCCATATTTCCTATTCCCAATTCATTTCACCTGATCATTTCACCAAGCATTCATTTTCCTGCTTCCTATTAAAATAATTTCATATACACTTCTGTGACACTTGTGAACACAAACCTTTCCAATTTACTCCAAGCAGCCTTCACATTTTTTATAGCCATGTTCTATTTGTAAATTATGTTAATTATTTCATTCCATGTTAGTTATACCATAACCTACTGTTTCTTTTTGTCAGTCTCCTTTTCTCTTCCTCCTTCTTTTACAAAAACTCCACTTTTGACATTATATAAAAAAAGTTTATGCCAAATGCCACATCAATCTTTTACCCTTCACCAATATTCTGAATCTTTTATCATAAACAATAAAAGCAATCATGCATCAATTTCCATTCATTGCTTTGCCATGAATATACCTGAAGAGTTCTATGTTTAAACCATGTGCTCAATTCATTATTCTAAGATGATGCTCACAAAACAATTACCTTTCTTATTCATTCTTAGATTTCCTAATGACCCAGTCACATGCATGATACTCTCTTATTTAATTCCCACCAGTTTGTTCATGTCAGACAGCAGAATTTTTTTCTAAATTATATTAATTCACAATATTATATTTTTATTAAAACTTATTTCTAGTTTAAAGGTGTCTGAAAAAGTGGTCATGGCAGGCAAATAATGGAAAACTTAATCTATTGTCTATGTTCTTTGTGACATTGTAGAGTAAACTTTGTGTAATAATGGTACAATTTTTGTCCATTTTTGTCATTTGGATGAAGCCATAAAAATCATGTGGATACAACTGCTATAGTTTTTTTATTATTATCATTTTCTGGAATGTACCAAAAATCTGTCACCAAATGTGAACTATTACATATGTGTTAATACACACACACACACACACACAGAGAGAGAGAGAGAGAGAGAGAGAGAGAGAGAGTTACAGTTTATACTTATAAACATATGTGTTGTGGCCCAGCAGGAGCCGTTGGAGCTGCCACCAGACTCCAACAGCAAGGGGCCACATGAGTCAGCCCTGGAGGATGTGGAGGACCCTGGACAGGGTTCCAACTCCAAGCAGGGCGCAGAGAGACTGGTTGGCCACCAGGTGGTGCCTGAGCTTGGATCAGTGGGGAGGAGACAAGGGAGAGTGATCCAGAAACCAACTGCGAGTTGTTCCGGGATGCACGACGTCGAAGGGCTACTCGGTGTCAAGAACAACTATGTAATTACAGGAGGTAATTACGCTCAGCTGATGGTCATTAGGCTCCTCTCCAGACTATAAAAGAGATTGCTTGTGCCATGCCCTTCTTGCAGAAGTCAATGCTTTGACTAAAGAGAAACAAACTTGGGAGGCTGGATTGCTGCCAGAGTTTGTCTGAATTGCTGCCAAAGTTTGTCGGCCTTCCTGCCAAGGTCCTTATCTGTTTGTTTACTTGGCTTTCAGCCAGCGAGAGTCTGAACTTGTTATTAAAGGACATTCTCATTTAAGCTTGTCTCGGCATTCATTACTGGATGGAGGAGGGGGTCAGAACATATATGCATCAGTGTTGTGTTGCTAGCCAGTTTACTACCGGTTCACTCGTGCTCGCGTGTGCACACAACACTTCTACCCATGCGCAGAAGCATCTAGGCGGGTGGGCGAAGCGTTCCACTGCCACCACTACTGGTTTGGCCGAACTGGGTCGAACCAAAAACAACCCATCTCTGATATGCATAACATATTATATTAATTCATAATTCCTGATTGTTGACATACTTTCAATTCTTTCAGTCATATGTAAATCTATATCTGTAAATGTTCTGTCCATTTCATAATATTTGACCATGTTCATTAAGAATCCGTTGAATGTTTCTTTTTTATTTCTCATACACAATAATGTATTTATTCATTTTATTTTTTAATTTGTTTCTCTAATTTGTTTTGTGATGCAATCTTCCATCTCATACAATGTATGAGTTGGAATAAACAATGTAGTCCACCATTTTACCAAGTATATGAATTCATTAATACAGCATTTCTATAATACAGCATTAATCCTTTTAAAGACAATTCCAGAGAAAGAGAATCTACCACCTGATGGCATGATCATTATCTATGGGCATAGATAATAACACTTTTTGCCTATCATGACTTTGGCTAATCAACCTTTGGCATATTTTGTTGTTGTTGTTAAGAGAATCTGACCAGTCTAAGAACTACCAATGCCAAATGCAGTATTCCTTTCTAATGGTAAAATTATTTTCAGAGTGTTATGACATGTTTTGGGTCATTATAGCTCAAATAGAGCCAAGGTCCAGCTTTCCTATATAAATTGGAACCCTCTAATTGAGAAATCTACCTTATAAGACAATATATTATTGTTTACAATGCTTGGAAGTATATGCAGCATACTGATATGCATTCAGGATGCTCTTGTATTCAATAATGTGAACTGTATCCTTGCAAAGAAGGAAAAATAAGAGTCAAACCTGTAACAGCTCCAGCCTCTTTCAAATCATTGATTTTTTTTCATTGAATAGTTCAAGATTGTTTTGTAAATATATAAGGCCATTATGATAAAAAATGGACTTTTATAGAGTCAGAAGAATACATCATTCTATTGCTGGTGTCACCATAGCAGCTAGAATATGCATGTATGTTGGCATGAAGAGCATGTTCTGTTGCACTGGCAATTCATTTAAAGTAACTTTTCCTGCAGTCCATCAATTTGTTGCAATAGCTGCAAAGAGACTAAGAGTTATTATGCAGCCGGCTGTAAATTTAACCTGTATGAGCTAATGCAGATGTTGAATCCTGCCCTGAAGGCAATATTGAGCCAAAGTCAAACAAAGGTGGATTTCATAAGCTTCAATACTGAAATTAATCAAGACCTACCTTTGCAACTTCATTTTATTTTCTTCTAGTTTTCAAAACAGTAATATAATAATACTTCAAGTGTTTACCAGAAACCTTCTTTATACAATCTCAATCCATAACAGTGTTAATAGCTGGAATGTATAAAATTATAAGTGTGATCTTCTTTTACTAATAGAAAAGGAAACAGAAACCTCATTGGTACTTAACTCTCCTCAAAAATGACTATTCACCTTATAAATATTATTTTCAATCATTTGATTTTAAATTATATTACATTCTTCTGCTATGCTGAAACATTTCGTTCAGGCATTGTTATTCAATGAATTCAATTCATTGATGATTGATTTCTATACATTACTAAACTTAAGTTAGCTACAATATAGTTAATGTGTATCTGAAAGAGGGAGGGTGAATCCTTTAAGCTATAGAATCATACTTTTTCAGGTGTTCTGCAGCCTTCCAGGTTGCAGTTATATCCATGGGACTATATAATGGGGAGACTCACTCCATGTAAATGTTTTTAGCTAAGGAATGTGGGCAGAAAGGAAAGATGAAGAATGATGAAGGGAAATATAATGCAAAACCCAGCAACAATAGAATGTTTTGCTCCTTTAAATAATAAAAGTTTGAAAATATCACCAAAGGAAAATCTAAAAATCCAAAGAACTGAGATGCTAAAGCAGGAACCTTTTTTCACAGATGAGAAAATTTCGAGAAATAGATTTTGGCAAAATATTACTATATCTATAGTGCCTATGAGCACTAATATATCCACAAATTATTCTGCTAATGACTGCCAGCTTCCTATACAAAATGAGTTTAATTTTAGTTTCTTTTAATTAACATGGGGAAAAATGGCATACTGCAATGCAAAGTACCAACTTCTAATATAGTTATTATTTTCATGTGTGTATTGGGGTTTACACTTGTTCATAACACAATCAGTGTAAAAAGTAATATTACACCTATTTCTTTTAAAAAATATTTAAGTTAGAGCTATTATATATCCACTGAAAACTTCCAAAGTATCACTAGATGGTATAACTTTGCTTCATGTTTACTTCAGTTTCTGAAAGTAAGAAATGGTAGCCCTATTTTACCTAAAACTTTCTTACATATTTCTTCACATCTCTTTTCTGCATAGCCCCCAGTAACAAACTGTGTTCTAAATTTTACACCACAAACTGCTACAAGCATTTGTTGATTTTTCCATTAAAAGCATCATAGTCTTCCTTTGGGAAAATCAATGTCGATAGGTATACAGTATTAAGTGTGGTGCATGGCTTCAGCCTAGAGGGAAGGGAAAATAAATTGGTGTCTCATTATCAATGTCCTGAGGCAAGGATTATATTCTGGCAAATTGATCTGGAAACTTTTTTTGCAAACTGGCAAGTCTTTTCTTATAACTACCTTGTAACAGTATCTCACATGTCAAATTCCAAATTCTAATTTCAGGTATGACTATCCACCCAAGAAGGTGGCCCTATCAATTATTTCTTAAATGGATAGCTATAATCTATAAGCAAGGTCAGAAGTAGCCCTCTTAAATCCACTGAGGTGGGAAATGTAGTCCCATATAGAAGACATCAGAACACTTCGACGAAAAGTAGAATAGCCTGTTGCTTATTCTGTTGATCAAGTTGAAAAAATATTAGGCACAATAAAGAGAGAAAAGGGACAGTAAAATTACCTCTTTCTCCAAGCATCAAGCTTTTGCCTTATTATGCACCCATGAATCTCATCCTTATGGAGTCCTTTTTCTGATGACGTATCATGAGTAGTGACTTTAACACAGCAAGAGAAGCTTGAAGGTCTGAGGGTTGTGCTTAGGTCATTGTGATTTCTGGTTTGCTTGTATCTTTGCTTCTTTTTTAGCTGCAGTCTTGGAATGACATTGATAGAACCATTGTTGATAACGTTCACTATTGTCCAAAATGTTCCCTATTCAAATATTGTTGCAAGATGGATTGAATACTAAAATTGTCCATTTAATTGATAAATAAGATAAATGTAATAATAAGTAAGCATATAACTCAGTGGGCTAGGATGCTGAGCTTGTCGATCAGAAGGTCAGCAGTTCAGCGGTTTGAATCCCTAACACCGCAGAATGGAGTGAGCCTTGTTACTTATCCCAGCTTCTGCCAACCAAGCAGTTCAAAAGCATGTAAAAATGGAAGTAGAAAAATAGGGAGCAACTTTGGTGGTAAGATAACAGCGTTCCGTGTGCCTTGAGCATTTAGTCATGCTGGCCATATGATCATGGAGATGTTTTCAGACAGCGCTGGGTCTTTGGCTTTGAAACAGAGATGAGCATCACCCCCTTGAATCAGACGCAACTAGCACATATTTGTGAGGAGACCCTTTACCTTACTTTAAGCATATAGCAATATATTATCTATCTATGTTTATATCTATATGATTTGTTTGGGGATCAACAAAAATAATAAAGCACTGTCAAAGGTCCATCTTTCTTCCTTCTTTCCAATGCTTATTTTCTAAAAAGAAATCAAAACAAAACATAGAATAATAATGTTTCTATACTGCCAAACAGAGTGTTCTCATTCAACCAAAGAAGGCAACAAAAATCCAAGTATTGAAAATCAAATGCTGTATAAAAGAAATTTCAAACATCAGAGAACATTTAGATATGATTAAAACCAAAATAGAAAGAGAAATAAATGGATAAGTATCTTTCCCCTGTAACAGTTCCATTTCACACTCCAGATACTTACAATAGAGAACTCTGATTACCTTCCACAGGCTGCTAGACAGTAGGCTGAAAGCTTTGCTGGGTCAAGAATTACAGATCACTATTACTGTAAATATAATGAGAGATTCATTCTTCTTTTATATTGACTACAAGTGCACAGATAACAGTATAATGAACTGGGAGGAACACAACCGATTTAGATAAGTGAAGGAAGAAAGGATCAGTTTTGTTTGTTGAAATTATACAAAAACAAATGTAATTGCAGGAACTGACAACCGCTGCACTGCATTTAACTACTATATTTTCTTCCCTTGGGATGTAAGCTACCTATT
The DNA here is from genome assembly GCF_051295495.1 of Thamnophis sirtalis. Lineage (NCBI taxonomy): Eukaryota > Metazoa > Chordata > Lepidosauria > Squamata > Natricidae > Thamnophis > Thamnophis sirtalis. The sequence continues at coordinate 32,743,516 of NW_028261388.1, read as the reverse complement.
TATGTTTAGAATTTCATAAAAGATGGCAGAAACCTGAGGTATTTGAAACCAAGTCAACAAAGCATCAACCAATAGCATCTTTAATTATGGGGAAAATTCCGAGTCTTGAAGAATGATAGGTATTATCACAATTGAAAAACAGAGACTTTTTGTTTTGTTTTTAATGCCCCCCTTTTCTCCATCAGCAAAAAGAAAAATGTTTACCTTCAGATAAAGTTCTCTTTTCTCATTGATCATATCCATTATGGCATCCAGTTTGTCAGGACAGGGCTAAAAAATGTCCTCAATGTTCCTGTTACCCACTGTAGTGATAAATTAGGGTTCACCGACAAATGCGTGCTCGACAAAAGTGCGACTGACAAAACCACGGTGAGAAAACCACAAGTTCTAAATCGCGCCGACGAATGAGCGCAGAAGCGCACCGACAACAGCGCGCCAACAAAAGCGTGCTTTCAACAAACAAGTAATAACCCTAACCCTAACCCTAAACTTAAACCTAACCCTAAACCTAACCCTTACCTTAACTGAAATCCCTAAACTTAACCCTTATCTTAACTGAAATCCCTAAACCTAACCCTGAACGTAACCCTTACCTTAACTGAAATTGCGCTTTTGTGGGCACGGTTTTGTTGGCGCGTTGTTGTGGGTGCGTTTATGACATCACAGTTTTCTCGCCGTGGTTTCATCACCGCAGTTTCATTGGCACGCTTCTGTTGTGTGTACATTTGTCAGGTCATGATAAATTAGCCCTCTTTAGACATTGGTCAACACATTAGGTCTCCAGATTATCCTAAACATTACTTTAGACATCTTAAAGACATACCTCGTTTAGCCTACACATATGAACTGTCTCTTGCAAAAAGTCATATTTTAAGGTTTTTCAGGACCTCTGAAATCTGAACAGTGATGTGTACTATGATAATTAGAATATTAGAATAATATATATGCAATCCACTGCTATTGTTATTGTAGGGAGTACATTTTATTTGTGTGAATATTTGCTTTTGTTAATATATATTGCACTTTTGAACTTTCAGACTAATTGGAATATTCTTTATGGGCCATGTGTGATTGGACACACAAGGAACCTGTCTCTAGTATATAATTTGTCTCCAGTGTATCTGTAGCATTTTATCAAATCCAAGAAAATAAGTCATTCTAATATGAAGGTTAAAGTGATTCCTTCACTTGACTCAGTCTTAAATCCTGGCATAACAACTACAACAAATCAACTATATCTATTGGCTAGTTATTAAATCTTACAATCTTTCCTTTCCTGGCTTATGGTTTCTATATTGTTACAGTTGCTGCTCATTCTAATTTTGAAATTTTTTCAAAATATTTTTAAAACAAGGATACAGCAGTCTTATCTGTTTCGGGAAGCCTTTGAAAAGATGCCAACATTTTTTCTCTTTTATAAAGATACTAAAGATGGCATATGAAAAGTGGTTTGCATGATTATTTTTCAGGTGATAATTCTGACCCACCTTAATTTCTAACAAGTGGTATCTATTCCTGTAACTCAGGTACACATATTATCTTCCTGATGACAGCGGCTATAATCCTTGAAAGCTCACACTAGATTGTGTTAATTTCAAAGGCTATTTGTGTGTTTGTTGCAATGAATTAATACAGACACCTGTGCATTTTAACAGCTTTTCACAATGTGTTTCTTTTTGCAGATTTTTTAAAATATAGATTAATATAGAAACAGATATTGGTGAGGTTGTGTAAATGTGTTGTTGTGGCCTGCTACCCGCTGTAAGCAGATTCAGACAGTGAGGAGGTTGGGGAGGAACATGGGGCAGTCCTGGAGTCTGGGGAAGGTTCTGATGAGGACTCTGTGTCAGAAGCAGAGAGGGGGCCAGGCCATAGGCCAGTTATCAACTGCTGTCAGAGTCAGACATCAGTGAGGCAGACGAAAAACTGGAGCCTATTCCCAGTGTGCACATGCACAGAGTTGCCAGACAAAGGGAACAGCTAAAGAACAGGGGTTGATTTAGGAGTAAGGCCACAGGTGGACGATGAATGGCACCTTCCATAAGGTGACCAGATTTTCAGATTGGAAAAGAGGGACGCCTTTGACCGGGGGGGGGGGGGGGGCTTGATTAAAAAAAAATTTTTTTGTCAAAAGGTCACCCCAGGACACTGAAACCAGCATAAATACGAATCTGTTGCCAAACAAAATTTTGATCACGTGACCATGAGGATCACGTGACCATGGTCGCTAAGTGTGAAAAATGGTCGCAACGGTCGCTAAGTGTGAAAAATGGTCATCAGTCACTTTTTTCAATGCCATTGTAACTTTGGTCACTAAATGTTTTCCCCCTCCTCGAGACTCCTCACTTCTTCCTTCATTCCTCTTGCTTATCTACCTTCACCTTATCCGTCTTCTGCTCTTTCCCTCTCTTCCTTCCTTTCTCCTTCCATCCTCTCTTCTTTCCTCACTCACTCCCTTCCTCCTTTTCTCTTCCTTCCTCCTTCCATTCTTTCAGCTTCATTTCTTTTGCCTATCTACCTTCTCTGTCTTTCTGCTCTTTCCATTTCTCTCTTCCTCTTCGCTTCTGTTTCTTCCTCCTTCCCTCCTTTCCTATTTCTTCCTTCTTCCTTCCTTCTGCCTATCTACCTTCACCTTCTCTATCTTTCTGCTCTTTCCCTGTCTTCCCCTTTCCTCCCTCCCTTCTTTCCTTTCTAGTTCCATCTTTTCTTCTTTCCTCTCTCCCTCCCTTTTTCTTTTTTCCTTCCTTCCTCTTTCCTCTTGCCTATCAACTTCATCCTCTTTGTCTTTCTGCTCTTTCCCTCTCTTCCCCTTTTCTTCCTACCTCCTTCCCTCTTTTCTCCCTCCCTTCTTCTTTTTCTTCTTTTTTCTTCCATCTTCCTCCTTCTCCTCCCATTCTTTCTCCTTCCATCCATCTTTTCTCCTTCCATCTTCTCCCCCCTCCCTTCTTCTTTTTTCCTTCCCCCCTCCCTCCTTCCTTCCTCTCCTTCCCTTTCTCGCACACAGGAAGGGAAGGGGAGGCTTTCTAGTCGCTTTCACAGCATAATTTCTTTATCTAACTTTTAAAAAACAGTGTGCAAATTTCGTAACCTGCGAAGCACCAAGTTATTATCTTCTGTTGTTACAAATTCGCAGCTACTCCATTCTTTCTGATAGGGAACTGCATTTCCCAAGATGCCTCAGGTCCTCAAAGCGCTGAACGCGGTTTTGCAATTGACTCCAGTGAGGCCCGGTAGCCGCCGGTTGGGGTGGCTGTCAAGGCGCTGAAAGGAAGGAGCTGCAGCCGAAGGGAGAGACGCTCCCCCCCCTGCCGCCGCCGCCTTCTTTACCTCTGCCTCTTCCAGAGCCCGGGGTGGCTGTCAGGGCGCTGACAGCGGAGCAGACGCGCCGTTTGTTACTGCTTCCAGCAATCGAGACGGACGAGGGAAGCGGTGGCGGCGGACGTCAGCAGCGACTGTAACGAGGTGCGGAGGAAGAACGGAAGGTCCAGCCATGGACGAGAAGGTAGCTAGCCCCAACAACAACAACGCGCTGCTCTTGCCGCCACCTCTGGATGGGAAGCAACCAAGCCTTGCAGACTCGCTTCCCACCGCACCGTGTTGTTGTTGGGGCCAGCCACCGCCGCTTCCCTCGTCCGTCTCGATCCTGGAAGCAGTAACAAACTGGCCGCGTCCGCTCCACCGTCAGCGCCCTGACAGCCACCCCGGGCTCTGGAAGAGGCAGAGGTAAAGAAGGCAGCGGCGGCAGGGGGGGACCCGCAGTTCGCTTCCCACCACAGCACAGCGCCGCCAGCGGGCTTGCTTTGCTGAACACGGGGGCGAGCGTCTCTCCCTTCGGCTGCAGCTCCTTCCTTTCAGCGCCTTGACAGCCACCCCAACCGGCGGCTACCGGGCCTCACTGGAGTCAATTCCCACCACAGCACAGGCGCCGCTAGCGGGCTTGCTTTGCTGAACACGGGGGCGAACGTCTCTCCCTTCGGCTGCAGCTTCCTTTCCTCTCTCCGCCCTGCTTCTCCACCTCTTCCTGGGGATTGTGGAGGAATCTTGGTCTGGCATCATTGAGGAGAATCTGCCAAGCAGTGGCGGCGGCAGCAGTGGCAAAGGCAGCCAGGAAGGTCCGATCCTGGCCCGAGAAGACCCAGGTTACCCTCCCCATCTTCTAGCGGTGGGTATTTGCTAGTGATGAGCCTCGAAACAGGCGCGCGGCAAGTTCTCCTCAATGATGCCAGACCAAGATTCCTCCACGGTCCCCAGGAAAAGGCAGAGAAGCGAAAAGCAGCTGTAACATCCCCCGGTTCCTCCGGCGCTCCCACGGGTCGCTGTGTCCTGGAGCCGTCGCCCTTTCCTTTTTTCTCCTTTCGCGTGCTCACCAGCAGCAGAAGCGGTGGCGTCGGCTGGAGCACAAATCCGGGCAGGTGGTTCTGGCTGTCCCTTCCCCAAGCATATCCCATTGCTGCTGGCGCCGCGGCGGGAGGAGTGAGCGAGAGAGCCACCGACCGACCCCGCGCGTCCCATCGCCGACTGCAACTCAGCGGGCAAAGGGGCGAACTCTCATTAGCAGCGGGGATGGTTAAATGTTACATCGGAAGATTGATGGGGTATTTTAGAATTCAATCAGCGCAGTAACAACTAAACAGGCAGGCATGCCAAGTGGCACAGGACAGGCAAGAATTTACCAGGGGCTTTTTAATTAGGGGTGGAGGGAGATGGACCTCAATTCAGGACCGCGTGAGGGAGTCCTGTTTTTTCAAGCAAGAATTCTCAAAGAGCAGTTGCTGCCGCGAACGAAAAGCAGTTTTTAACCCCAAGCGCGATGCCACGAATGTCACTATTTCCATCCAAGCCGCCACCACAATCCTTGCAAGCCGGCAAGAAAGCGGAAGCAAGAAGAAAAAAATAAATAAATAACCATCCTCCAAAGCAACCAGAGCTTGCAAATGGCGACGTTGCAATGAGGGTCGTACTCCTGACCCTCTAAAACTCTCGGGAAACTCCTTCGCAGCCACGGGGGGGGGGGACCACATCACAGGAGCAGCCCCACTGGTGGGAGAACGATGGGACGGCTGCGAAAAGGCACAAGGGGGGGGAGATTGACAGCAAGGGTCCGTCCCACCGCTCGCCTTAAAGTTCTCGCCTAGCCGAACTCTGGGGTTGCAGCCGCTGCTCCCATTCCCTCAACTCAGAGTACGGAGCGCGCGCAAAACCCTGCCATGCGGGACTCCCCGCAAACCTCTCGCATATCCCCCCCCGCTTGCTCCGTCTTACCAGATTTTGGGGGATATCTGTAGAGGGAATTCGACGGGACATCCACCTCTTCCACTCCGGCGTTCTGCCGGCTGGTGAGCGCTCCCATGCTTCAGGCACGGCGGCAGAGGGTATCCGGGGTTGCAGAGGGGGGGCAGAGAGGAGGGGGGTGCGTCAGCTTCCCAGTTCGCGGCAGACCTTTTCTAGCCGGCTCAAAGGACTTCCCCGGACTTGCTTTGCTGAGCAGGGGCTTTAGTAGAAAGGAAAGCAACTTCAGAGCTGGTATCGGGCCAGCAAAGGCTTCCCACTGCCGGCATGACTTTGAAGTGCGGCTTTCCTTCCACGCGGGCCGACATGGAAGGCAAGCCAGCCCTTCAAACTCATGCTGGCACTTTAGTGTGCCCCTCGGCTGCCATTCAGCGAAAGATGTTTCGCTGAATGGCGGGCGAGTTCTAAACTGCCGGCATGACTTTGAAAGGGCTGGATTGCCTTCCGCGTGGGCCGAAGTGGAAGGCAAGCGGCAAGCCAGCCCTTCAAACTCATGCTGGCACTTTAGCGTGCCCCTTGGCCGCCATTCAGTGCAACATCTTTCGCTGAATGGCGGGCGAGTTCTAAACTGCCGGCATGACTTTGAAAGGGCTGGATTGCCTTCCGCGCTGGCCGAAGTGGAAGGCAAGCGGCAAGCCAGCCCTTCAAACTCATGCTGGCACTTTAGCGTGCCCCTTGGCCGCCATTCAGCGCAACATCTTTCGCTGAATGGCGGGCGAGTTCTAAACTGCCGGCATGACTTTGAAAGGGCTGGATTGCCTTCCGCGCTGGCCAAAGTGGAAGGCAAGCGGCAAGCCAGCCCTTCAAACTCATGCTGGCACTTTAGCGTGCCCCTCGGCCGCCATTCAGCGCAACATCTTTCGCTGAATGGCGGGCGAGTTCTAAACTGCCGGCATGACTTTGAAAGGGCTGGATTGCCTTCCACGCGGGCCGAAGTGGAAGGTAAGCGGCAAGCCAACACTTCAAAGTCCTGCCGGCAGGCAGGGCTGGAGCGAGCGTGCTCCGTCCCGGTGGGTGCATGAGCGGAGCACTTTTCCAGCGCTCCTGTGCCTGGAGAGCTCCCTCTGCATATGAGCCCAGGATCCGCCATTTGCGCTCCCTTGCTCTGCCTCGCCACCCGCCTTCCCTATCTAGGGACTCCTCCAGCAGAAATAGCAGAGTCGCGTCGAGCGCCGCTCTGCCTTTCTCTGTGCTCTTCCCGCCCGGACGCCCAGAGCCTCCCAGCCCGCCCGGCCCGGGGTGAGTCAACTGCAGTGCAGCGGGTGGCGATCCCGCCACCCCCCCTCACTCGCCCCGCCCGTCACTTACTCTGAGTTCGGAGAAGAAGCGGCGGCCCCAGGTGGCACTTTTCGCAGAGGTTTTTCCACAGCTTGTCCGGAAGTGGAGCTGGAAAGGCGAGCTCGCTCCCCGCTCACTCGCTATGCTACCCCGCCCATGCGAGTGGCAACGGATGGGCGGGGGACTCATGCGGCATGCTAAGCGGACTCCAGCCAATCAGTGAGCTGGCTGGGATGGAAAACTTTAAGCATGCCACGTTTTCCATCCCAGCCAGCTCACTGATTGGCTGGAGTCCAGGCCAATCCAATCTGTGAGCGGCAGGCTGGGCTGGCTTAAATTTGTAGGTAGGAGGTAGGATAGAGAACAGAACGATGAGCCAGCCCAGCAAGCTTGCAGCTGATGGGCGGGAGCTGCGAGCACCAAAAAAGCGTGCTTTTTAAAAAGGCGGGCGGGACGCGGGAAAATGCGTTGGAAGGCGGGTGTGTCCCGCCAAAAGCGGGACATCTGGTCACCTTAACCTTCCAGAGAAAATAAAAGAGGAGCAAAAGGGGAGTGGAGATTGCAGGAGACAACTAGTTTGCTTAATTGTTTCTTGACTGTCTGAGACCCCTTGCCAGGTTTTGCAGATATCGGCCTGGCAGTCCTCCAAGCAGATAAGGTCTATGACTGTAAATCCTCCCTTGAAAGACTTTGTTGGATGTGAATGAGAAGAATTCACAGTAAATTAATAAAGGTTTTTTTTTGTCAGGACAAGGAGTTTGCTTCATGCTTTTAAGATGCCTAGATCAGAACATGTGTGAGCTAAAAGTAAAGGACAATAGGCAGATTTAAAGTGCAGTGACATCAGAGCTATTTTATTTTATCTACCACACTTTCAACCTCTATAGTTCCGGGTTCTGGGGAACATTTAGTCAAAATGATCTTATAGTTCCACGTCTTACATAATCCTTCCTTCAATATAGTTTTTGCTACTTGCTCATTTTCCCTCTAGTTCTCGGCTTCTCCACACAACCATCAAGCAAACTATCTACCTCTTGCATGCTTAGAAAAGGCAGGGGAATCGACAGTAGCAGCAGTGAGAATGAGGAAAAGGCTTTAGAAAAATGATCTATGCAAACTATCTTGCATCACAACTTGTTGAGCTATATCTTTTCTGAACTTTTCTGGTAATTTTTGTTTATTATAGACATTGGAAATTCAGCAACATTTGTCAAGGTCAAGGTCATGACATAGGTCAAGGCTGACTACCCGTGTTTTAAGAAAAGCTGATAGATCTTCTGTCAGGTAGAAATAGACTCAGCAGGTAACTATCAATGTTAATCCTTTCAATAGGTTGAATCTGAATGAAAATGGACAGAATTGTGAGAATTGTGCTTTAAAGAGTCAGTTCATTTCCCCACTCTATTTTGGTTTAAAATGATTTTTGCAACATATGTAGAAGAATTTTTGACTATTCTAAGATAGATGTTGACTTATGCTCTGAAGCAGAAGGTTTAAATATTTCTCAGCTTATGTAGCAGTGTTTGATAGCCTCATTATTTGCTAATGTAACAGATTCTTCTTTGCACTTTTCACTAGGTTGCACCCCATTCACCTCTAAACTTACTTAAATCTCATTCAAAACATTGTTCCACTTACTTTCACCATTTCAGACAGGGCTAATAAGTAGAGCATGCTATGAGCAAATACACAGAGGGCTGTTTAAAAAAAAAAAAACACCACTGCCTTTCTGTTTCTATGCCTATTCCCTTCATTTCAGATTTATCAATCTGATGGCCTGAGAAAGATATCTGAGATCAATGTACTTATAGAAAGAACAATATTAACTATATTAATTATGAATGTTGTGTTTTTACTGCTAATTATTTGTTACTCACATTTTCTTTTGTGTTTTGTCCTGCACTCCCCTCCCCTATTATTGTAAGCCGCCCTGAGTCCCCTCAGGGAAAAGGGAGGCCTATAAATGTTTAATAAAACTAAAAAAAACTAAAAACTAAAAAACTAATTGCAGATATAGCAGAATTGTTGGGGGGAAACCAGGAAATTTAGCCAGTAAGATTCAGCAGAAACAATGGTTAGTAGAAAACATATCCTAGAACATTATGCTGTTGTATTTTTAGTTTGGACTGAACATCTTATGTAAATCAAACTATTGTGATTTTTGAGCCATCGTTTATGGATTCCTGTTATGTGAGTCTAGTCACTGTAGCCCAGTGGTGAGTTTCCAAAAATTTTGGAACCCCTGCTGTAGGTATGGCCTGCTTTCCAAGTTCACTGGTGGAACCTCTTCGGTAGATTTGACGAACCGGTTCTACTGAGTAGGTTCGAACTGGTAGGAACCCACCTCTGCTGCAGCTTATTCAAGAAAGCATTTCTTCTACCACTATAATTGGTAAAACTTAATCCTGTCATTGAATCACACATACTGCCACAGTGTATAAATGGAAGAAGTTTGTACCCTAAACAGACATACACAATGACATCTTACCTATTCCATAAATTAAAGTAATGCCTAAGCTTTAGTGCGTCTCAAATTTATACGCAATATGTCAACATTAAGAACAACCTCAAGCACCAATATGTTTTTATGAGCTAGCCTTTTCCCAATTCTAAGACAATAGGAAAAGATAACCTGGTATCCACAATTGGCAATGCCAATGTGCTGAGAGTCTTAAGTACGAAATACATGAGCAAGCTCACATATACATAGTGTATCAAAAAGTTTGCCACATGCTTTTATAGAACAAATTGTTAGTGGTTTATTTTATTTCTTTCTGGGATAGATTGGGATAATGGTGATTTTTGTAAATTTATAACCAATTTTAGTTCAAGGGGAGGATACTCATTGGATGACATTTTCTTAGGATATTGGAAGAAGGAGAAACAATTGCAGGTGGGTTCAAACCACTTTAGAAGGATCTGCCTAAATAGAAATGCTGCTGGGGTAGATGTTCTGAGGAAAGAATGCATACCTGGAATACCAAGTGAAAAATATTGTATTTTTAAATGTCAACAGAAGACAATCAAATCAATCGTCATATTAGAAAAAACACATCCATAAAAAAGCGTAAGAAAAATATTAAGTCCCTGTTTCCATCCAAGATGAGATATTAGCTTTTAAAAGCAAAGGAGAAGACCCATCTATGTCTACTGACCTAGAGGGGATTATTTATTTTCTATTCCAGGAAAAAATATTCTTTCCAGATGTGAATGAATAATAATCAGCACCACATCAACCTGGCTGTACTGGTTATAACTATGTTACTGACTGTTTAAGAAGAGAATTACAGCAAATTTGTTTTTCAATTTAATAAAGTCTTGGACAAACAAACATCTCATCAATTTTATTAGCTTTCTCAGGAGATTGGATAGTTGGGCCATTTTGGGGACTAAAATATTTGAACTACAAAACAGATTTATACTAGTGCTGCTTAGTTTTATAAATTGGATCCTTTAGCACAATGTGGATCAATGTGGAGCCATAGGATCTTGCCTTCTAATTTTCAGTTGACTAACTTCTATTGCACTTCAGCAAAACTTAAATGAAATTACTTTTATCATTTATTGACTATATAGTCTCAAAGTTACCAAAGGTAAATATATATCTTCCTAATTGCTTTCTGCCTAGGGTACCTAAAGTCATAATGACTACAATAACATGACATTTAACCATAGCTACACTGAGAGAACATGGTTTGTATGTAAATTCTTCAGGATTCAATTCTGGTTAGAGCAATACTGTCTAAACCTCCATTACATTACTGTTAATGGAGTCGAGAAAGACCAATGGTTTTATTCATATAAGATATCTCCTTAGCTTCTTAAGTGGCTTTGCAAGGGTTCCAATAGAAAGTTTTAGTGAAGATTACTGACTTTTTTTTAATTCCAATCAAACTTGATTTCTGGCAATAGACAGGCCCATGCTATTATTATTTTCCAACATGGTAATCCAGCTGACTTTCATGCTTTAGCCAGAGATAAAACTGCCTTATGTATGAATCTGTAGAGCAGATTCCTCTCGGAGCAGTGGAGTTATGATCTTGGTCTGAGGGGAAATGAGATCATTCCCCTGTCGTGGTCAGACCACTACCTACTGAGGCTAGACTTCCGGAGGCCAAACCCCCACCGTGGGGAGGAGGAACCGACCAGGTGGTTCCGCCCCAGGCGACTGATGGACCCTGTTAGGTTCCAGACGGAGCTTGGGGTTATTCCAGATGCTCTCGCCCACAGTTCGGCGGAGACTCTTGCTGCGGCCTGGCACTCGGCAGCATCAGGGTCTCTGGACCGGATTGCGCCACTACGGCCCCTCCGGGTCAGCGGCTCGCGGAGGCCTCCTTGGTTCACCGAGGAGCTCCGCGAGATAAAGCGCCGGAGGAGACGCCTAGAGCACCTGTGGAGATCCGACAGGTCCGTATCGAACCGAGCACTGTTGACAGCTTGCACCAAGGAGTATATTTGGGCATTGAGAACCGCCAAAAGATCACACATTGCCTCCTTGGTAGCGTCCGCCGAGTCTCGCCCAGCCGCCCTGTTCAGGATAACCCGCTCCCTCCTAAATAGGAGGGAGACGGGGAACCCCCTGCAGGGTAAGGCTGAGGAATATAGTCAGTTCTTGGCGGACAAAATTGCTCGGTTTCGATCGGAACTGGACTCCACCCCTGCAGATCCAGCCGGGACACAGGGGAATAACTTGGTAGACCATCTCTGGGTTGAGTTTCAGGATGTTGCCTCTGGGGATGTGGACAAGGCTATGCGAGCTGTGAGTTCCTCCACCTGCATACTGGACCCGTGTCCCTCTTGGCTGACTGCCAACAGCAGAGAGGTGACACGAGGCTGGATCCAGGCGGTTGTTACCGCCTCTCTTCGGGAGGGACACCTCCCCACCGCGCTTAAGGCGGCGGTGGTGAGGCCCCTCCTGAAGAAACCGTCCTTGGATCCAGCAGTTCTTAACAACTATCGTCCAGTCTCCAACCTCCCCTTTCTGGGGAAGGTTGTTGAGAAGGTGGTGGCCTTACAGCTTCAGCGTACCTTGGAGGAAGCTAACTACCTTGACCCCTTCCAGTCTGGCTTCAGGCCCGGTTACAGCACTGAAACCGCTTTGGTCGCATTGACCGATGATCTCTGGAGAGCCAGAGATGGAGGCTATGCGTCCATCCTGGTTCTCCTCGACCTCTCAGCGGCTTTCGATACCATCGACCATGGTATCCTTCTGCGACGACTGCGGGAGGTGGGGGTGGGCGGCACTGTTTTACAGTGGTTCTCCTCCTACCTCTCGGACAGGTCGCAGTCGGTGTTGGTGGGGAGGGAGAGATCGTCCCCGAGGCCCCTAACCTATGGGGTGCCGCAGGGCTCGGTTCTGTCCCCCCTGCTATTTAACATATACATGAAACCGCTGGGCGAGATCATTCGGAGGCACGGGATTAAGTACCATCAATATGCGGACGATACGCAGTTGTATCTGTCCGCCCCGTGCCAACTCAATGAAGCGGTGGACGTGATGAACCGGGGCCTTGAGGCTGTTAAAGACTGGATGAGAGCTAACAAACTGGTACTCAACCCGGAAAAGACCGAATGGCTGTTGTGTTTTCCTCCCAAAAATTTGGCTAACGTTCCATCAATCAGGCTGGGGGGGCAAAATTTATCCCCCTCAGATAGGGTCCGCAACTTGGGAGTCCTCCTGGATCCACAGCTGAGTTTTGACCACCACTTGTCGGCTGTGACCAGGGGGGCATTTGCCCAGGTTCGCCTGGTGCGCCAGTTGCGGCCCTACCTGAACCGGGAGGCTCTCACAACAGTCACTCGAGCCCTTGTGATCTCTAGGCTGGAATACTGCAATGTGCTCTACATGGGGCTGCCCTTGAAGAGCATCCGGCGACTTCAGCTAGTCCAGAACGCGGCCGCACGAGTGATCATGGGCGCACCACGGTTCGCCCATATAACACCAATCCTCCGTGAGCTGCGCTGGCTACCTGTTGATCGTCGGGTGCACTTCAAGGTCTTACTTACCACCTATAAAGCGCTCCATGGTAGTGGATCTGACTATTTGAGAGACCGCCTCCTGCCAATTACCTCCCTGCGTCCCATCAGATCGCACAGAGTAGGCCTCCTCCGAATTCCATCCGCCAGCCAGTGCCGACTGGCGACTACGCGGAGGAGAGCCTTCTCAGTTGCAGCTCCGACATTATGGAACAACCTCCCCGTGGAGATCCGTACCCTCACCACAGTCCAGGCCTTCCGCACAGCCCTCAAGAACTGGCTATCCCGTCAGGCCTGGGGATAGGATTACTCTAACCCCGCCCGAATGTTGAGTGAATGTTGTGTTTTTACGATTAATTTTCTTTTAATCACGATTCTTTTCTTTTTAAGTCTTGTCTCGCACTCCCTTCCCTTATTGTTGTAAGCCGCCCTGAGTCCCCTCAGGGAAAAGGGCGGCATATAAATTTCCAATAAAATCTAAATCTAAATCTAAAATCTAAATAGGAGGGAGACGGGGAACCCCCTGCAGGGTAAGGCTGAGGAATATGCTCAGTTCTTGGCGGACAAAGTTGCTCGGTTTCGATCGGAACTGGACTCCACTCTTGCAGATCCAGCCGAGACACAAGGGAATGACTTGGCAGACCATCTCTGGGTTGAGTTTCAGGATGTTGCCTCCGGGGATGTGGACAAGGCTATGCGAGCTGTGAGCGCCTCCACATGTATACTGGACCCGTGTCCCTCTTGGCTGGTTGCCAACAGCAGAGAGGTGACACAAGGCTGGATCCAGGCAGTTGTTACCGCCTCTCTTCGGGAGGGGTACCTCCCCACCGCGCTTAAGGCGGCGGTGGTGAGGCCCCTCCTGAAGAAACCGTCCTTGGATCCAGCAGTTCTTAATAACTACCGTCCAGTCTCCAACCTCCCCTTTGTGGGGAAGGTTGTCGAGAAGGTGGTGGCCTTGCAGCTTCAGCGTACCTTGGAGGAAGCTAACTATCTTGACCCCTTCCAGTCTGGCTTCAGGCCCGGTTACAGCACAGAAACCGCTTTGGTCACATTGACCGATGATCTCTGGAGAGCCAGAGATGGAGGCCATGCGTCCATCCTAGTTCTCCTTGACCTCTCAGCGGCTTTCGATACCATCGACCATGGTATCCTTCTGCGACGACTGCGGTAGGTGGGGGTGGGCGGCACTGTTCTACAGTGGTTCTCCTCCTACCTCTCGGACAGGTCACAGTCGGTGTTGGTGGGGAGGGAGAGATCGTCCCCGAGGCCCCTAACCTATGGGGTGCCGCAGGGCTCGGTCTTATCCCCCCTGCTATTCAACATATACATGAAACTGCTGGGCGAGATCATTCGGAGGCACGGGATTAAGTACCACCAATATGCGGACGATACACAGCTGTATCTGTCCGCCCCTTGCCAACTCAATGAAGCGGTGGACGTGATGAACCGGGGCCTTGAGGCTGTTAAAGACTGGATGAGAGCTAACAAACTGGTGCTCAACCCGGAAAAGACCGAGTGGCTGTTGTGTTTTCCTCCCAAAAATTCGGCTAACGTTCCATCAATCAGGCTGGGGGGGCAAAATTTATACCCCTCAGACAGGGTCCGCAACTTGGGAGTCCTCCTGGACCCACAGCTGAGTTTTGACCATCATTTGTCAGCTGTGACCAGGGGGGCATTTGCCCAGGTTCGCCTGGTACGCCAGTTGCGGCCCTACCTGAACCGGGAGGCCCTCACAACAGTCACTCGAGCCCTTGTGATCTCTAGGCTGGAATACTGCAATGTGCTCTACATGGGGCTGCCCTTGAAGAGCATCCGGCGACTTCAGCTAGTCCAGAACGCGGCCGCGCGAGTGATCATGGGCGCACCACGGTTCGCCCACATAACACCGATCCTCCGTGAGCTGCGCTGGCTACCTGTTGATCGTCGGGTGCACTTCAAGGTCCTACTTACCACCTATAAAGCGCTCCATGGTAGTGGATCTGGCTATTTGAGAGACCGCCTTCTGCCAATTACCTCCCTGCGTCCCATCAGATCGCACAGGGTAGGCCTCCTCCGAATTCCATCCGCCAGTCAGTGCCGGCTGGCGACTACGCGGAGGAGAGCCTTCTCAGTTGCAGCTCCGACGCTATGGAACAACCTCCCCATGGAGATCCGTACCCTCACCACAGTCCAGGCCTTCCACACAGCCCTCAAGATCTGGCTATCCCGTTAGGCCTGGGGATAGGATTTACTCTCACCCCGCCCGAATGTTGAGTGAATGTTGTGTTTTATGGTTAATTTTTTTACTCACGTTTTTCTTTTTGTCTTGTCTTGCACTCCCTTCCCCCATTGTTGTAAGCCGTCCTGAGTCCCCCCAGGGAAAAGGGCGGCCTATAAATGTTCAATAAATCTACAAATCTACAAATCTACACAGATTTCTCTTCTCCTAGACCACACCTAAACCATTACCTGTTAAGTCCTCAGACTTATGACCTGAGTCGGGCAGAACAAGCTGGGACTTCTCTGATTGGTTTTAGCGTGCTTGTCAGCAGGCATGGAAATTGCAGCCCTCGGATTGTCTGCCCACCTGACAGCTGTCATATAAATAGCTGTCAGGCAGTCCCTGTTGTTGCTTGTTGTTCTAACGTTGGTTCGTTAATAAATAGTTCAACCACAGCACGGCGTCTGTCTTACCTCAGCTTGCGAACAAAGCATTGGCGACGAAGATGGTGGGATTCTCGACCACACTTTTGTTCGTTGAGTACAGTCCTGACCGTGAATCGTGGGAACTTTCTTAGAGTGTTTTGAATGCTTCCTTCAGGTGCAAGATTTGGCTGACCTCTCCTGACACCTTTCAGATGTACTTAGCCTCCTTGGGTATTAGACAAGTATTTGTCACCATCCCATGGGAAATGGGTTAGTGGAGCGAGCAGTGTGCTCAGTTAAGGATGCATTAAACCGCTTCAGTTCTGGTAGCTGGCATGCTCGCCTTACCATGTTCTTGTTGGTGCAACATTTCACCCCATGCCAGGTCACAGGCAAGAGTCCAGCTGAAGTCCTGATGGGTTGCCAGCTCCATACCACGCTAGATAGGCTCCACCTTGAATATACTGATATTGGCCCACATGGGGAGTCCCCTGTGTTTAGATCTTTCCACGTGAGGGATCTGGTGTTTGCACAAAATTTTGCAGGGGACCCTAAGTGGCTTCCAGGTTGGGTAATTATTGTCACTGGGCCCTGTTCCTATAGGGTCCAAGTCGAGGATGGAACACAATGGCAATGCCATATAAACCAATTACGCTGTCATGTTCCCAAGGATGACAACGAATTACCATCCCGAGAGAACGCCGGCCTGCTACCAGATGCCCAAACTATTTTTTGTTGATTTCTAAACTGTGGTTGACTACCTACATTATAATACTTGTCTTTTTCTATTGCACCTTTGATGTAGTAACTCCATTTTAACCCAACAATTTTGGCACAAACAGCTTAAAATTTGTTGGCATAACATCTGTCTCTGTCTTCTCTCCCCATCTATTCCTTTTCATTATTGTAAAATGAAGAATATCTTCTTATAATAGCTACATTTGAAACCTTTGTGATTCCCAGCTATTATGCTAATGACTTAACATCCTTCTTAAAAAGACCTAAGATGTGATATCTGCTCCTTTATCTTTCTAAAAGTGAATAAGAACAAAGTGAAATGAAAAGTGTTTTTTTTAAAAAAAGAAAATAAAGTTAAATGTGATAAAGTTTGACAGATTATCTTGTATTGTGGGGATGAATGATTGAATACAATCAAGAACTGAACAAGATAATATTCATATGGTGCATAACCCTATTGAAACAGCCACAAATCTTTGAATTCTACTTGGGAATGGAAGGTACTAAATTGGTAGAAGAGAGAAAAATACAATATTTTTGCATTCTGCAAATAATAAATGTGTATGGGAAATTAAAGATTTGATTTTGGTGACTGATAGTAGAGTAGAGTAGATTTCTGAAGGCACTGCAAAATCTCAGGCAAAGCTGCATTAATTGAACTCATGCTGGAAAGGCATTAATTGTTCAGAAACCTTGGTGTGCACTATGAATATAGTGGTGCAAAGATATATTAATACCATTAGTGATGTTAAAACTAAAGTTAGTGCATCTGAAAAATGACTGGTCAGGGCTAATTTGCGCACAGAATATCCTGGCCTATGTTGATCAAGCATGTGGAGACATTGTCAGTTGTTACTGACAATTGCCATTGATGGTGTACATTCTCATGACTAAGAGTCATGACAATCTCTGCCTAAAATCTTATGTATCCATAAATTTACTAAGTAACCTTGATACTTGCTGTGTCCATAGTCTCCAGTCCGGTCCCCCAGCTAGAGGGTGCTACCCCCTATTCTGATTGGTTGAGCTGTTTCACAGACCAGTATACAAATAGTGGGTTTGCTTGAACTCATCTGTTGTCGACAGCGGAGAGGGCTGCCTTGCCAGCAACCATTGGTTAGCGAATAAATGTGTTAGCCTTTATCTCCTCCTCAACTCCATTCTATATCCCCCTCATTCTCAGTACAATACTTTTCTAATAAATATACATTTTAAAGTTTGCATTTTTAGTAAGCTAATAAGGATAATGAACTTATTACTATCGTTATTGTAATTTTCTAGAAATTGTTGTGCTCTACATTTAACTCACACTTTTCAACACACATCCAATGAATCATTTAAAGTAGATCTATGTTACAGAATGAAGCTATATTAAGCAATGTTCATTTTGATATCTTTAATAGCTAATATATTTTCTTCTTCATGTATGCAACTTTTATAAACTATACCTTAAACCTGTGATAGATTTAAATGAATTAATACTGTTCTCTGGAAAGTGTAAACCCAAATAATAAAAATATAGTAAAAACTATAGTGTTGTTAATAATGACCAATATAGCAGTTCTTCTTCAAAATATTTGGTAAGAATTATGTGCTTAAGTAAAAGAAAATGCACTAAAATTGGTAGACATCCGATTGCACAATGGAGCAAGTACCGGGGGAAAAAGTTGGAATAAAAATGTTGACAAACAATATCATCTCTTCTTCCTTTCCACATTTCCTCTGTGTGTTTCCTTGGAAGTAAGTCTAACAGTTTCAATAGAATATACTAGCAAGGAAATATACTTTTTTTTCATCAATAAACCTAAGATGTTTGATAGGCTTAGGGCAATTCAACCTTTTTAGGCTGGTATTTTCTCATAACTCACCATCTACTATACTATGTTCTGGAAATATAGTCGGTGATAAGTAGATTTGGTAGCCTGAAGTGTTGGGTCAGGAAACAATTCAAAGTACAAAGTAACAAACTTGGAATTCATTTGACTGAAACTTTTCAGAGACGAAAATGAATGATATGGGGCACTTTTGGAGATGTTAAATGGTGATTTTTCACTACTGTATGCAATCCCAAATCACTGTATGTGGGTTAAGCAATCATACATTTATTTTAAAATAAATAAATGTATAAATGGACAAAAAAGGTGACAGGAAAGAAATGAACAAAGACTTGGGAGGGGGATCTGAGCCAATATTTTTAGAAACAAGGAAAAGAAAATTCTAAGAATTTGAGACAATGGTTTCAGCAGAAATATTACTGTCAAAAAAAACCTTTTCTGTGTAAAGGTGGGTATAAACTGCCACAAAATGGAGATGAAGAGGCGGCGAAGGAGGTGACATCAGTACTATAATTAAATAGCATTATTGTAAAGTAGGCATATAAGGACAGATATCTGCGATCAGTTTCTTTTTGTCTGCAAATGTCCTTATCCCTGATCAACTGGACAAAACTTAATGTGACCAACTTGTTATAGCTGGAAAATGCTGGATAAACAATTACCATCATAATAACAGACTTCCTGTCAGTCTCTCTCATTAAACTGAAAAGCACTGAATTTCTATTTCAATTATTTCTAAATGTTATCTTTGCATGTCGATTAGAACAATATTGTGGTCATCCTTTTTAATCTTTTTTGGTGGCATCTATGTTGCAGACAAAATGCAAAATAAGATTGTAGATTTTTGTCCTGTGAGAATTTATTCTAAATTTCACTCACTTAAATTTTAGACAATCTTGTAATGCTTTGTTAAGGCAACAGCATTCAGCAAACAGATACATTCCAGGTTGTCCCTATTTGAAACATCTTGATGCATTACTTTATTTGTAAGCTGATATGCAATTGTAGGTTGCACCAAAAATTACAGAATCCAAAAATTCTCTAATTTTAAATCTTTAAACATATTAAAGAGAAACATACAACTCTTTTACCAGCTTTCTGACCACTATTGTAAGATTAAATTCATGCCAACGCTTCCAATTGAACAACATTTATTTTTTTCTGCTATCACTTAGAGTTGTCAATATGTGCATCTACAAAAGCAATTGGTTGGAACCACATATCTCCATTGTCCATTGTGTTCAGTTAAAGTTAAATATATTGTGAGCATAAACATGGGTCTTAATGGGAAAGTGAAGAAGCTGTGCTTTGAATGTAGCAGCAATTTTAACATTTATGTTTTTCTTAATATTACTCCCTATGTTCTCTTTGAAATCAGGGAACAATTGCTAAACCTCACTGTGAATAATTTAACCTGGCTAATTCCCACAGTTCCAATTATATTGTTCAGAAAGAAAAAAGAAAGTTATTTTTCCCCTTGCTGTTCTAGTGCAATTTCCAAAAACTACATTTAAAAAATCCTTTGTATTATCATACCAGGAATGGGTTAATTTCACTTCCTTTAGCAAAAATGATGGCATGATAAGCAATATTTCTTTCCAAAATTTACATAAATTGCAATGCCACCACCACTTATCAGAGAAACTGCACTGCAGAGGACAGCATTGATTCTTGAATCCCTGTTGTCTTTTCAAGCTTGGCATGACAAAAGTGAAACTTTAAAGACTACACATCAGCAAGCCTTGCCTTGGCTCAAGTTACAAAACTGAACAGTGACTGAAGTGAGCATGAGAGAGAAATAGGCTTTCTTCCTTTCTCTTCTGCTTGGCAGTATTCCAATTGACGGGAAAATAAAAGGAGCAGAGAGGTGAGGGGAAAGCATAATCTATAACTTTTTTTTTTGGTAATATGTTGCTGGAACAGCTGCATTGCCATTTGTTCTCCTGTGCTGAGGGCACTTGACAGAGTTGAATAAAAGGATCTAGTTTCTCTCCCAGGATGCCAAACTCAGAATAAACTGAACAGAGTTCACATTTGAAGCAGGGGAACAATCTGCTGTCTTAAAATGAGCAAGCAATTGCTGTCACAAATGAAGATGAACATGCTACATGTTCCAGGATTATGTTGCAGGATTATGTATCCAATCAGGGTCGTTCACTAGGACTAGAGGTTTAGTCTTCTGAGCTTTCGGACTCATGCTGGAGCCCATCCTCAGGGAAATTCTCTCTAGCAGAGTATGCGCTTTGGACTAATCTATGTGTGATATCTATCTGGTGATATCTGGTTGTGTGTGGCTTTTAAGTTGTTTATTAGAGTGTTGATTGTCAGCTATCAAGTTGTTGGCTGTTGTTTCCTTGTGCTGCCAATCCCTCACCTCATAAATACTTGATAAGCTTGTAATAAAATCAACAGACCTATCAACTGATTATGGACCCCCTCAAAATGTTACTGAACAGATTTCATAAAGGGCAACTCCTACTTCAGGATTCAGCCAAGCCCAAGGATACATGTCAGGTCATCCGTCTCATCAACAATCAGATTATAGATGAGGGAAACCTTATTATGGACTGACCTATCATTTAATAACAAAACCAGAACTGGGGTTGAACAACTTGCCTCCTGGAATCATGGGTGCTTCACTGGAAGTTTTCAAGAAATGATTGGATGATCATTTGTCTGTGATGGAATAAGAACTCCTGCCTTGAGTAGACAATTGGACTAGAACACCTCCAAGGTCTCTTCCAGCCATATGATTCCATGCTTTGGACTAAACCTCTGGTCCTGATGACTGACCAATTGGATCCTGCAAGTAAATACAGTATTTTTTTTACAGTTAGTCGTCACTTAATGACTAGAGGTTACAAGCACACCAGTTCGAGTGGGGATGGAACTCAGCAGCCCCAGGCCTGCTGGAACAGCCAGGTCTTAACGGCTTTATGGAAAGCCTGAAGGGTGGTGAGGGTCCGAATCTCCATGGGGAGATCGTTCCAGAGGGCCGGAGAAGCCACAGAGAAGGCCCTCCTCCGGGTAGTTGACAGCCGGCATTGGCCGGCAGATGGAATTCAGAGAAGGTCTAGTCTGTGGGATCTAATGGGTCTTTGGGAGGTAATCGGCAGGAAATGGTCTCTCAAGTACCCAGGTCCAATACCATGTAGGGCTTTATAAGTGACAACTAGCACCTTGAAGCGTATCCGGAGACCAATAGGCAGCCAGTGCAGCTTGCGGAGGATAGCTGTAACGTGGGTGTACCGACGCGCACCCATGATCGCTCGCGCGGCTGCATTCTGGACAAGCTGAAGTCTCCGAACACTCTTCAAGGGCTGCCCCATGTAGAGCGTGTTGCAGTAGTCCAGTCTTGAGGTCACAAGGGCGTGAGTGACTGTTGTGAGAGCCTCCCAGTTCAGGTAGGGACACAATTGGTGCACCAGGCGAACCTGCGCAAATGCCCTCCTGGTCACAGCCGACAAAGGTGATCTAAAGTCAGCTGTGGATCCAGGAGGACTCCCAAATTGCAAACCCTGTCTGAGGGGCATATAATTTCACCCCTCAGCCTGAGAGTTGGAATACATGGCCAATTATTGGGAGGGAAAAACACAAGCCACTCGGTCTTGTCAGGATTGAGAGCAAGTTTGTTTCCCCCCATCCAGACCCTGACAGCCTCCAGGCACTGACACATCACGTCAACCACTTCACTGAGTTGGCACGGGGCGGACAGATACAACTGTGTATCGTCCGCGTAATGATGATATTTTATCTCGTGCTGCCAAATGATCTCACCCAGCAGCTTCATGTAGATGTTAAACAGGAGGGGAGACAGGACCAAACCCTGTGGCACCCCATACTTAAGGGGCCGAGGGGGTCGACCTCTGCCCTCCAACCAACACTGACTGCGACCTGTCTAAGAGGTAGGAGGAGAACCATCAAAGAACGGTGCCTCCCACCCCCATCTCTCGCAACCGTCACAAAAGGATACAGGGGTGGGTTTCAACCGGTTCGCACCGGTCCCTGCGATCCGGTTGGTCGCCGAACCCGGAAGTAAGTAACTTCCGGGAACGGCGAAGCCCCCCCCCGCGCCCGCGCATGCCCGCACACCCGCGCCCACTCCACTCCTTACCCAGTTTTTACGAATTCTGCGCTTCCACGCATGCGCAGAACGCATACAGTGCCTGCGCGATCCTCCAGGAGCAGCTGGAGCATCGTACAGATGCTAGTACGCATGCGCGTGCCGCGTACATGCGCCACACGTGCGCAAGAACGCCGCCGGCCTCGTTCCAACCGAACCGGTTGGAACGGGGCGAGAAACCCACCCCTGGAAGGATACCATGGTTGATGGTATCGAAGGCCACTGAGAGGTCAAGGAGCACTAGGACGGAGGCGTGACCCCCATCTCTGGCTCTCCAGAGATCATCGGTCAGTGCGACCAAAGCAGTTTCCGTGCTGTAGCCAGGCCTGAATCCAGACTGAAAGGAGTCTAGATAATCGGTTTCATCCAAGGACCGCTGGAGCTGAGAGGCCACCACTTTCTCAACAACCTTCCCAACAAAGGGGAGGTTGGAGACTGGACGATAGTTATTTAAAATGGCTGGATCCAAAGACGGCCTTTTCAGGAGTGGTCTCACCACCACCGCCTTT
This sequence comes from Thamnophis sirtalis, assembly GCF_051295495.1. Classification (NCBI taxonomy): domain Eukaryota; kingdom Metazoa; phylum Chordata; class Lepidosauria; order Squamata; family Natricidae; genus Thamnophis; species Thamnophis sirtalis. The sequence goes on along the minus strand of NW_028261388.1, from coordinate 32,721,143 downwards.
AGGGGGGGGGCGGAAAGAACCCCTCGCCTGGATCCAGTTCTGTGTCACCTCCCTGCTGTTCGCGACCAGCCAGGAGGGGCACGGGTCCAGTACACACGTGGAGGCACTCACTGCTCCGATGGCCTTGTCCACTTCCTCAGGAGTAACAGACTGGAAGTCAATCCAAAGATGCCATTCAAGACCTTCCCCCGGTACCTCAGCTGGCTCTGCGCAATTGGAGTCCAGGTTTGTCCAAAGCCGAGCCACTTTATCCGTGAGAAATTGGACAAACTCCTCAGCTCTGCCTTGTAAAGGATTGCCCACACCCCTCTCTTTCAGGAGGGAGCAGGTTATCCTGAACAAGGCGGCTGGGCGTGACTCAGCGGATGCAATCAGAGTGGCAATGTATGTATTTTTTGAAGTCTGAATTGCCAGAAGGTAGGCTGTGATGCAGGCTTTTAACAGTGCTCGGTCTTACTCGGACTTGCTGGACCTCCAGCGGTGCTCCAGGCGTCTCTTTTGGCGCTTCATCTCCCGGAGTTCCTCGGTGAACCAAGGAGCCCTCCTGGATCCGCTGCCTCGGATAGGCCGTAAAGGCGCAATCCGGTTAAGAGCCTCTACCGCCGCCGAGTTCCAAGCAGAGACCAAGGCCTCAGCCGGACTGTGGACGAGAGTATCAGGTATAGCCCCAAGTGCTGTCTGAAAGCCCAAAGGGTCCATAAGGCGCCTGGGGTGGAACCACCTAATCGGTTCCTCCTCCCTACAGTGGGGGATTGGCCTCCGAAAGTCAAGCCTCAGTAGGCAGTGGTCCGACCATGACAGGGGCAAGATCTCGATACCCCTCAAACCAAGATCACAACTCCACTGCTCCGAGAGAAATACGAGGTCGAGCGTGTGCCCCGCTGAGTGAGTCAGACCCCGACTTACTTGGATCAGGCCCATGGCTGTCATGGAAGCCATGTACTCCTGCACTCCATCAGAGTGCTCGCCGAGCAAAGGCAGGTTGAAATCCCCCAGCACCATAAGCCTGGGGAACTCAACTGCCATCTCGGCTACTGACTCGAGGAGCGAGGGGAGGGCTGTTGCAATGCTGTTGGGAGGCAGGTACATTAACAACAAGCCCACTTGACTCCCAAGGTCCAACTTCACCAATAAGGACTCACACCTGACAAGCTCTGGAGCAGGGGTCCTACGGGGAACCAGAGACCCTCGGATAACAATGGCCACTCCCCCACCCCTTCACTGAGGTCGCGGCTGATGAAGCACCTGAAAACCTTCTGGGCACATCTCAGTGAGGGGGACTCCTCCTTCCGGGCCCAGCCAGGTTTCAGTAATACATGCCAGGTCTGCCCCCTCGTCTAAAATTAAGTCCCGGACGAGGGGAGCCTTGTGAACCACAGATCTGGCATTTAGCAGCAGCAGCCTGAGACCAGGGCCCTGACTACTCATGCCATCTGGCCTTGGAGTGGAACTAATAGGGCCGGAAGGGGGGATCTCTGTGACATAGCGAACCCTCCTTCCCCGGTAATGGCCAGCCCTAAAGTCCCCGCCATATCTGCCCCTCCCAGTTAGGACCGTGGCTTAACAACTATTCAAAGTTATGACAGATTTCCAGAAGTTACTTACAGCCCTTCCTTGAAGTTATAATTGCTGCACACATCCCATAATCAGACAGTTTGCATTTTAAGTGCTTAGCAACTAACTTGCATTTATGACTGGTTGCAGTGTCCCATGTCATGTGATTGCAATTTATGCCCTTTTTTGCGAATGTCCAGCAAAATGTCCATTCAGCAGAATGGATTCATTGAATGACCACATGGCTTGCTGAACAAATCAAGTAACAAGTGCAATGATTTACATTGGAAATTCAGGCTATTAATGAAAACTATCTGTATGTACAGTAGATACATACATAACTGTAATCCTAACAGCAAAAAATAAAACCAACAAAATATACACAGAAAATTTTTGAATAGATTTGATTTCATTCTCACAGTATATGCTATCATCAATCCATAAGAATGGAATCCATAAGTAATAGAATACACACACACACACACACACACACATACACACACACATATATACATACCCAGTATGCTTATATATACATGCATGTCAGAATTGACATACAACGTGAATCAATTATATTAAAAATAAGGAACAAATCAATCCGGATAAAGTCATATTTCTTTAAATATTAATTTGTGTTGCTTTCAAGACTAAAAGTGTTATCTAAAAAAATCAGTATTTCAACTTATTCAAGGCAAGTTACATTACTGCATTGCCCGAATATGTACATTCAAAATGCTATGCTCAGCTCTTCTACACTTCTGTAATTCTATTACCTATAGAAATGTTACCTAGGAAAAATTGTGGGAAAGAATTGGATCTTGCTGCCTCTAACTCACACAGAAGATAAATTTGTTGCCTTTGCAGAAATGAGAGAAATAAAAAAATGAATGGATTATTTTTGTGGCTTTTGGCAGCAGGTAAGTCTCTACACACAGAGAAAATTAAATGTGTATATGTGTGTGTGTGTGTGTGTGTGTGTGTGTGTATGTGAATACATACACAAATTAGCCTCTGTGTGTGTATATATATGTATATGTGTATATGTGTATATGTGTATATGTGTATATGTGTACATGTGTATATGTCAGGGGAGGCAGGGCCTCACCACTGTCATCATGAAAAGAAAAAGCTGCTTAAGACCATTGCCTCAGAAGGCTTTAAAATGAATGTGGTCTAATACAAAGAGACATCTTATTAAATAGAAGGGTGGAAGTAGCTTAAAAGTGCTATTATTCAACACGGAACTGTTGTGGGTAGAAATGTTTTGGGGCTGTGCACATATAGTGTGCAGAGTTATTTTTTCATCCTTTTTTAACCCATTCTGTCATGTATCTCCTTTCATGTACATTGCACACTTATACTTCTATCCTTCTTCAAGATTTATGAAAAGCATTCTCATCAAGTTACTTGACAAATGACAATTTCTTTTCTGGGATGACAGTATCACTGCCTTACAGTTGGCATAAGGAAAAGGACTCTGTCTAATCAAGATTATTAAAATTCATACTATCAATCTTCATAAAATGACAAAAAGGGAGAAAATGACAAAAAGGGAATCATTGATGCATTTTAATTCACATTCTTGATATTTCACACATAATATTTTTCTGATGACGCAATGGCTCAGTATAATTTTTACAACTGTTTTTAAAAGACAAGTTGGCAATAAAGATTATCCTTAAAAAATAGTCATACCTCATTTTATATTTTCTCTATATCTTACTATATAAGCAGCATAATAATTTGATGAGAAAGTTATCCGAAGTGATGCTTCCTGTTAGCAAATATTGCTAAACTATAAAAGGAAGCTTAGCAATGTATTTATCAAGGAATGTGTATTCATTTGAACCAGGAGTAATTATAATCTCATTTGAGAAGTAATGTGCTTAATAGCTGTGATCATTAGATGTCATTGTTATTAATACTGGCTCAAGGTCTCTGTCTGTGATATGATTCAACTAAAATTGACATTTACTGGGCAATAAATGAAGGGCAATATTTTTTTGATCCCTAATAGACTGACATTACCTTTCTAAACATTTGTTTTTGCTTTATCTGAATTTACACTATAATTATATTAGACCATCACTGTAATATCTCATGCTGTGCTCTACTTTTGCTCTGCTTCTGGTATGAATTTGCTTCATCAACTTTTCTTGTGCCAGAGTATATTATTTATAGCATTTGCAATTTACACATGTACCACATGCATCTAAATAAAACTGCTATTAGAAAGGAGTATTTTATAGAAATATTCTTGATAGAAAATCCACTTACAAATACATATGTCAATATGAATTAAGTTGTGATTTTTCAAATCATTTTTATTGTTAATGGAGATGAATGGATTTATAAGAGAACATATGCACAACTTAAAGGTGAGAACAATACACAATGAATGTCTGTGTCTATCAATTTGTAGATGAACCTAGAAATTGAAGTATTAATTCAAGGCATTGTATATTCCTTTTTATTGTAAAATTTCATTGAAATCTGAATAAATAAATGTTAAATTATAACATATGGTAAATTTGTTATAGAAACATAGAATCATGCAACTGAAAGGGAGCTTGGAGGTCTTCTAGCCCAAGGCAGGAGTTTTTATTCCATCATGGATAAATCATCAAATATTTTCTTGAAACCTCCAGTGATGGAGCACTCATGATTCCAGGAGGCAAGTTGTTCCACTGATTAATCGACCCTAGCCCCAGTTTCTGTTACTAAACAATAGGTCAGTCTATAATCAGGCTTCCCTCATCTATAATCTGAATGTTGATGAGAGGGCTGACCTGACATGTATCATTGGTTGGATCCTGAAGGAGGAGTTCCCCTTTTTGAAATCTTCTCAGTGACATTTTTAGTACATCAACCAAGAGTTGAAGATGGGACAGAGGTGAAGATATGGCAATTGTTATCAAGAAATTTCTTATGCTTTCAGAAGCATTGTTCCTCAACTTAGGCTTTAGAGATCAATTGGGATTGTTGCTGTTGTACTGTCCAGTCCATCGTGTCCTGCCATTCTGTTGGAGGGGAGGAAGGAAAGCTCATATTTTGGCATGCTTTTCTTTTTTCTGTAAGCACTAGGGAGGTGGATTGCCTTTGGAGACAGAGAAGCCTCCCTCCTTGCAAGTTCCAGTCTGATTATAAGGCCATTGTGCCCTGAAAGTGAACTCTTGTATGCTTAACACATCAGCATTTCCAAAACAGCCCTGCAGCACCACATTGGCTTCCATTTGACTGCTTAAGGGGGTTGAGTTTGGGAGAATAGAAGAAATGCTTTGTACTTTGCAAGGGGTTCTCTGCCCAGTTGCTGGGTGGGCGTGGCCATGGTGGGTATGGCCTAGTCAGCCTCCTGCACCACAGCAGGAGGATTTTGCTCTCCCCGGGCTCCAGAGACTTTCCTTGGGCTTCCAGGAGAGCGAAAATGGCTTCTAGGCTCTAGAGGCCCTCTGGAGATTGGAAAAGGGCCTTTTCTGGCCATTTCTGCCTTCCTGAACTTCCGGTAGGCCCATTTTTCACCCTCCCTGAGACTTTATGCATGCCCTGCACTTATCCAAAATGGGCCATGTGGGAACTCTTGGGAGGGGCAGGGGGTGGGCAGTGCCGGCCAAGAGTGGGATTTGGGGGTTCTCTGAACTGCTATAGGTTCTCCCAAACCCCTACAAACCCTAGCAGCCACCCCTGGATTCCACCTGCCTTTACTGCAAACACTTTACCTCAGTAAAAGTTCTTTTGATTTAACTTAATGGAATTTTGCTTTCCTGAGACACCAACTGGGGCAAGTCCTTACATGTAGCAACTTCCCTACTAAATAGTAATTTCCCTTCCTGAGTTCTTTTTTTGGGTTGGCAGTAGAGGTTCACATACTCATGGCTCTGACTTTAATTTGCCTTCACTGGGAGATTTAGGTGTTGGCTTGGGATGATGCTATCCCATCATCCAGAGCCTGATTTTGGACTTTGCAACCTGCAACAAAATTTTACATTGCATATCATAATGCTCATAATTCGGGAACTGACAGCATTCATGAGCAGATAGTTTTACATGTTTTTTTTTTCCTTTTGTTAAATAAAAGTCATTTGGGATATCTTTATTCTTTTTCTAAAGCATTTCAGTGAAATTTTTAATGTGGCATTAGAATTCAAACAATTTTCATTGGAATGATACCAGAACACATTAAATGGTATAAAGTGATTGCATGACTGTATGTGGTTGACAGTTATTATTAATAAAGCACTTATTTTTCTTGATATGCACACATTAGAGTAAGTTTATAAAATTGAAATGTTTTTGAGCAATTACTTGGGGGAAAGTGCCCAAACAAGTAGCAATTAAGTTTTAAAAAAACTTGTATCACCTGCATTTGATCATAAATTTTAGAGCATGTAAATTCATGTAAAGTACATGTTTATATTCATCTTGAAGAAAAAGAAATGAAATTATTCTCTTGTTAACCATTTACCAAGTTACATAAATTACCTCAGTGTTGATATTGATTTATGAGAAATGTAATTATATGAAATAATGACCTCAGGCAGGTTCTGAATTGAAGACTATCCAGATTAGTTTTAAGGTCTAAGAAAAGTAGTTTTTGGTGTCAGTATATTATTATTATAAGTAGATGTTTATAAAAGAATAAAAATTGTTTAGAATGTATGTTATTTGTTTGATGGTGGTCATTTTAATTAAGTCCTGACTACATGAACTTTCATAGACTACTTATTTATTTATTAAATTTATTTGCTACCCCTCTTATTTTGAAGTGACTCAGGGTGGCCTACAGCATTAAAAGCATTAAAATAAAAAAGATAAGTATTTTTAAAACAATAAAATAGAATTATAGTTAAGATATGGAGAGGGAAATGGCAATAATATATGGGGTGGGTGTTGCTTCTTAACTGATCAAACACCTTCAGTGTAACTATACAGCTAGCATGATTTAGATAATTACAAAAGTACTTCTTTGAGCACTTTAACTACCTATGTTATACTGCAGTTATAATGACAATCCAGGATATTCAGGTAGTTGAATTTCTGAGAGCTGAGATATAGAATGAGCCTCTCCAGCATTTTCTAGAAGAATTAGCTGATGGATTCAGATAGCGCGGAAAAAGGAAATCAGAATTATTAGCAAAGAAAAAAGAACGTATTAAGCAAAGAGGAATTAATTAAATTATGTAAGAGGTTTTAAACGGACCAAAACAAATTCCCTTCTAAATATGTAAAAGTAAGGAATCCAGACTGAATAAAAATAATAAGCTAAATGTTTGGCTGTTATTTTTTGCATTGGAAAAATATCAGGCATGTATTTTATTTTGGACAAAACTCAGTAGCTATTTTTCGTGTGGCTGTTGATAAAAATAGGATTGCCAACATGATCACAAATGTCTGAATATAGATATGGCAGATATGATCCATTTTACCAAAAAAAAAAAAATCTTAACAATTAGTAGATTAAATAATGCATAATCCATCTGGAAATTGAAGAAAACATATAAGTATATTTATGATTAATAATATGATTTATTATCTTATGTATAAGTTAATTATATATGCACATTGTACTCAATTTCTTGAACTATAATATTACAATTATCATAAAGTTCTATTTTATTGTTCCTGCTTTAATTCCACAAAATATAATCCTTGGAAATATTCAGTTGTGATGGAGGTATATTCTCCTCATGTTCAACATAAATATTTTCTTAGCATCAAATGTCCCTGCATAGTATCAACAATGAATTTGTTCAATCTCCTGAATTAAATTTAGGCCCAAAGAAACAAGGTTTGTACAATGTACTGAATGACTGAGGTAAGAAGCAGACTCAGAATTAATGCAACCGATTTATAAACTCAACTAAGCAACAAGAACAATGTTTGCCATCTGACAGCTCTTTTATACTCCTAGCAGTCAGAATGCTAACCAACAAAAACCCTCCAATTTTCCACCTAAATGCTGTCACGTCTAGCCAATCAAATTGCAACAGGCTTGATTGAAAGTCTTAGCCAGGACACGCAGGGACGTAACACTTCTTCTGCCTATGCATACATAGTCTCTCAAGTAAGTGGGTCTACGATGGCTCCTTCCAGAACGCCTTAGTTCTGCGGCAGCGGCCAGAGATGCATGTTGTTATGGCACTTCCCTGGTGGGTAGAGTACATGGGTCAAGGCCTCCGGAAGACTCTACCCTCTCTGAGCATCTGGATCTTATAGGTGAGCTATCCAACAAGAATTATGCGGCTGTAGACAGAAGGATAGTTAGGTCCGGGGTGCATTCCGGTCGGCAGGCAGCGGTATTGGCAAAACAACGAACATGTGGACTCGGCTGACTCCACAGAACATTGGGTGGGTCCAGGTGTGTTTTGTGCTGCTGCGGCTGGTCTACGTGGTGCCACCACTGGTGACCGTCCTCTAACCGGACCCTATAGAACATGGGCTGGTTACCTGGACCATCTGGACTGGAACCCATTTAGGATCCACAATACAGTTTCTTGCAAACACCCTTTCCCCCAGTTTAAAAGTTCGTGTGCCACTAAGTAGAAGTAGAGTGTCAGATTGGTAGGTAGATGTAAACAGTCAAGTAGGGTACACAGATGTTGGCCCATAAGAAGTTTGGCTGGAGTTCTCCCTGAAATAGGGCAGGGTGTGATATGTTGTGAGAACAAGTATGTACTCAGTTTCTGCTCCCATGATCCCATCCCCATGTGGTCTAACGCTTCCTTGACAGAGATACAGCTCATTCAGCCCGGCCATTGCTAGCCGGGAAGTAGGGGGCCACTAGTTTGTGCCTAATGCCTAGGCTAGGTAGAAAGGATTGGAATGTAGCAGAAGCAGAGTCACTTCCAGGTCATCAAGTAAGAGGACTGGGTCTTGGGTTAGAACAGGAAGCAGACAATGGCTTAACGCATCCGCATGACCCATTTGTTTTCCAGGTATGTATTCCACATGGTATGAGTATGCCGCTAGGATTCAATCCACCACAACATTTGCAGTGATAGTATAGCAGGCATAGGTTTGTCACCTGCTAAAATACTGAGAAGGGGCTTATGGTCTGTTTGTAGGAGGAAGGGGCGGCCGTATAAGTAGTGGTAGAATCACTTTATTCCTGCTATGGCCGCCAAAGCCTCCTTGTTCAATTGGCTATAATTTCTGCTTGGACAAGGGGCAAGAAAAATATGCAAGAGGCCTTGCTGCCATTTGGGCATCAATGGCTCAAAACAGCTCCTTCACCATAAGGAGAAGCATCAGTTGCTAAGATAAGTGGTAATGATTCATTATATTGCATTAGGACTGCAGAAGATGTCAAGAGAGATTTGACAGCCATGAATGTCTCCATGACGTAGAACTGTCAAGCAACTGATGCAAAGGTTCTGCGACCGAAGCCTTATGGGGCAAAAAAAATAGCGTAAAAATTGAGTAAGCCCAAAAAGGCTTGTAGTTCAGCTCTATTAGTGGGAGCCATGGCATTCTTTATGGCTTCTAGTTAGATTGCGATTGATGAATACCCTGGGCATCAATGTGGAAGCCCAGAAATTCAATGACAATCACTCCAAAGTGACACTTAGATTTTTTTAATTTTAAACCCTTGTCCATAAAACGCTGAAGAACAGCTCTCAGTTTAAGTAGCAATTCTCCCTTATTATTTGCAGCTATAAGCACATTGTCAAAATAAGGTAAGACCACGGGAATACCATGGAGTGTTCTCTCCATAATACTTTGAAAAATTCCAGGCACAACGCAGACTCCAAACCCCGATGATGGGTGACAATCATCTAGCATCAGCCATCACATCATCCACTGTTAATTGTTGATATGCTTGAGCTAAGTCAAGCTTGGCAAACATTTTACCATGGCCCAGTGAGTGCAACAGATGCTGCACCACTGGGACCAGATAAGGGTGTGCTTGTAAGGCTCTATTAATTGTTGCCTTATAGTCGGCGCAGATCCTAATGGATCCGCAACTCCGGAAATGGCAGGATGACCACAAAAGGTTTCCTCGGCAACTCAGGCAGCCTGCCTGAGGTAACTTAGCTGGGAGTCTCCGTCTACTTGCAGCATCTGACCTGATAGGTATCACTATAGGGGTCTCCCACTTTGCAAAATCCCACTTTTCAAAATCCACAAGCTCTAATATCCCTTGTTTCAACAATCTGTCTAGCTCTGCATCTACCTTAGCTGCCGTGCAAAGGGAACCTTTCTCACTTTAAGATGAATTGGTGGGATGCTCGGGTCTAAGTCAAAAGAGATAGGAGACCCGGTATATCACTAAATATGTCACTAAATTCTTTGCTGGGGTCATCTAACTCTCCTGTATCCAGTGTTGCGTGTATTCCCATTATAGATGACCCCAAAGCCACGAACAAATCTAGCCCCAGTAGGGTAGCTAAGGGGTCCGTCACCATGACCATAGGAAAATTGCCTTTAATTGGCCGTCCTCTAAATAGAAGGTACCACTTCCTTTAAGAGGAATTGGGTTATTTTAATAATCTTTTAAAATGCAAGTGCATTTCTCAGGTGCTTCTTCGAGAAAGATGGTACCAGCCACTTGAGGGTGTCCCAGGTGATGATGGATTTAGCTGAACCAGTGTCAATTTCCATTTTGCAAGGAACCCCCTCAATGTGGACAGTGATGTACTTCTTCTTTCTGCTGCCTATAGCGGCGGATGCGGTATTGATGGCTTCAGCTTCCTCCATGTCTGGGTCTATGGCATAGCAGTTGTCAGTGGTTCTGGATGCTCGTCGATTAGCAGGTCTGCCGCTGGAATGGTTAAGAGATTTGATGGCAGTAGCTGGTAGAGGCAAGGTGGCGCAACATACATAGGCAAAGTGCCCCATTTTTCCACAGTATCGGCAAACAGCTGTTTTGAAATGGCAGGATGACCACAAAAGGTTTCCTCCGCAACTCAGGCAGCCTGCCTGAGGTAACTTAGCTGGGAGTCTCCGTCTACTTGCAGCACTTAGGTGAAGCTGGATCACCTCTTTAGGCAGCCATAATTCTTCATCACCATCCACCTCTTGTTGGTTAACAGTAAAAGAGGGGACTGGTTGATTATGGAAGGCTTAATATTTTTTAATTTCAGCAGCCAATCAATCAGATTGTTCGGCCGCTCACGCTTCATCCATGGCTATGGATAAATTTAAGTCTGACTGTGCTAGTAACCGGCATTGTAAGCAAGGGTCCTTTACCCCGCAAATTAACTGCTCTAACAGAGCATCGTCCAGATCACAAAATTTACAGTGAATGGTGGCATTTCTTAAAGCTGCCACATACTGGCTCACAGTCTCAGTCTCTTCCTGAATACATTGGCGGAATACATACTGCCTGGAAAAATGGGAAGGTTTTGGAGTATAATGTCCCTTAAGTTTTGCCAATAATGTGTCCCAAGGCACCGCAAAAACCTGTGCTGGAGCGGCTAAATCTGGGGCTTTGGCAAACATTTTTGGGCCACATGAGCTGAGAAAATACCCCGGCTTTCTTTCATCAGAAATGTCTTTAAAGTCATTTGCGACTTTAACATTTGAATAAACATTTGAAACGTTCAATGAACGATTCACAAGATTCTCTTTCAGGCATAAACGCAGTAAACGGGTTTCTAGCTGCCATGGTACTTCGCTTAGCTATTTAGACTGCTTCTTGAAGTAATCGCTCTAGTCTGGAGAGGTTCTTTCTCTCAGAATCCCACCTTTGTCTCCAGTTAAAATGTACTGAGTGATTGGGGTAAGAAGCAGACTCAGAATAAATGCAACCGATTTATTAACTCAACTAAGCAACAAGAACAACGTTTGCCATCTGACAGCTCTTTTATACTCCCAGCTGTCAGAACGTTAACCAATGAAAACCATCCAATTTCCCGCCTGAATGCTGCCGCGTCTAGCCCAATCAAATTGCAGCATGCTTGATTGATAGGCTTGGCCGGGACACGCAGGGATGTAACAGTTTGAGAACCTAATATTTTATGCAGTATTACCACAACTGAGATCATACACAAGTAATGGAACGGAATTGAGGAGATTTTAAAAACTGCACTTTTCTAACCATATCTGGTCTCTTCACATTATCAGTTTCTTTACAAATCAGTTTCTTCTTATCACATTTTAATCTAGATGTGATATTTCATCACATGAATCAGCAATAATTATAAAAATCTGGGACTTGGAAGGAATCTTCTACTCCCATTTTCTCCAAGTTTCTTTGATAAGAGTCAAATGTTTTCCAAAAATATTTGATCTAATTTGTCAAACATATTCTCAGAATTTGAGGGACTTTTCAACAGATTCAATAATTTATCAAAATATTTTTTTCATGCTTAATCATGGAAAAAGCTGAAATATAATTTAACAGATTAGAAAAAAATATTTGAAAAGAGGGGGAAAATGCAAGCGGGGTTCTAGAACAGAAACTAAATACTTTGACTCCTAATAAAATGTAGGTCTGATGCATTGATGAATTGGTTAAATTAATTTGGGATCATAAAATATGAAAAAGGATGTTCTCGTAGCATATCTAGTCATTTGTAAAGATTTATGTTCACTTTGTAAAACTTTTAATTTTTCTTTTTGTTTTCCTGGTGGCAGGAGGGCATGCAGAAGACAAGTGGCTGAGATTTTATTAATTGCTATGGCAACAAATGAGAAAATAGAGGAAGTAGATTGACTTAACAAACAGCAAGCTGTTTGTTGCTATAGCAACTTCCCTCTGGCTGGTACTAGATATATTTTTTCTGAAGTAAAAAAGGTTCAGGTAAGCACAAGTTTCTGAAACTGATTTAAGTAGAGGGGTTGAAAAAGAAAATAGCCCCAAAGAGCATTTGGCCCAAACTACTAAACTTCCTTTTTAACTGAATTTTTCAACCAATTTCTCCTTTTTCATACTTACCAATATAAGTATTTTTATGGACAATCTGCAATCTTTCAAACACATCGTTCTGTTGTCAGTTATGTATAATCACCACAAATTGCTAAAAATGAAATAAGAAATCTCTGTATAATGCTTATGATATCTTCCTCCCACTCCCCACACATCCACTTTGTCACATGAATCCTTGCAGTGCAGACACACTGTGTAATTATTTTCATTGATCCTCAGGTTTTTCTAGTTGTTTACCCTTACAAGATAGATAACTTCATTCATATGAAATTTGACTTTGTTGACACGAAAGAGAAACTATTTGCACCAAGTTATTGCACCTAGCTATTCCTCGATCTTCATCATATTAAAGTTTAAACCATGCCAAGAAAAGCAGTGCTTGGTCCAGATAATAGCACAATTCATGAATTACAATTGAATTATTATTTGAAATAGATAATGAAAAACTATAGCTGTTTTTTAGAATTACATTGCAGTAATGACTCAGAGTTTGCTGATATATTAACCGTAGTTTAGTTGCTTAACAAAATGTGAATTAGTCACCAAGGCAGCAAATACAACCTTTTAATCATGTCTGCTTTTATATTTAGCATCTTGGATAAAATGTGTGTCATATCTAAGTTATACTAGCAACCAACTAGATTAGGTTTCCTTTTGAAGGAAATCAAAGGAAATTTTGGCAATAAATGTCAATTTAAGATTTTTATGAAGCATTGTAAATCAATTTTCAGATATATTTCAAATATCACAAATGCCATTACTACATATCTATTTTTTATCACATACTGATAGATGAATATGCCTAATTCTAGCATGTATTTGAAACAAGATAAAGATTTATATCCATATAAAAATTATACAAGAATTCTTTATTATGTTATAGTTATAAATATGTTTGAAAGGCTTGAAATGCTAATTATTAAATGCATGTGAAATCATTTACTTATTTATATTTAGAGGAATATTTGGTAGGCTCTTCTTTTGTCCTTAAGTACATCATAATCAGTGGTGGGTTTCAAAAATTTTTAGTACCTCTTCTGAAGGTGTGGCCTGCTTTGTGGGAGTGGCTTGCCAGCCATGTGACTGGACGGGACTGGCTTTTCAGGTATGTGACTAGGTGGACGTGGACAACTTGTAAAACGTGGTGAAACGCACTTAACAACGCTCTTGCTTAGCAACCAAAATGTTGGCTCAGGAACTTTGGTTATTTGGGTTTTCTCCCGTGTAAAATTGGAAGTGTCTTGGCGACATTTTGACGAAGTCTCATTCATCATCTTCAGGCTTCTTCAGGCTTGGTGCTTCCAGGAGCAATATGAGATCTTGGCTGTTTCTTCCTTTTAACTGCCAGTGGGGGTTTGAACTGATTGGGTGGGAGCTTGGCCGTGTCCTGGTTGGGTGGAGGTGTGTCCTGATTTGGGTGGAGGTGTGTTCTGATTGGGTGGGGGTTTGTGTTTCATGTAAAGATAGGAGGGGTTTAAAGAGGCTAATTGTGCATTTGCAGTCTGGCTTCTGGTCTTTGGTCGTGTCTCCTCGTCGGTGTGGGTTTTTGTCTGTTTTCTTTGTGGATGTTTGGTGGTGATATTCTGTGTGGCTCTTGTGAGTGTGGGCCTGGTGTCATTCATCATGTTCGGGACCCATTTATCAATAAGGGCAGGCTTCAAAATGGCTGGCAGGCAGGAGGTATCGTCCTGCCTGTTCATGCTGTGTGGGCGTTTTTCTATTTCAATGGCTTATCTGATTATTTGGTTGTTGAAATGTTCAGCCTTGGCGATAGTTCTAGTCTTATTAAAATCAATTTTATGTCCTGTGGCTTTAAGGTGTTGGACCAGGGAAGAAGTTAGTTCCTCTTTTCTGATTGCGTTTTTGTGTTCTTCAATGCGTGCACTTATTCTTCTGTTGGTTTGTCCGATGTATGTGGTGGGGCAGGTGGTGCATGGGATTTCATATACTTCTTGATTTCCTAACTCAGTTTTGTCTATGGGGTTTCTTAGGATGGTGGATATTTTTCGGTTTGTGCAGAATGCTGTCTTGATGTTGTGTTTGCGGAGGATTTTGCTGATTCTGTCTGTGGTGACTTTTATGTATGGGAGGAGGGCTTTTCCGTTTTCTTGTTCTCTGTCCTGGATTTTAGTGGGGGTTTCTTTTTGGATTAGGTTGGTGATCTTATTTCTTTGGAATCCATTGGATGTCAGTACGTTAGTGAGAGTGTGTAGTTCGGTTTTTAGGTGTTGTTCATCAGCTAGGCGTTTTGTTCTGGAGATGAGTGTCTTGGCTACGGAGTTGATCTGGGCTGGGTGGTGGTGTTAGAGTGCGTGCAGATAGCGGTTAGTGTGTGTTTTCTTCTGGTAGATGGTGTGTCCTAGGGAGCCATTAGATTTCCTGTAGACTAAGACGTCCAGGAAGGGAAGTTGGTTGTTTACTTCTGTTTCCATGGTGAACTGTATTTTGGGGTGTAGGTTGTTGAGGTGTGTAAGGAAGTTTTCCAGTTGTTGTTTCCCATGTGGCCAGATTATGAAAGTGTCGTCTACATATCTGAGCCAGAGTTTGGGTTTGTGATCCGATTTTTCTAGAGCTTGGGTTTCAAAGTTTTCCATGTAGAGGTTGGCAATGACAGGTGAGAGAGGTGATCCCATGGGTGCTCCTTCTATCTGTTTGTATTTTTTTCCTTACAGCTTCTCTGGAATTAAATCAGAAGCTGATTTAAAATTAGCGAAGGCTTCGAGAGATTTTTTTTTAGCTAACTAGTAAAGAGCTTGACCATAGCCAGGAACTAATTGATCCCTTTTAAAACATGCTTATTTCTCAGCAAGGATGTTTTAAGATTTATTTGCATCAGACATGAAAGGTAATTAGTGATCTGCAATCTGGAAATCTGTTTCAGCCCCACCTTATAAAGAGGACTTAAATGTATTTAACAATCACTACACAAGTTTATTTATTCAGAAATAATGTCCACTGAGTTCAGAATGCTTTTAGGAGAGTACTGAATTGAAACAGTTTCACTTCCTAGTTGCTAAACTATCCACTATAGTTTCCTTTTAAATATTTTAGTATGTTTGCTTATAAACTGGAAAAAAATAGCATATTTTAGTACAATTGTCAAAATTGTACTACTATTCTTAACTGCAAATAGTTGCATTCTGGTTCTACCTAACAAGGCAATTGTTACGGTTCACTTGCTTCATTAAGGCCACTTGAAATGTATAGCATGCAAAAGACTGAAATAAAAGTATGATTTAAGCAGTCATTCTCTGACAACTATTGTAAAACAAAGAGAGTTGAGGAAAGTACTTTCTCAGTGTGCTGCAGTCAAAATCACAGTGTGTTTTCAAAAGCAACCCATTTACTATCTCAATTCTGTGAAGTTATGTAGATCTTTGAGGATTGCTTCACTTCAGTGAAGGCACAAATAAACCACCCTGTCAACCTACTTTCAAAAAACAGTATTTCTCCCTTTTTCTAAGAGCAAAACAAAATGCAGATGTATCTTCACTCACCTCAACTGGAAATTGCAATAACTGGGAGATGCTTTTGTATATGTACTGCATCTATGTACAAGATACTTTCCATGTTTAAATACTGGAGGAAATATTTTGAATGCTGATTTTTGGCAGCTTAAGAGACAAAAAGTAATGTAAGCGGTTATACATGTTTGTCTCCACAGTGACTATTGTATAACAATAATTTGCTATGATTATTGTATACAGTATCTTTGGCATGGAATTATCATGGCATGAAGCTCTATATGGAGGAGAATACATTACTTCAGACAGCCTTATTGTTCTCTTAAATCATACAAAAACAATAAATTATTAATGCCTGAAACATAGCATACAAAATGCCCTATTCATCTTAAAAAGAACCGTAATGACCAAGTATACAGAAATAGTCATTCAGATGACAAACTAAGTCAGATCTGAGTGTTGGAAAGATTTCTGAAATGAAAATCTTGAATATCTATGAGGTATGGACTGTATTGTATTTAGATGAGTTGATTACTAAAAACCCACCTAAATATAAGACAGTAGACTAGACTAAAATATATTTTTTAAAATATGGCAAAAAGCAAGTGTAACTGTACTATGAAAAAAAATCTAAAGTTTATTGTAGTTTGAGTCAGGGGTGAGTTGCTGCTGGTTTTACTACCTGTTCACAAGCCGCGCACATGTGTTGTTCAATGTCAATTGTTCTTCGCACATGCCCAGAACAATTTACAGTGAACTGCTCATGCACAATCACTAAAAACCAAAATGGTGGCAACCCAGCGGCAGTGAGGGAACCGGTTCGGAGGGAGCCAGGCTTGGGTCGCTGCCAGTTCTGGACCCAGGCCTGAATTCCACTACTGTTTCGGTCAAACCAGATCAAGCTGGGCCAAACTGGGAGCAACCCACCTCTGGTTTGAGTCATATTGAAAACAGGGGTTTGTTTGTTTGTTGCTTATCCTTTTCTAATGAAACAAATGTCCAAGTATATTCTGCCAACTAGTCAAAATCATTTGTTGATTTCTACTATGAGTTGCAAAAAATCAAAGTTGCATATATTCAGAGTGCCAAAATCAGTTTTATAGTAACTTACTAAAGATTATATGTTTCCTTAAATTTCTACCCCAGGATACCTTGGTCTTCTATTCAGCCATAGCAAAATTTTATATGATCACTGTCTCTCAAGTTCAGCAACTTTAAGATCTATGGACTTCAACTCCTAGAATTTCCTAGCCATGCATCTTTAAAGTTGCTGAGATCAACTCTTAGCAATTCCAGCCAGCATACCAGAGTTAGGCATGCAAGGAAGTGCCTCATACTTGGCTGTCATTGAAACCTATTACAGTATAACATTGCCAATGTAGATTGAAGGACATTCACAGGCCTCTACCATTTTAATAATTTAGCACAGATTTCTGTAATAGGAAAATATGCTGTGTAATATGAATACATGGAAACATAACCTGATAAATGCTTATTATAATGTTATGCGTTATTAATAAGTAAATGCATTAAAAACCCTGTGGAAGACAAATGCAGGATGCAATTTTGGGCTAGATAATATGTTATAGAACACATTTGAATAAATTTTCATGTATTTTAGAAAACAAAGTAACGTATAAAGACTGTTGTATTTCAACTAAGCAACTAATGAATAGAAGACAAATTTAGCAGTAAAAGAGAGTCAATTTTTTCTCAGATTTTTTTAAATTTATGTACAGTGGGATAGAAGTAGCAATAGCACTTAGACTTATATATCACAGTTTACAAATGCCAGCATATTGTCCCCAACAATCTGTGTCCTCATTTACCAACCTCGGAAGGATAGAAGGCTGCGTCAACCTTGAGTGCGTCAGGATTGAACTCCTGGCAGTGGGTAGAGTTAGCCTGCAGTACTGAGTTCTAACCACGGTGACATCAAATGTGCAGGTGAGTATGATTGTCAAAAGCCCCCACTTAATTAACACTAGTAATCATAGTGCAGACAGTGGAAATTAAGGAAGCAAATGGAAGTTATCAGAATGTTATTTCACAAGGTGTTTTTACACAATAGCATTATCTTTGTACATATATTTTTGTTATTGTTGTTGTTGCTGGATGATCACATTCAATTATTTTACTAATCAAACTCTATAAAGAATATTTGCTGTTTTCTTCTATTTAAAAAAACTACCATGCTGAATTTTCTTATTATTGATTCTAAAAGAAAAATATTTCAAAGGCACATTAATTTCAGCCAAAATAATCTTAAAGAGATATAACTTTTTCTATCACCTATAAAAATGTAACCACTGGAATATGCAAGACAATGGCCACAATCACACAATGAAAGGTTGCACCTATTTTTACATCATTAAGAGATACATAAAAAAGGCAGGAACTTTGATAATATGATTGTGGCCACCATCTTAGGTTTTTTTAACTCTTATATCATAGACATCCTGGTTTAGCTTTTTCTCTTTTGAACAATGATATTTAAA
The DNA here is from genome assembly GCF_051295495.1 of Thamnophis sirtalis. Taxonomy (NCBI): domain Eukaryota; kingdom Metazoa; phylum Chordata; class Lepidosauria; order Squamata; family Natricidae; genus Thamnophis; species Thamnophis sirtalis. The sequence continues at coordinate 32,702,760 of NW_028261388.1, read as the reverse complement.
GGTAGCCCAAAGTACTCAAACTTATCATTTATACTAGTTTAAGGCATTTGTTGTCATAGGCAAAACTATGGGATTTAAATAAACCTTTAATGGGATTCAGGAGGAGTTATGCATAACTCCTTCTGGACCATATAAATGATTTATTGGGGGGGGGGGACAATGAAAAAAATCCAAATTATTCCTCACTAGTGGATTAAGAATGTTAGTGCATCTAAGAAAGACTGTAAAACTCATACTTACACTTCAGTGTCTTGGGCATAAATATGCTTTCCTTCTCATTAAAAGATTGGTGCTGTGTTTTAACATGTTCTTTCAGGAATTGTTCCTGTTTTATTAAGATCACTACTCTCTGAGATTTTCTTTCCCTAATTTCTCCCACATTTTTCTACAATTACAATTTTGTGCTACATTTTATTAAAAGGAGGATGCTTTCATCAGAGAAGAGTTTGTATTGAAGAGATAATCTGAAGGGATGTAAAGAGATAGAGGGAAGGTTCCTACTTTCCTCTGCTTGTTAAATTCAGTTTTTTCTAATATTTCTACAAGTATGACTCAGATGGGAGGATAATCATTTATATCTGCTGCTGTCACATCTATTTTGGCCTTTTAATGCAGCTACGAAATCAAATAATGGTTTAAACATTAAACTGAAAACTGAGATATCCTTCCATTTGCATTTTGCTGCATTATGCTTCTAACAAATCACAACATATAAGAAGTGCTGCCAGAAAAACTAAGGAAATCATTTTTAAAAGTTGCAATAAGATACAAATTGCATTATAGCAGGAAGCAAACATTAGAAAACATTCTTGCTAGCTAATTGAAGAAAGACACTGACTTAACATTTACCTATTTATATCTAATTTTCTGTTGTTCTAATGATTATCTTACAGCAATATCATTAGGTAACAACTACTCTAATAATTTGGTTTTGGACAAGATCTCTCTGTGTGTGAATGTATTGCTAGAAGTCCCTGAAGACATGGTTCTATAGATAAGCCTGGAGATTCTAGTATGATCCAGAGCCCATCCAGTGGATAGTTTGTGATTCCTGATGCAGCAGTGGTAGGGGTGGAAGAGCTTTTGATATTGCATAATTGTAATCATGTAAGCTGAGTTGAGATAGATAGAGAGATAGATAGATAGAGATAGATAGATAGATAGAGATAGAGATAGAGATAGAGATAGAGATAGAGATAGAGATAGAGATAGAGATAGAGATAGAGATAGAGATAGAGATAGAGATAGAGATAGAGATAGAGATAGAGATAGAGATAGAGATAGAGATAGAGATAGAGATAGAGAGAGAGAGAGAGAGAGAGAGAGAGAGAGAGAGAGAGAGAGAGAGAGAGAGAGAGAATTAAAAAATAAATAAAAATTGTCAAATGCCATTGTCAGGAATGGCTACATCCATCAATTTACTTATATGCAGTAAATTTAGATTTGGAAAACTGCCTGTACATACAAGCATGTGTATGTATGCATGTGTATCATATATTTCCTACAAAGTGGTAAACCTTTCTTTATAGCATGTAGAAATTCATTCTTACGTATATTTCTATGAGTTTTTCATACCAATACATTAACAGGGGGAGATGAAGGCAGAATCTTTCACTAAGATTTCACCTGCCATTTACATTGATTTTCTACATACATCATCTGACAAACTAATGTTCCAGAGCCAAATATCTAAACTGTTCTACATCAAATAATACAGTGTTGGAGTTCTGATCTTTATTCTTTATATGTAAGTTATTCCTTGATGTCAGAATCAAAAGATAAATATTTAAGGAAATTTTCTAAACATCTGTCATCCCATTCCAAACTCATGATTTGTTAACATGGTTGGTTCAATTAAAATATGACTCAAATAAAATAGAGCATTCTTAATGGTTAGGCACGTCTGTTTAACAAGGCAAGATTAAACTCTCTTGTTTTATTTTATTTGGATGGTTGTAGTTGTGTAAAATACATTTCTTAATAATATTATAATGTTCAAATCTAATGCATATGTCAACAAGAAGAGATGCCCACATGGGAAAATGATATAAAAAGATATACCTCTTAAATTTGAATACTGACAGAGAAAATACTGATTAAATATGCAACATTTGCATAAAAGGAATGTATAGCTATAGTAATTAGCCAGAACTAATTACTACTTATTTTAGCAAGTATATATATGTAGCTTCTCACAACCTGGGTTCTACTTTGTAGTAGAAAATGAATATTTATAATAGGAAGCTTGGAAAATATTAGAAGAAAAAGTTTTTCTCATTTATTCTACCATATAGACCATCTTAATTCTTAGTGAACATGAGAACAGATGTGCTAGATCATATCGAAAAGTGTATCTATTTCACTATTCTATTTCCATTGAATGTGACTGGTAAATTGGTTTGTATGAAACACAGAAGGTATTCAGCAGGTTCTGACCAGTTCTGGAGAACTAGCAATGGAAATTTTGAGTAGTTCAGAGAAGCAGTAAATACCACCTCACACTGATCCCGCCCCCATCTATTCTCTGCCTCCCGAGTCCCAGCTGATTGGGAGGAAATGTGGATTTTGCAGTAACATTCCCCTGGAGTGGCATTGGAATGAAGATTTTACAGTATCCTTTCTCTGTCATGCCTACCAAGCCATGCTCACCAAGCCATACCATGCCCACCAAGCCAGACCCACAGAACCAGTAGTAAAAATTTTTGAATCCCACCACTGGTATGAAAGCCATTATTCACTCTTGTATTTTAAAGTACCTTGTTCCAAATATTTTGTTTACTAGTTTATAACTTTGGTTTAATTTCCATAGCAACATACAAGGTGAAAAAAGGGTATTACAGGATAGTGGAGAAACTAAATTAGTTGTTGTATTGCCAAATAACACATCTATGCAGTTATGATGTTATGGCAGCATTTTGCAAACTTACTCTTTTATTAACACTGTGATAAAATAGCTTTATTAGCAAGCATATCCAGAGAATTAAAAACAATTTCTCCAGTTATTGATGGGGCTGGGTGCTGCACAGTTAATATGCAAGTGAATCTCTGGTGCAAATTTATTTTTACTGATTCATTCTCCTCTTATATACTTAGCTCTAATCCTTTTCCGTTCGTTGATTACTCTTATTTTCATATTGATTAAAGCACTCTTCCCAAGAATAGTTAAGGGTTATACTGCAAACCTAACTTTGCAACAGTTTCTTCTCAATAAGTAAGGTTATGAATAGAAACAGGTTTTTAATTGGAATTAGGGATACTATATTCGGTCAGAGAACCAGTTTTTTTTTTAAAAAAATCAACAGCTTGAGTAGTTAAATTAACCATTTTAAAGAACACTTTGCTCCCGTTTCTCCCAGTAAAAAACAGGAAAGTAAAATAAAGTGTACATTTCTAAATGATTTCAACATAAATGGAGCTTCCTGCAGTGTTCCATTTAATAAACACGATGCTCACTGTAAGATTTTTCATTATTATTAATATGATTATTATTGATGCAGGTCTTTTTTCTAATGTCTTCCATTAATCTATTTTGATTTTAATTTGATTTTTTTCTGGTGGTGGAACAGATACACATTATAGCAGCTCTTCAAACTGTTTCCATTAAGCATTTTAGAGCTGGTTGTTCATAAACATGTTCCCAAGTGCTAAAATGTCACCTCTGTCCTCAAATAATGAATGTCACATATTGGCATTTTGGTTTTTGTTTGAAAGTCTATATACCCATTTGCTATTAATCATAGCTAATGTGAATATTTTCAGTGGCAAACACAACAGTCTAAATTGCAGACACAAGGAATTATGGTACAGAGACATACAGTAATTCACCAAAGCAGAATTACATAGAAAAAAAATTAAATATGATTGCTTGATTGCATCTCCTTGTAATCTTTGGAACAAAGATATACTTACAGGATAATTTTTTTATAAATATAACATGAGTCCTACGTCTTTTATTCAGAGTCTTTTAAGCAAAAATCAAGAACACAGGGGCATAATTTCAAAGTGACAGGAGGACAGTTCAAAAATAATGTTAGAAAATATTATATCACAGAAAAGGTATTGGAAGCTTGGAATCAACTTTCCATGGAAGTCATGGGTCAATCATCAGTAACTGTGTTTAAATATGCTTGGGATATACACATGTCCATCATCTGGTAAACATTTTTTAAAAATAAATAAAAATATATAAATAATTTAAAAATAATAAATGAAAAAGAAAAAGAAGACAAAAAAACAACTAAACTCAAAGGACAGACTCTATGGACAGACTCAATGGATCACTTTTTATGCTGTCAGTTTTCTGTGTATATAATCATTTCTATAGGGCACTATCCAGAAGTAGTTATGATCCCATGAAGCCTAAATAGTATGCAGTTTACTATAATTGATCCAATCCAGTGGTGAATTTTTTTACTACGGGTTCTGTGGGTGTGGCTTGGTAGGCATGGTGTAGCTTGGTGGACATGACTTGATGGGAGTGGCAGGAAAAGGATACTGCAAAATCTCCATTCCCACCCCACTCTGGGACCAGCCAGTGGTGGCATTTGCTGATTCTCTGAACTACTCAAAATTTCCACCACCGGTTCTCTAGAACCTGTCAGGACCTGCTGGATTTCACCCCTGATCTAATCCCTTACTAAAACTTTCCAAGTAATGAATTGTTTTACTTATATAAATTGAACAGAACAGAACAGAACAGAACAGAACAGAACAGAACAGAATAGAATAGAATAGAATAGAATAGAATAGAATAGAATAACAGAGTTGGAAGGAACCTTGGAGCTCTTCTACTCAGACCCCCTGCTTAGGCAGGGAACCTTATACCATTTCAGACAAATAAATTACCAGACCACAGCAATCTGTTTGAAATGGCAAGGGCTGTAAATATGAGATATTTTCCAAGATAATTGCTCATTAGAGTTTATGCAGCATCTGATATCTCATAGGTTAGATTGCCAGTAATCCACAGTCTGCTACTTCTGATTTTTTGTTTGTTTTAACCAAGAGCTCATATGGGCCTATTGTGTAGCAATGCTCTATAATTCATTAAACATTCAAATGAAAAGGTAAAGGAAATATTAATAAAGTACTGTGAAGTTTTTGCATAAGATTAATCTTTTTTCTGCTTGTTCACTTTCTTTCATGGCTATGAATGTGTAGATGAGGCAAAGCAACATTATAAAAAAACATCAGTTCTAGATTCATGTCATGTCATTATCTGGTTGGTCTACAAACTTTTGTAGATTTAAAGAAACTAATATGCTTTATCCAATCTGTTTTATCTATTATCTATACTTTATCTGTGTTAATATTTTACCTAGAATTTAAAAAGTTCAGCCAATTAGTTCAGCAGATCTGTCTGCTTTTCCTCCTGACTACTTTTATGTTTCTTATTTTAATATTGAACTAATAGAGAAATGTTCATACTTGCTTTCTCCTAGTAGCTTTTCTCAAAAAAGTAGTAGAAAAATAAAAGTTTAAAAGCCAGCAAAAATAATGCTGAAACACGATTCTTTACTGCAGAATTGCAGAATGTTGGAAATGGAATTAATATTTACATCAAACTTTTTCTCTGTATCCATCCTTTAATTTTTAATCAAGCTATTCTCCTATTTCTCTGTGCCTTTTCAATAGTTTCTTTGTCATCAGTCCAATACTTACTTTGCCCAATCCACAACCATTCCTTTCTTATTTCTCCATTGGTTCTACACACATAATATAGTAATTGTCAGAGCAAATCTAACTGAATCAACGTTACTCTACTACTCTACTCTACTACTCTACAACAAAGTGGGTTTTTAAAAGATATTCTTGTCTATTTAATAATAAAGTACAATCATTAAAGCATTTCAAGCTATGTTGATAATTCTGCGTTCAGTACATGTGCAAGTTTCCTAGTATTTCTTATTAATATATGGAATGAGAATTACACATCTTAATTTGTTATATCAGTGCTTTGTTACCTTGTATGTGTATGTGTATGTATGTATGTATGTGTGTGTATCACACACACACACATGTATATATACACATACATGTATATATATGTATATATATATATACACACACACACATACATACATACATACACATACACATACACATACACATACACATACACATACACATACACATACACATACACATACACATACACATACACATACACATACACATACACATACACATACACATACACATACACATACACATACACATACACATACACATACAAGGTAACAAAGCACTGATTTCTGCCTGAACTAGGGGTAACCCATTACCCATTGTATATTTTAGGTATCTAGTATACACTGAGGCACTGGGCTAATCATCCACAAAATATCATCGTTTCAAGCTGTTGATATTTTAAATATACTAAAACCAACCCAAAGATTAACTCACTTATTTATTTCTATAGATTACTGACATCTTACTGGTTTAGATACACATGTAGTCCTTTAAATTTTAACTCAGTTGATCAAAGTTTGAAGAAAAAGCAGGACACCTATTAAGATAACTGCTGAGAACATTGCATGTTAGTAGTTAGTGCATTATTGGTAGAAAATTACTTGTAGCCTTGGTTCTCTATTCACTCTAAAAATGATGCGACAGTGCTACATTCCCCCCCTCCCCATCAATTTAATGTAGTGACACTTAAAGCTAGGTCAAGTGCACTGCATCTATCTCTAATGGAAGGGCTTAATCCACTTTTTAAATCAGAATGACTCAAAGTGTACAAGTAGCTTAGCAACTAATTTCATTAATGTATAAATTCTGGGGAAAAATGAAAAGATTTAGATAATGATTTGGGTTAGTATTTTAAAGACAGAAAATATCAAAACAATCAAAATGGTCTTTCCTTCCTAGTACAAATAAATGTTTATCTGAAAAGGAAACAAAAGTTCAAGATATAAAATGTTCATCATATTATTAGGAAGAAAAGATAAACTATGACAATGTCAATCAGGTTGTTGATTTGCTTAATCCCCTATCAACAACTAACAGAGCATAGAAATGGATTGTAATTTGGTAACAGCAATGCTATAAACAATTTCCATATGCACCAATGAATGCAAAACATAGATCTACTTACTACTTGCAGACTTCAGTCTAAATTCTAAAGAGCTTTATGTACTGTATGCCTACAGGCATTTCCACAAATTTCATAATCTGAGGTTCTTGCCTTCTCAGGAGTCTTCACACTGGAAATTTTGAATAGTTCAGTGTTCTTATAACTTACTGCAGATCTTTAATTCAAGATACGTATATTAAACAGCTGCTTACATGATAATATGGCAGCAGAGCCCATGGACTTACCATTATCTCTCAGAATATTTTTAACTTTCAGATGCACAGTTTGAATTACTCCAGGCTATCATGCTAATCAATTAGTTTTTGAAAGAAAGAGAAAGGGAGAGGGTCAATATCTTTCTTATCTTATTTATTTTCTTATTTCTCAGCAGGATTCTACCCTGAAAATTGCTATGGGAATTTTCTAAAATCATGAAGGGTGTTTTTGTTTGTTTTATTCGTTTGTCTTATATATTTTATATAAATGGAAGGAGTTGCAGAAAATTCCATATATGGTATCTACTCCAACCTAGGAGACGTGATGGCTCAGTGGTTTAGCTTGTTGATCAGAACAACGTTAAGCTTGTTGATCAGAAGGTTGGCAGTTTGGCGGTTTGAATCCCTAGCACCACATAATGAAGTAAGCTTCTGCCAACCTAGCAGTTCGAAAACATGTAAAAATGCAAGTAGTAAAATAGGAACCACTTTGGTGCAGTGGTGGGCTCCAGATCCCATTGCAACTGGTACCACCTGCAACCCACCACTGCTTTAGTGGGAATGTAACAGCATTCTGTGCGCCTTTGTCATTTAGTCATGCTGGCCACATGACCACGGAGACATCTTCAGACAGCACTGGTTTTTTGGCTTTGAAGAGATGAGCACTGCCCCTAGAGTCGGGAATGACTAGCACTTATGTGCAAGGAGAACCTTTATCTTTACCTTTTTACTCCAACCTGTGTTGACCCAACTTATTATGCCTTTGAGGGATAAACTCTTCATGGACCTACATTTCTATGAGCTAAGAGGTGAAAATGCTGCTTCTCGGGGCCATTGCTGGTGGCGTAGAATGGTTTTCCAACAACACTCAGTCTAGTCAGTTTTGGTCGCCATGATGTAGAAAAGATTGAAAACTCTAGAAAGAGTGCAGAGAAGAGCAACAAAGATGATTAGGGGACTGGAGACTAAAACATATGAAGGTTGCAGGAACTGGGTATGTCTAGTTTAATGAAAAGAAGAACTACGGGAGACATGATAACAGTGTTCTAATATCTCAGGGGTTGCCACAAAGAAGAGCGAGTCAAACTATTCTCCAAGGCACCTGAGGGTACAACAAGAAGCAATGGGTGGAAATTAATCAAGGAGAGAAGCAACTTAGAACTGAGGAGAAATTTCCTGACAGTTAGAACAATTAATCAGTGGAACAGCTTGCCTCCAGAAGTTGTGAATGCCCCAACACTGGAAGTCTTTAAGAAGATGTTGGATAGCCATTTGTCTGGAATGGTATAGGGTTTCCTGCCTAGGCAGGGGATTGGACTAGAAGACCTCCAAGGTCCCTTCCAACTCTACTATTGTATTGTATTGCATTGTATATAGTCTCTTTCTTGGTGGCTTTCAGACGTTTATTAAAAACTGGGTTTTTTCCTGAAGAGTATTCATTTAAAAGTGATTTTCACTTTTTTACTTTGATTTTACTGTTATGGTACATGTGATTGTCCCTTTTTTATGTATACTTTGTGATGTTTGTGGTGTTATCATTGGTGAGTTTTTTCCTTCTTTTTGTGAGATTACAGCAGTATATAAATAAACAAATAAATATACAGACTCTTAAAACAAATTAAAGCCTTCAAAAGAGAGACAAAAATATTTCTTATCTATTTACTTTGGAAAAGTTCTAATGAATTCAATGGGATTTATTTTTAAGAAGACCTAAATAAAATTACTCTGTTAGTTCTTTCTTTATACATACTTTGAATTGAACTTGTCTTTGAACTTAGTCTTGCTTATCTCTTGCTAAACTGACTCTTTGAAAATGTGTTTTTATTTGTCTTCTGGTATTTCAAACATCAACCTTTGAAAACCATTGACTTACTGAAGAAGTAAGGATTTTATTCAAGATGCTTTTAATTGAACTGAAGTGAAGGTAACAAAGTACTAGTCACCCAGATCATCCATTTATATTCATTTACATTTGATTGTCCATAATCTTTCAAAGAAGAAACAATCAGAATAGAAATTCTGAGTTGTATAACAGTGCTGTAGATTAGTTCAGTGACTCAATTTTTGTTATTGCACTTCATCTTAAAAAATCTAAAATATTTATGGATTGGAAATATTCAAAGGCATCACTGTCACAAGAGGATCTAGAATTTCTCTTTTCTTTTGACAGCTGACTGTCAGAATTCACATATATCACTTTTCAAAGTGGCAGGTTATTTTTTATGTATATTGGAGAAATAGATTTTCTTCTCTCATCTCCACCTGTGGCTTATTATCTCTCACAAAATTATTCATGAGTAAAAGAATCTGTTTAGAGTACAAAATGGTAGCATTTTCAGTGTCTTTGGACTCCCATCATTCATTTCTATTGGTTTTCAAATTTTCATGATGGCATATATAAACTACTTTAGAACAAGTCAGAAAAAGGATTTCTAACAAAGAAGATAAAGGGCATTTGTATTGTGCCCCCAAATAGTTGTTCCCTTATTTGTTTTATTTCTACAATTTTCCTCTGTAAAGTTCTTATATAGAACTTTATAAAATGTAACAATACTTCAAAAAATTGGCATGTCCATTTGATTGTTTCTCAAAAGGCATTTTCTAATCTCCTATGATTCTTCTTTGCTTATAAATACATATTAGATCTCTTGGTCATTAAGAAATTCAGGTCAAGATTAGAAAATATATAGTTTTTCTTGTTTGATCTTTGACTTTTTCTTTATTGACAAAGGATTTACCCCATTAATCTGCATGCAACATATAATACTTCTTATAATGCTAGTACTACATGCTAAACTGTGATTTTTTAAAAAGAATTTAACCATGCTCTGGTTAAATTCACCAGTGTGCCTAGTTTGCAAACATGCATAATCACATGGATGAATTTGCACAACACACCTAGCCACAAACTACACAACTACATATTAGTCTCCTTGTGTGAAACTAGGTAATCAGAAGTTTTGGATGTATAGCATTCTGAGCAACAGGAAGTACCCAAATTACATTAAGCTAAATGTAGCTGATTTACTGCAACTGATTTATTGCAGACATAACCTTCAGAGAAGTCAGAGTGAACCACATAATCTGTCTCTATTGAATAACTGGAAATTTTAATATATGAATAAGGCAGGGGTGGGGAGAAGCTTAGACTACACAGAAGTCAGAGTTGATAATCAAATATCAGTATCTTAAAAAATACTGGTTGATACTTTTTTTAAAAAAAAGTGTCTACAATGATACATGTTCAGTAATTGTTTGCCATCAAACAATTCCTTACTATACGTAGGATCCATATCTACTTTCATTCTCCAAGGTGTTCTGGAACAACCAGGCCCTAACAGCCTAGTGCTGTGAGTCCAAATTTTTTGGTTCTGGCAGTACTTTATTTTTGTTTATTACAATGTATTTATTTATTACAAGTTTATCTACTATCATAAAATGCTCAGTAATTAATACTAATTAAAAGTAAACAAAGATAAATCATTCAAAATTTAAACATCCACGACTGGAATAAAATAAATGCCAAAAACCATAAAACCAGAGCATAAAATAAATGAAGTAGAATTGGGTATCCTACCATTCTTCCAGAACCAAAAGAACTTTATTTTTCAAAGTTTCTAGAAGAATAAAAGTTTAAATGGTAAACCAGGAAACTATTTTCCTTGAATATTTTATCAGTTCCTCCATCTTTGGTTGAAATGCTGTAAAGTGACCAAAGTACCACAATGAAAAAATTAAAGCACTGGATGCTTTATTAATTATAGTGATATTTGAATAAAGTAAGAAGGTATTTGTAGCCTGCTGAAACTATAACTACATTGCAGTAACCATATTAACACATTGCTTCTTCTACTGTGATTTAACAGCACCCAGCATCTTCCTCTATGAGGAAGATAGGTACTGAAGTAGTTTGATATATAAATAAATAAATGAAATAAAGGCTGTTGCTTTTCATTGCTATCAGTTTTCATTTCCCTCACTGATTTTTTAATCAGTTTTGGTGTCAATTATACCACTACCTTTAGATCAAACATATGCCACATTTCCAGGGAAAAAAGGCCAACTCATTGCATGCTAGGCAGTGAGGATTAATGTTAAACATAAATATTAATAAATAATATTTCATAAATCCATATATAGAAGTGCTATTAAATATAAAATTGTTATAACAAAAATGATCACTTTCTTAAATATTTTGTGCTTCAACACACAACCCCATTTTTATATTTATTTCAATTTTATTTTTATAATTGTTAGATGTATACAATAACTCTTTCAAAGGTTCTAGTCATTGTATAAATATGATACAATAAATACTATAGAAATAATACAATGAAATGTACCACAAAATAATTATAGCAATATTACCAGTGCCACAGATTTTACCTCAGCTGTTAATTTTTAAAGGCCTTCAAGAATTAATTCTTTGTTCATTAATCTTAGATCCTGGTTTTCACTTAGAAATTTTAGTTAGCACATACAGGATTTTTTTTCTTCCTATTTTTAATCACAAAAAAATTGTTAAATAGTTTGGACTAAGAGAGAATGATGGCTTATGATTCCACGAGCTTTCATGGCTAAAAGTACACTAGAATCTGAGCTTTCCTATCCTTTAACCTATAGGCAGATGTTTTCTATCCTCTTTGTATGTAACGTATTCCACAGGATAAACCAGTCCTATCTTTATACACCTCAACTTAACTTCTGGGTCACAAGACAAATGGAAGCATATTGTTACTCTTATTGTCCATTTCCAAAATCAAAGAATGGCTAACTATGAAAAACATATATTGAAGTTTGTGTTTGTTCTGCTTGCTGAACACATCTCTGCACTCTCATATATACTGATATTTGCACTTTGTAACCCTAAAGATAGTTCTTATTATTCAAATAGATACATTAAACTAAGCCTATGTAAACGGAAGTTATCTGTCTGTTCTCAGAGAGAACCATTGAGTGAATTTCAACCAGGGATGTGCAGTCAGGGGAGGCAGTGGTGGCAGGGCCTCACCACTGTCATCCTGAAAAGAAAAGAAAATTAAAAGGAAAAAGGCTGATGTAGTTGCTGCCAGAGTCACAGTGGATGACTCTGCTTAGTGCTTAACTGCAGGAGGAGGCGAGAGAACCATGTGCCTCCTTTAGACTATCTTTATGATCACTTGAGCAGAGTTAAGCAAGAATTAAAAGGCGAAAAATTCCTTATGCAAAGGAGGCACGTGGTTCTCTCACCTCCTCCTGCAGAGGGCACTTTTTTAGTGGCTTTTTTTAAACAGTTAAGCGGAGTCATCCATTAGAGGCTCTGGCAGCAGCAGCTTTTGCCCTTTTCTTTTTACATTTTTTACAATTTCATCATGGCAGACAAGAGGAGAGTTGAAATCCTCTGTGACAGCTCTGGAAAAGGTATGTGGGTCGGACGGAGGGGAGGAATTCAAAATTATTGTAATTTGTAAGTAATTTTTTATTGTAAGTAATTTGTGTGTGTGTGTGTGCCTGTGTTTGTTTCTTCACTTCACTCAAACAAACGCGCTCTACATGGGGCTGCCCTTGAAAAGTGTTTGAAGACTTCAGCTAGCCCAGAATGCAGCCGTGCGAGCGATTGTGGGTGCACTCAGGTACACCCACATTACACCTATCCTCCGTGAGCTGCACTGGCTACCCATTGGTCTCTGGACACACTTCAAGGTGCTAGTTGTTACTTATAAAGCCCTGCATGGCATCAGACCTGGGTACCTGAGAGACCGCCTCCTGCCAATTACCTCCCAAAGACTGATTCGATCTCACAGGCTTGGCCTTCTCTGGGTTCCATCAGCCAGCCAATGTCGGCTGGAAATCCCCTGGGGGAGAGCCTTCTCTGTTGCTGCGCTGGCCCTCTGGAATGAGCTCCCCGTGGAGATCCAGACCCTTACTACCCTCCCGGCCTTCCGTAAAGCTACCAAGTCCTGGCTGTTCCGACAGGCTGGGGGCTGTTGAAATACCCAGGCCCGCCTCAATTGTGAATGTTGTGCATTTTTAAATTCTTTGTATTGTCTTATTTATTTCCCTTTCCCTGTTTATTGTGAGCCGCCCAGAGTCCTTTGGGAGTGGACGGCATACAAAACTAATAAACAACAACAACAAACAAACAAACTCTCTCTCAATTTGAGAGTTTGTTTGAGAAGAGAGGGAAGGGGGAGAGGCAGCTTGTTTGAGAAGAGTGGGGCAGCCTTGTTTGAGAAGACAGGGGCAGCCCGCGAGCAGAGGTGGGTCTTTTACCCGCCTCTGCTGGTGGGCTGGCCTTTTCTTTCTTTTGCCTGATGTGCCCCCCTTCCCTTTCTCCTCTCCCCCCCACCGGGAGTCCCATACTGCTCCCCTCTCCCTTTCCTCCTTCTCCTCTCCCCTTTCTTCACCGGCTGCCATCTCACCCCCCACCTCCTCTGTCCCCACCGCTGTGTCCAACAGAGGCATCTTGCATCTATGGCGGACATAAACGCGAGACGCCTCTGTCGGGACAGTGGCGGGGATGCTACTTCTTGCTGCCTCCGCACTCTGCTGCCTCGCACCCTACCTCCTCCGTCCCCGCCATTGTGTCTGACAGAGGAGTCTTGCGTCTATGGCGGACATAAACGCGAGACACCTCTGTCGGGAAAAACGGCAGGGACGCTGCTTCTTGCCACTGCCGCGCTCTTGCCTCACCAACCGTAAACCTCACTGCACGTCACTGATTTCAACTAATTAAAGAAATGCAAAACAAAAATCCAGTCAACCCCATTTAACATCTCCACCTTCCAAAGCGTTTGTCAGATACTTATGGTTCTGGCATTTTTGTAAAAAGAATTGAGCAATTGTAGCATTGTTTAATTTCTATTTAGTCAAGGAATCAGTAACTCACAGCATTTAAATATACTATCTCATGTTGGAAATTAAGAAATATGAAAGACAAAGAAATAAATATGGCATTGTCAAGTAGGCTACCGCACTTTCAACAAGAAGCTTGCAAGGCATATTAATATCATTATGAGACCATGATTTTAAACCAGCTTGTAGCTTCATGCAGAAATATCATTTGAATAGACAAACAGCAAATTCACAGCCAGGTCTCGTGGGCTTTGGGCTAAGAAGTATGTTTTATTTGATAACAAATTCATGTTCTCTCTGGATTGATACCATTTTGACATCTACTTGCCTTCTAACAGTATTCAGACGTGGTTTGATTTTTCTGTTCATGAGTTACACACTTGGCAGGTGCCTTAACTGATGAGTTTTATGTCTGACTGATGCATGATTTACATATCTTTCTTCCATAGTGTCCTTAAAATACACTCTCATTTTATTCTATTTATTCAGTCACCCTTGTAATGAAGGACTTAAAAAATGAGGAGTGAAGTTACAACTTCAAAAAGAGCCTGAAAATATTCCATCATGTTCTAATTTAAAAAATAAGAAGACATTTAAATTATCAACATGCTAGTCTTTCATTTGCAAGGCTTAATTTTATATTTTAAAAGGTGGAAGAGAAAGATGAAAACAGGAGTGCAATTCAGTCTCTTCCAGGTGGCAGCTTTTATTCTTTTGTCTATTGTGCTGAAGATCCTCAGAGAAAAAGTTGCTTTGAGAACATCCACACTGTGTCATACAAGAAAAGAAAATTGCCAAATTCAGTTCTGAACAGACATTAACACACTTATCATTGTGCTACTTTGTCAGCTCATTTCTGAAGTTCCATAAAGGTCACTTAAATATTTCCATCATTTGAACAATGCAAAACTGGAATTTTAGCAAAACACATCAATTGAATAATTTGGCCTTAGATGTGTTTATTTAACAGTAAATTCAAGAGCTTAATGGAAATTACCTGCCATGGAAATATATACAGAATGAAAGCCTTAAATTGATATTCTAAAATGTACTTCTTGGAAATAATTCCCAATGAATAAAGTGAGTTTTCTGAAGCATTTGTGAGCCATTTAATTCAATTAATATATATTTTAATCTTCTCCTTTTGCAATCACTGAGATGTAAAATTATATCCCAATGATTTGGTCATGCCTATGGCTCAGTTTTTTTCTAGTTCAAAGATAAACACCTCCATCTTTACTCTCACTGGATGATTTTGCCTGGGTGATTTTGAAAATCACATTAAAGATATTCTAGCAATGGAATTAATGCACTCCCTGCATTTATCTTCTCATAGTGCTGCTGTAGCAGTTACCAAATTGTTTATGCTTAAACAACAGCTTTCTCCTTCCTTATAAAATCACACCTGCTGTCTTCATCATAGCAGAGCTAAATATATAATCCTTCCTTTATGATGAATTGTGATATCACAAACTGTAGATTATTGTATCACAAAAAGAATTAGGTGATGAAACAAAAGATTTGCTCTTTTCACAGAAATATATATGTTATATTAACAAACTTAAAATATCTACTAAAAATAATAGAGAAATACTTTATGCAAGTGATCATCTAATAGTATTTTCTAGGAAAGGAAATTAATGGGACTTTCTTTTGAGTTACAATTGTATTTCAAATGATTTTTAAAAGCATTTTTAAAACTACAGCTTTGCAAAAGAAAAAAAACTCTCATAAGAAAAACCCAATCACAGCAAAACAATTTTGGGGACCAGGTTTACCTCTGTCAGGAGGCCATTTTAGCAATAGCAATAGCAGTTAGACTTATGTACCGCTTCACAGGGCTTTCAGCCCTCTCTAAGCGGTTTACAGAGTCAGCATATTGTCCCCACAGTCTGGGTCCTCATTTTACCCACCTTCGGAAGGATGGAAGGCTGAGTCAACCCTGAGCTGGTGAGATTTGAACAGCCAAACTGCAGATAACAGTCAGCTGAAGTGGCTGCAGTACAGCACTCTAATCACTGTGCCACCTCTTTTTTTACTTACTGGGCATCCTCTTGAGATCTAACAGATCCCAAATTCTCATAACTTTCTGAAAAGAATTAAGTGTTGCCTTTTTCCCCAGGTACTGAGAAGACAATTTTCAAGCATGGGATGATTGCATAGTTGGATGCAGTTGTTGGATTCTAAACCTAGTTTTCCTATTCATTGCCTTTATTGTTGTGTGTTTTTACTGCTGCTATTAACTGCCATGAATTGTGTCTCACCACCTGTATAAATCTTATTAAATAAATAAGAGCTGGTTTAGGAAACAGCATACTGTGTTCTAGGCCTCCCTCACACATGAAAGTCAGCTGAGTGACTTTGGGTCAATCACTTTCTCAGTCCAACCTATTTACAGGGTTGTTGAGGGAAAAATTGGAGGAAGAAGAAATATTAGGTTCATCACTTTGAGAGGGAGGGAGAATAAAAGGCAGGGTTAAAAAAAACTAATCGTTATCATTGTAAATTATATGAGTCTGTAAAGGAGATGAAAATAGTATGACACTCTATGAATTAATATGAGAAGAAATTTTGTGAATGTCTGCCTCATCCCTGACTGTTATTTGTATAGATTCAACACTAAGAAATAAGACATATTAATGTTAACAGACATTGCTTTTGATTGGCACAGAATGGCACTGTTAATCTGATTTACCTTGGCATCAAAAGAAAGATACCTGGAACATATCTGTCTTCTTTGAGTTGAAGCACTAAGCAAATTACCGCAATATGAAAACATTTTTTTCCAGATGTTACCATTTTATCTTCCAAATCATAAAAGAACAATCCATATCAATGTGAACTCTGAAATGTTTATTGTGGCACATTATACTGTACCTTTTATAGTGAACAGCTCTTCTTAGATAGTGTAGAATAAAAGCTTTCAAAATTAATGAAAGTTCTCACAATATTTATATTTGCATAAGATGTAGTTTCTATTCTGGTTCCATACCAGTGAGCATTTTAAAATAAAAACTGTCATATTGTGAGCTGAGCTCCAAAGTCAATTATCAACCAAAAAAGCTGACCACGTGCTGGGAATAATTAATACGGGTCAAAACCCATGCAATGGATTTTGACTGGCATCTATGGAGATTTTTGACTGATATTGACTGTAACATTACAAGTGTTTCATACATCCCCATGCATTTACATGGCAATCCATCAGTTGCATCCTAGCAAAATAGTCTGTTGGCACTCTTATGGTTCATACTAGAGATATCCTAGATATTTTTAATTGTGGATAACCTCTACATAATTGAGCTAAATTTAGAGAATTGACATTCTCTTTGTAACATGTATTGCAGGACACAATAAATAGTCATGGCATTATACCCTTTTTAACATTGACATTTGTTTGTTTGTTTGTTTGTTTGTTTGTTGTATTGTGAATAAATAATCTTGGCACAGGTCTTTGGTATTAAGATACTTAATCAGTTGCTATTACCAGACAAAACCAATGTCATTGTTTAGTGTACATATTAATCAAATAATTATATTGTTTTGAATTAACATATATATTGAATAATAATCATAAGAATTTTGCACTTTGATGGATTTTCCTATGAATTTTTCAGGCAATGGCTACTTGTTTAGCACATAGAATAGGGAAAATAGGAAATTGCATATAAAATTACATAGAAAACTGAAAATGTTTTCTCTTCTAATCCATGACCCCCCACAACCCACCAAAAAGAGCAAGAAGGGTTATATACAACAGAGGAGCCAGAGAATGTGAAGCTTCCTCCCTTTTTCTTGGGCCCCTAATTCTTTGTGAACAAAATTTCAAAGCAATTCTAGATTACTGCTATTCTTCTAGCATTACAGTTCAGACTTCACTTCTTAATTTCATTTAAAAGGTTTTATCACGTTTTCTTCACTGACCATGCATTAGTTTCCCTCAGATTCTTTTTTTCTTAATAAAACATATCTTGATGTTCATTAAATGTCTTTATTTGAAGCATGTTCTTCAAAGTGCAAGCTATAGGAGATCAAATCATATTGATAGTAAAGCAAATAAAAAATAATGGCAGGTTACTTTCATCTCCTTGAACAGCTCATAATAAATATAGGACAAAGCCAAAACATTAGGTGAGAACAATAATGCTTTCAAGACATTTTCCTATCATTTTTTTACATTCTTTTTTAACTCATTAGACCCATTGCTGATTACACAAACATTAAGAGGAGAAATGGAAAAAAATGTTCCATTTTGAAGTCAAGTGTCTTTTAAAGAATAAAAATACCCAATCTTATAATAATATAAGCTTTTCCATTAGAAAATGCTAAAGATGTACGTGTTGATCTGTTTTCAATTCCCAAAAGATGGGATTGGGAAAGAGCCATTTTAGGTTTTTCAAGAAGCTTGCATGGCTGGCCTGGCCAGAGTCACTCAAATGTTGCAGCTCAGAAAGTATTTTGGAATAACACAAGGCAGAGCTGTTTGCAAAGGTGTTCAGAAATTTATGACTTACACTTTTTCATATTGCTTCGGTTGACAAACGGTCTGGTTTAGCAAGATAAACCTATTGCAGGGAGAAATTATGAACTGTTCTCTATGAGAAAGGTAAGTAGACCTTTGAAAAGGGAAATTGGTCTGTGCTCTGCCAATTTGCAGAAAGGCAAAAGAGCAAAGGCTTCACTGCCCATTCCCACTGCTGCATAACTAGTAACAAGCCCTCATTTCAAGAGTGCTGGGAAACAACAGCTGTGTCTTTTTCCATAGGCTTTTCTATTGGCTTATTCAAACAACTCTTTCTGTGAGTGATTTAAGCACTGAACTGATTCTTTGTGTCACTTATCTTGCTGATCTTTAATTTAGACTTTGCCAGTTTTGTTTGTTCACCTATTTGGGTTTTTGAATTGATGACAATATCCAGAGGATTTCAATAAAATCAGTGTGCCATTTGAGTGCTGCTCTAAGGGCTAAAAGAATCTGGGCATGATAAAGTGACTACAATAAATGGAAGCAGAAAATATAGTTTTTTAAACAAGGTGCAGAAGTACTGTATATACTCGAGTATAAGCCTAGTTTTTCAGCCCACTTTTTGGGCTGAAAAAAGCCGCCTCGGCTTATACTCGAGTCAGTGAAAAATTTGCCCGAAATGGAGGAGAAAAAGGGGCGGGGCCATGCCGCTGGGTGACACTCGTGAATGGCCCAGTGCCCCTGTGAGTTTCCCCTCCCTCTGTGTCAGTTTGCCGCGCAGCGCGCACCGTACCATCCCCGCTCCTCACGTTCTAATGTAATGCAGGGCTGTCTTACGATTCCCCTTCCTCCCCCTCCTGCCGCTCTGCAATGATGTCCCACCTCCTCCTTGTTATGGCAAGCAGCCACATAGCGATGTCCCACCTCCTCTGGTACAGTGATCCAATGATAGGAATCACTGTGCCGTGTGTCATAGGAGGCGGGACATCGCTCCCGCGGCTGCACGGGACATCATCATCACAGCGGGACATCAGCATCATGAGGTGAGTGAAGTATTTCATTGAATACACCGCTAGTTTACTGTTTTTCTTTGAAATAAATATTCAAAAACATTATTGGTATCTATTTTTATTTTTGAAATTTACCGGTAGCTGCTGCATTTCCCACCCTAGGCTTATACTCGAGTCAATAACTTTTCCAGTTTTTTGTGGTAAAATTAGGTGCCTCGGCTTATATTCGGGTCGGCCTATACTCGAGTATATACGGTATGTCCAAGACTACCAACAGAGTATACAGACTACCTCCCCAAGACTAACTAATCAGGGCATTCTGAAATAGCACAGAAACCCAAAGTTTAGATATACATATAGCAGAAAGCATTTAAGATTCATAGCAAGTAAATATTTTAGGCCAATAGAAAGTTTTAAAATTAGTATGTAAATTTTAGTTTCCCAAGTTTGTATAGGTAAAGGTTCCCCTCACACATATATGCTAGTTGTTCCCGACTTGAGGGGTTGCTGCTCATCTCTGTTTCAAAGCTGAAGAGCCAGCGCTGTCCGAAGACGTCTCTTTGGTCATGTGACCAGCATGACTAAACACTGAACAGAACACCATTGCCTTCCCTATTTTTCTACTTGCATTTTTACATGCTTTTGGATTGCTAGGTTGGCAGAAGCTGGGGAAAGCAATGAGAGCTCACTCAATGCTAGGGATTCAAAGTGCTGAACTGCCGACCTTTCTGATCGACAAGCTCAGCATCTTAGCTGCTGAGCCACCTCGTCCCTTGCATAATATCATTCAAACTGCTTAAAATCTAAGAAAAAAAAATCATAGCGGAAAGAATAAAACTTATTAGCCAGCCTGAGCTGCCTACATTCATCGTTCACTCTTTACTTCTGGATTCTTGATGAAGATGCTTGAAAATGCAACTGCATAAACATTAGTTAAGGTCACCATTTGCTGTGTGAAGCAGGAAGTCAGTTTTTTTCCAACATTGCATTTTTCAACTATCTTTCTGGGCATTTGTCAGAATACTTAGCCATCATGGTCAAAGAGGATTCATCAGTTTCCGAAATGGGAGAGTAATTTCATTGTTCTGATATATAATGCATGGATAATGAAAATGCATTTAAATGCTGACTGTTCCAGCTCTGATTAGGAAATGGTATGGTACGAATTGTACTGTCTTCCAAGAAGTCAGAGTAGGAGGGAACAAGAGTAAATGGTATGGTACCATTGCCAGGAGTTTTTTCTAGAAATACTTGAAAAGGTTTGAAATATATAGTGGACTATATTTGAATAGGCAGCATACTTCTAGTGGTCTGCAAGCTTTTTTTTTTAGTGATTATATGAGCCATCAAGCCGATGTCAGTTCTTAGAAACTACATAGATTTATAGAAATTCTAAACATCTATTTTGATCATGTACCTCACAAAAACTTTATCTTCTCAAAATGAAAGCTTTTTTTCCTGCATGAATCTTAGGTAGCTGAGCAAAAAAATAATCCATGCAGTCATAAACTACAGTAACATCAGAAAGCAATTATCTGATTTACAAAAATGTTTTAGCGAGTTTCATCAAGTCTTGTTTTGATTCATTCTTCAACATCAGCGCCCAACTTGCTTCTTGGCCTCACTTACGTTTCTCAGACATATACACTTTGCTTCCTGCCTCTGTGACCTGTTTCATACATCTCTCTATTGATTGGGCATGACAGAGCCACTGTGATACTTGTATTGGTTTGACAATTTATTGTAGTCAGTTTGCACATCAAAGGTGGCTCATATACATCTTCAGACCAGTCAATCAGCTCCAGCAGAGTGGATGCTCTGGCTTGATCTATTCCCAGTGCATGGAACCATCTTCACAGCCTGTATTAACATTTGTAGAATCTGCTCCAGTGGCCTTCAAGCTTTTGTCAATGCCTTTCTTCTTCATGAAATACACCAGATTATTTGCAGTTGCTTGAGCAGGTTTTTCTGTTATTGAGCCTTTCTCTGGATTGAAATGATAAAGATATCTTCCACCCGGCTCACTGCACACAGAATAATGTTCTTCAATGGTACTGGGGAATTGCTGTCCAGAAGTTATGATGTTTATGTAGCTATTTACCAAGCATATCTAAATTATATTAAAGTAACTAAAATATCTTTATAATCCCCAAGCCATGTCACAATGTTTGAGCATCTCTGATGTTTGGAAATTGAAAGCTGAAAAATGTGACACACCCTCCTGTTACAGTCATGTTTATATTAATCATATGTATGATGATTCAGCAAGCAGTATCTAACACTAAATTCCTTGGAAGCACAGACATAGCCAATGGATGCATTAACTCTTTTGTTTCCTTTTTAGAACCATCTCCTATATTATCAGACCGTAAACTAAAAAAATCCCCAGTGGATTAAGTTTCCTGTTGATTCTCCTCCTGTCTTTTTATTCTCACCTATATTCCACTGGAGCTGGTGAGCTGTCCATGACATTTACTGGAAGTGAGTCAATTCTGTCTTTCCATCTCTGTTCAAGATGCTCATTGCTTGATCTCCTCTCCTGTTAGTTGCACATATCACATAAAGAACACCAGACTGTGCTGTCATGCCCATCTCCTCCAAAGCCATAAAATAATTTTTTCAAGCATTTAACTAATAGAAGAAGTATTGAATGGTAGAAGAAAAAGGAGCTCCTACAAGCTAAGAAAAAACTGTATTAAAACTGGACAGCAATAGATACTTGATATTACAGTGCCACCTAGTGAGAATAAAATACATAGTGGAGATTCAATTATGCCCAACAGTTGGCCCTTATTAAACATTCATATACTATATTATGGGAGACTATAGTTACAAGGTAAGGACAGAATGGAGAAACAGTTCTGCACTCATAGAGCCCTTGTACCATTAACTTTGTATTTTCATATTCAATGTATTTTTCCATTTACGCTTAAGACGTTTATTCTCTGTATTGTGCAATAATATGCAGAACCTAGCTAGAAAAATAAGCATTGCATTGCAAGCCTGTTTTTAATACTTTAAAAATAAATGAATCCTTTTGAAAGATAACATGCAAACATTTTACATTTCAAAGAGAGGGCTGGTAAGGTAATACATCAACAATGACACCAGTAACAGATGCTATATATTGAATAATCGTATGTGCCACCGACAGTACAATCAATTGATGGATAAGTTAAATCTTTCGCAGCCTGCTCCAAAGATAGCATAGCCCTAATCTCAAGGATGAGATCTGCATACAGAAATAAGTTTCTTGGCACAAATCACTAGCTGCATTAGGAATAACGGGTATAAAAATACCACTGCAACATTATGGCTTCTATTGTGAATTCAAACTGGGCAGAATCAAATTCAAATTCTCATTCATTATGAATCTTAGTGGGAAACCTTTGGCTGGTTATTATCTCTTGGACTTATTATATCTTATGGAGATAAGCGATGGGAAAACATATATACCTCCAGCCTTCTTGGGGGAGTGGGGAGAAGCTACAGGGAAATTATAATAATAAATTACTCTATCCATACTGAATTTTTTGTTCATGTATCTGAATTAATATCTGAATAAAGATGCATTTTTGCCCTCACGTCTAGTGATAAATTCCATGCAATTTAAACTAGCATAGACAGAAAATCCCATTCCTGCTTTATACCCATATCTTTGCTTTTGTGCTGTATATAGAGAGCAACGTCGTTCATTGACCAAAAAAAATGCACAAGCTATTAACAGTGAAGGAAATTTTAAAAATACATGTAGAAGAACAAAGCAAAACAAAACAAAAGTAGATATATCTTGACAGTACAATAAATACTCTATTTTGTTTCATCACTACAAAATTAATATTTTAAATATTTAACCAACTTGTTATTCCTGCCATCAGTGGAAAAAATGCACTTGCCAAGTTAATCAGTGTGAAGAAACCAAATATATATTCCTAAATTCTTTGGGAGTAGAATAAGCATTTTATATATGTATGTTTATATGTCCTTCCAAAAAATATCCAAGTTACAATGACAAAGAAACTTATGACCATTTTTCACACTTATGACCATTGCAGCATCCCCATGCTCATGTGATCAAAATTCTGGCATTGACAACTGGTTCACATTTATTACAGTTGCATTGTTCAGGAGTCATGCAATCATCTTTTGCGATTTTCTAACAAGCAAAGTCAATGGATAATCCAGATTTGCTTAACAACCGTGATACTAATGTTAACAAGTGTAGTGATCCACTTAACAACTGTGGAAAGAAATGTCTTAAAATGGATCAAAATTCACTTAACAGATTTCTCACTTAGCCACAGAAATGTTGGGCTCAATTGTGATCATAAGTCGAGGAATGCTTGCATTCCTTAATGCTCATATCCAAGTTGAGTAACACGTCCCTCATGGAATAACTGAGACTTCAAATACATATCAAACAAAACTAGAAATAGAGTAGGGAGAAGAAAACAGCACAAGGGACAGTAAAAGGACTATGGCATAATTGACAATCAGTATTCAATTCATTGCTTCAATGAATTATTAACTTTCATTCCACGGAAATATCACGGAAAGACTGCAGTACCATTCAAGACATGAATCAAATGAGGGTGGTACTGAAGGCACTAATTCTCACTCACAAAAAATGAGAAGGGCAATTTATTATGTACACAGGGAAGCATGCAGAGGGCATGCTGCACACTGGCTCATTTGCATAGCTAATGGTTGTCAAAGGCTATCTCTATGCAATCCACAGTTCAGCAGGCTTCTATGATATTCTATCCAACTTGTAAGAAAACTGCTTCCAACAAGATCCAGGAGCTATTGAAGGAAACTGTAATCATATATTATTCAAATGTGTTAGTGACTGGTAAAAGAGATTTCATTTTGTGGCAACACTGGGCTATTTGCAGATGACAACTTCCCAACAACATTTATGCTGCCTGTTTTTCAAAAAGATTTTTAGAATGGATTCTTTGGAAAAGTAGTTTAAATTGGGGTCATTAAATCTATTCAATATTTAATGCACATTTTGATGCATATTCCTCAACCCCAAATTCTTCAAGTCTAAGCATTATACCACACTGACTCTTCCATTTAGGAATCATTATATCTATCAAATCTGTTTGGTGAAGTTGAGTGATTTTTATTTTATTTATTTTATGTAACATCTTTATAATAGGAGAGAAAAAGTAACTAAGATTCTTAAAAGAAAAAAAAGTTAATGGGTAGATAGTGAGGCTGACAGATTCATGTACCTCTAGATGGAATTGCTGCCCTGATGTAAAAAGGAAAGGAAGATTATTTGAACTTCTTGCTTTATCAGTCTTGAGGTGAAAACACTTTCCTATCTGAAAATCAGAAAGAATTTCAGATAAACCATCTGGGTGGGATTATGAGCAGGAGAAGCAAACCATTATAGACATATGAGGAAATATAACATCCCTTTCATTGCATCTGTTAGATTTTTGTACACAAGAACTTTTCTCCTACACATATGAAGACTTCATGAACAATTTAGATGCCTCCTACTAAAAATAATACTTTCATCCTCAAAATATACCTCCATCCTTCTTTCTATTTTTTTTTTAAATATAACAAAAATAATCCTCTTTAGTGCTGAGTTCAACACAGGTATTCCTCAGTTTACGACTATTCATTTAGCAACAGTTTGGGTTCATGATAGCATTAAAAAAAGACTTACAACCTGTCTTCAAAGTTACAACATTTGTACCATCCACATGGTAATTAGATCACAATTTAAGTGCTTGACAACTGGCCAGCATTTACAACCAGTTGAAGGATCCCTTGATCATATGATCATGATTCATGACCTTCCCAGCCAGTTTCCAGCAAGAATGTCAATGTTGTGGTTGTTGTTGTTAGTTGCGAAGTCATGCCCAACCCATTGCAATCCCGTGGACAACGCTCCTCCAGGCCTTCCTATTCGCTACCATCCTCTGCAGTCCACTTAAACTCACACCTACTGCTTCGGTGACTCCATCCAGCCACCTCATTTTCTGTCAACCCCTTCTTCCTTTGCCCTCAATCTTTCCCAGCATTAGGCTCTTCTCCAGTGAGTCTTTCCTTCTCATTAGGTGGCCAAAGTATTTGAGTTTAATATTCAGGATCTGGCCTTCTAAAGAGCAGTCAGAGTTGATGTCCTCTAGGACTGAACAGTTTGATCATCTTGCAGCCTAAGGGACTCGCAGGAGTCTTCTCCAGCATCATAGTTCAAAGGCCTCAACTCTTTGGCACTCACCCTTTCTTATGGTCCAATCTTCACAGTCATACATTGCAACTGGGAAAACCATAGCTTTGACTATACATCCTTTTGTTGGCAGGGTGATGTCACTGCTTTTAGTCTGCTGTCTAGATTTGCCATAGCTTTCCTCCCCAGGAGAAAGTGTCTTTTAATTTCTTGGCTCCAGTTCCCATCTGTGGTGATCTTGGAGCCCAGGAAAATAAAATCTGTCACTATCTAAATTTCTTCCCCATCTATTTGCCAGGAATTGAGAGGGTCAGATGCCATGATCTTAGTTTTTTTAACATTGAGTTTCAAGCCAATTTTTGCACACTCCTTCTTCACCCGCATCAAGAAAATCTTTAGTTCCTCTTCACTTTCTGCCATTAGTGTGGTATCATCTGCATATCTGAGGCTGTTGATATTTCTCCTGACAATCAATTGGGCAATCAAAAGTAAATGGGGGAAGCCAAATTTATTTAAAGTCTGTAACAAAAATGGCAATAAAATCAGGTCCAGTCACATGATGGTTTGCTTAATGACTGCATCACATAGTAAGTCAGAATTATTCCAGTTATAAATTGAGGACTATCTGTAACTTAACAATAAACAGTGCTTGAAAATGCTAAGTGGCAGGCATTTGGAAAGTGAATAGTATTCCAGTGATACTATTATTAATATGCCAGAACATTTTAGGTTTTTATTCAATTTTAAGTTGTCATTTTTTTTTTAATGATTTGCTACCTTAAGCTGATGGAGACGGAAGATAGAAACAAGTTAAATATTGAATGGCTTAATATTTTTAGCCTTTAGAAAACCTTGAAACCACAAATTCTTAAAATCATTACATTTGTCCAACCAGCAGAGACATAATTCACTCCACCATCAATATTGTTGCAATATCTCACAGCGATTGAAAAAGGAATTGGGCAACTAATTGTTGTCTGCCAAATGGCTTGTAATAACTCTCTCATTGCAATGATGGAAACAGAGGTAATTTTTTTAAAAAAACTTCAAAAGTAATAAAACACGAGGCACACTGTATGACCTCTTACTTTGTCCTTTTCTTCTATGTGACCACAAAATTTATAGTAGATCTTGAGTTTCTTTTTTTTTAAAAGCAGTCGTCAGAACTGAAATGGGAGATTAGATATGAGGATCTATTCATCGTCAGCAAAGGATTCAAAACTCTCAAAAGTTCTCCCAAAAGTATACAAGCAGAGAAATTGGATAGATTTCTCAAATCTGTCCATTCGAACAATGTCATTCTCCATGGGGAAGGGGGTCAAAACAAGATGGCAGGCAAGAAGTGGTATTGCGATCCAAGCACTCTCCATTTTTTATAATGCACATACAAAAATATAACCTGGCCTTGGGTTGCAGCACTGTTTTTGTCATCTTGTCTGTTTTGACCCTGTGCCCATGCCACTGCCTGCAATTTAGAAGCTTTTTCAAGAAGTTCTGCTCTTCCCTTCAGCAGTGGTCATAATACTGTGTTTAAAATATCCAGTGGGTATTCCTTCATTGAAATTGTAAGGAATCACAGAAGTTGCTGATCTCAGAGAGATGATTGTATACCAAAGGCAAGTCCTATTCATGACAACTCTTTGACTACATCAAAGATATGGTTATACAAAAATGTATAACTAAAGAATTCTGCTATTTTTTTAAGGAAATTTTGGGGAAAAAAATTCTTTCATCAGAGTGAATGAGAACTGAAAAGAAAAAAAATGCAAGAGAATTTCTCTGCCTGGCTCTGGTTCAGAAGCTGCTCTAAACCATTTTCTGTGCCACAGAATATTAAAACTGATTTTATAAAATCACAAATCAGTTTGTATAAGATTATAATAAATCTTCTCTATACTATTTCCCCATTAATTTTCAATTAAAAATCAAAACTTCAAAGAATTTTTTAATGCATTCAAAAAACCCTACCACATTTTCACTGCAGTTTCTCCTGAAATATATTTCAAGATAAAACTCTTGAAATACTGACACCATACTATCTCTTTACCATGATTTTTCTTAAATATCTATGGTAGATAAAATTATTTCTTCAAATCAACTGAAATTCAGCTTTACTTGGCCAAAGGCTCTCCAGATGTAATCAAACCCCCCAATTTCCCCATTCAACTTGATGGAGATAAGACCAAAATAACTGCTAGGAATTCATTTAGGGAAAAAAAAACCATATTATATAGAACTTTCTTATGACTTCTTCTGATAAACGAATAGAAGAAATTGCATCTTAAATAAGAGAAGTATAACTAACACTAACTAAATTGTGGGTCATTTCCTTTTGGTCTAGCATGATCAGTAGTTCCAGCTGCAGTTCATTAAGTAAGGCAATTTACCTACATTGTATTCTGAGGAGCAAGTTCCCAAAAATAAGCATATGGATTCTTGCTAAGGTTAGGACTTTCAGATTTTCTTTTTCTTATACCTTGCAGTCAAGCCTATTTTTCTCTTACTAGCTGAAAAGAAATTTCAGGAGGGATTATCTGGAGTTAAATATATGCTACTTGGGTTTAACTCAGTGGTGGTTTCTGGATCCCAGTGTAACTGGTACGGTGCAATAGGCCTGGCATCCACCACATGTACGTGCGCAAAGCGCACATACATGCGCGCAGCACATGCATGCGTACTTGCCATCTGCGACACTCTGCAGTGCCTCCACGATGCTCCAGCTGCTCAGCGGGAGCATTGCACAGGTGCCATATGCTCTATGTGCAGAAGCCCCAAAGAGCTCAAATACAGGTAAGGATGGCGGTCGGGCGGTTGGGCCCTCCGGAGCACCGTACCGGAACGGTACCCGGTGCTCCCAGCAAGCACAGGTACACCCATACTAGGATATACCAATCGTAACCCACCACTGGTTTAACTAATGCCTTTATATTTTGTGGTTTTTCCCCCCCCCCATTTTTGTGTTATATTTTGCTGTCTCCAGGTATTGCAATGTCCACTATCCAGATGTTTTTGTCTTTCTTTTCGACAAATTGTCTGGAGTGTTGTGTGTCAGATGCTTATCTGTTTAGCTTCTTCATTTTCTATTACTTTGTCTATTTTGTGGTCTCACTAGCTATTGCCTGCAGGCAGGTCATATTTCTTGCAGATCTTCCACCATTGTTGCTACTTTGTCATACTGTTGTTTGTAGTCAATCTGCACTTTTCTTGCAGCAGCTCATTTTTCAGCAGCTTTTTTTTGCAGAGATGGCATTTGCTGTACATTGGTCTCTTTTCCATTCTGGCTTGGTATGCATTTGTTCTTAAGACTTGGTCTTGTGCAAACAGAATTAGTTGTTCAATCTCTTTCTTCAATTTTCCTGCTCTTAGCCATTGCCAGGTTTTGTGATTAACTGCTTTGCCTGGTAGTGTTTTTGTACCAACCTTGCAATATTATTGTTCATTTATTTATTTACATTTAAAAGAGGAAAAAATGATAGCTCAGTGTCCAACGGGGCTGATTAATGCAAAACTAAATTGGGAGCTCTGAACCTTTGGAAAGAAAAATAGTAATTTGAATATGAGTCTCCAAATTTATACAATGTCTACATATCAAGCCAATGTCTAGCCCAAGCAAGAATTATATAAAGAATTTGGAATTGGTTATAATCCAAGTATATTATCTCCAAAAAGAAAAAAAAAACTATTGTTAATCTTCAGTATATTTCAGAGTGTCAAAGATTATAAGAAATTCTAGGAGACAAAGGAGTAAGAAAAACTGTAACTATATTTAACATACAAGCAGCACACATGTGGAGAAGCACTATGGAAGTAACAGAATAAAATGAGAATACAGTGGCATCTAATTAATAATATTGTAAAAACACATTTTGTACCTAATATAAATCTCTAAGCATTACTAAAAACATTCCTCTTTTTGAATTCCAAAACCCTAAATTGTCTTAAGTTGTTCAAATCCTCAATCCTGTAATTTTAAAAACTATTAACTTGTTTATTAAAATAATAACACCTTTTTGACTCAAGGACATATTTTGGAATCCAAAGACAAATTGGGGCACTTCCTCCCATAGATGCAGCACCAGTGTGAAAGCAGTGCAGGGTTCTTAGCCATTTGACTTTTTGGGGGGGGGGGGTAAGATGCCTCCTATCACCTATATTCTATATATATTGAACTTCTTTATCATCTCATGCCAGTAATCTTGTAGTATCTTTAATACTTGAGCTTTAATACTTGTAATACTTTAATACTTGAGCTCATCTACAAAAATGTGATCATATATATGGCTTATACCTTCCAGATATTTCTTCTACATATAATAACTATGATTGGTAAAAATGGGATTCCATTCCACTTGTGTTGAATTATTCCATTATTATTCCATTAACTAGTCTCTTCCAATGCTACTCTTTTCTTCAACTGTTATCTTTCAGATGTATTTAACTACAGCTCATTTTCTCCCCAGAGAATATCTTGAAGCACAGCTGCCATATTTCTCAACCAGACCTTACCAACCTTATCATACAAACTAAGTACAAATGCAGAGTTTCCAGTTACACTGGAAACTGTGAGGATAATACTTATAGGGAACTTCTTTTTCTAAACGCAGCACCTTTTGTAGTAAAGACCCATAATGACTAAGCATGCATAGGGACATTTTTCTGTTTCTAAAATACATAGGGACTTTCCTATTATGATTTCATTCCAGTCAGGTTGTTCTTCGCTTATTTATAATAAGAGGATTTGCAAAAGCTGGTGGCTGGGAATAGCCTTGAATTTTTGGAACAATTTTAAATGACAGAAAAGTAGAATGAATTCATGTTTTCTCAACTGAAAAAAAATGGTTGGCAATAGTAGATATGTCTCTAGGTTTTTAAAAATTCCATATTTTGGCAAATCTAAACAAGTATTAACTAAATATGGAATATTATTGAGTAAGGATTTGGGTATATGATTCTATATTAGGTATAAGCAACTGAAATTTAAAAAGATGAACAAAATGGATTTTTTTAATTTTATATGAAGGCACAGGTTTGTTTGGTATTTAGCACAGTAGAGGAAGCAGTGTGTTATGTTTCATTAGTTTTCCCTTAATTATTTCAAATGTAACTTCCCTTGATTTTCAAATTTCTTCCACTATGTTTTATGCTAATTTTATCTGTATGATTTTTATTTGTCTTTATGATTTTCATGTCTTCCTGATTTTTAAGACAATGCTGCTAAAGTTTCTGCATCACTGGGATTAATCAAATGGTTAGACCAAGTAACAAACAAAATAAGTTTATGGTTGTTTCTTTTCCAACATTTTTAAAAATGTCAATTAAAAAATGGAGCTACTTGGTAAAAACTTTTTTTAAAGCACTATTTGTTGCAATTTTGTTCAGGATGCATTAAATATAATCAAAGCAAACTGAGCTTTATGTGTGTCAGAAGCAGGGACGTGCAGTCACTAGAGGCAAGGGAGGCGGGGCCTCACCAGTCTCCTCAGGGAAAGGAAAGGATTTTAAAAAATTTTCTTAAAATAATTAAAGCCAGGGTAGTTGCTACCAGATTTCAAGTCACAGTGGCTTGGTGTCTGCTCTCAGTATTAACTAGGAGGAGGCCAGAGAACTAGGGGCCTCTTTTGCATAAGGAATTTTTCACCTTTTAAGAGTTAAGCAAGAGTTAACAAGCAAAGAATTCCTTATGCAAATGAGGCACGTATTCTCTCGCCTCCTGTAGAGGGCATTTTTTAAAGGCTTTTTAGAGTTCTCTGGGAGCAACTAGCTCAGTCTGACAGAGCTCTAGCTTTTCAAGAGGGGAGGGCAGGGCAGGGAGAAGCAGAGTTGAAATTGTCTCTGAAACAGCTGGAAAAGGTGCATGTGGGGAGGGGGTAGGAATTCAAAAAGTTTGATTGGAAGGCAGCAGGGGAAAGGGGGGTATGGCAGAGGAGCTGCTTTCAAGCCTTTGGAAAATATATCCAATCCAACTTCTGTGTTTGTGTTTGAGAGTGAGTGAATGAGAGAGGGATCGAAGTTCTCTGTCTATGTGTGTCTGTTTGAGAGAGGGGGGAGGGAGGGAGAGAGGGAGGAAGGAGGGGGAGGGAGAAGAAAAAGAATGAGAAAACTTATTTTGCAAGGGGGGAAAATGCTGTCGCTTTAAATCGGAACTGAGCATGCCTGGCTGTGGAATTCTGGGAGTTGAAGTCCACAAGTCTAAAAAGTGCCTCACCAGGGCTAAAGCTGACCTCACGTCACTAGTCAGAAGCACTGTTCCCTCTAAGGTGCGCGGCTGCGCGGCCGCGCACATGGCAAGAAAACACCACGCAGGACTTTTCAACTCCCGCGCAGTGATTTCTACTGCCACAGGCTGCGGAAGCTGGGGAGGAGGTCCTTTGCAGGCGCTGGATTTGCTGCCCGGCGCTGCGGCTTTGAGAGACAGAGAGAGAGAGAGACAGGGGAGAGGGAAAGAAGAATGCAGCCCCTTCTTACCTCCTTCCCTCCTCCACCGTGGATTTTTTGCAATGACCTAGAGATCAAGTTCCTACGGGGGATTGGGAGAAGAGTTGTATCCCCCCAGGGGTTTTAATGAGGGAGGCATGGTGGTGGGGGGTGGGAGGATGTTGATTCTCTAACTGTACTTTCGCTTTATCTCCTTCTGTCTCCTCTTTACATCCATCTGTTTAAATCTCCTTCAATATTGGGGGGGAGGGGTGGCATTGAAAGTATTGCCGTTTCAATGGCACTTTGTGGCAAGGATACGCGTTAGTTGCGCTCTTTCCTGGCCTCTGTGTGCAAAGAGGCCAGCCTCAAAACGACTCCTCTCCTTGACTTCCAGTTTGATGGTAGGGCCATTTTTCACACGAGATGCGTTCTGATGTGATCCATTCCCCAAAAGAAAGCTTCTTCTTCTCTGCGCAATTATCTGCGCATCCAAGAAGGAGCAGTTAAAGAAAACAGGGAAGAGGAAAGACAAATTAAAAGAAGGAAAGATGGGAAGAGAGCAAAGATGGGGTCTCCCCCCCCCGTCTGTGCACCGCCGTCTAGCAATGCAAAGAGAGAAGGCAAAAGGTCCACAATCCACTTCGCCTCTACTTGGACTGAAGTTAGGAGGCTGACTCGTACAACCAGCGGTGACCATTATTTGGAGGAATAACAATCGCAGCCATGCGACCGAGATTCGCTCTTGCAGAATCTTTTTTTAAAAACCAAATTATAAAAAAAAGCCTTTGGAACATTCTTATTCCTAAAGCCATAAACAAAGGATGAGGCTTGCTAGAGAACCGAGTGGAGGTGATGTGCGAGGGGAGGCGAGGTGCTGTGGTGGGGGGAGATGTTGCTGAAATAATTCGATCTATCAGGAAATCGGAGCTGGGGGGGGTTCAGGGGAAAGTCTTTGCCGGCCCGACGCCAGCCATAGCTCTGAATTTGATTTCCTTTCTACTGAAGCAACCTCCGGCGTTTCGCAAGGCAACCGACAAAAAGCCACTTTCCCGGAGAGGGGGAGGGGCTTTTGGAAGAGGGAAGTGGCTGCCCTTTACCACTTGCCACTTTCGGAGTCGTTTTGAGGCTGGCCTCTTTGCACACAGGAGCCAGGGAAGAGCGCAACTAACGCGTGTCTTTGCCACAAAGTGTGGTTGAAACGGGAATACTTTCTATGCCCCCCCCCCCCCAATACTGAAGGCGATTTAAACAGATGGGTGTAAAGAGGAGACAGAAGCCACAACACTCTTGGGTTTTTGTTTTTCTAATATTTTTTAATCATGCAGGGGTGGGTGGGTTACCGTATGCCACTCCCCATCTCTCAGGAGGAAACAAAATTCCACCACAGCTACGTTCAAGCTTTTGAGTTCTTCAGAATTCTTCATCAAGGAAAGAAGATACTAAAAAAAGTGAGTGGTTGTATATTCATGTATGTCATTTTGACTGGCTCAGATAAAAACACTGGCCCATAACGACCTTTGGATTTGGTCTACTCCCATAGCTATTGCTTTATCTGTTTAAAGGCCATCACCACTGATTTGAAGAGTGCATAAAAAAAATCACAGTCTCCTCGTTCTTTCACCTTTATTCTCTCCTTCATACTCCTCGGTGGAACATCTGTGAAAAAAATTCAGGTGCTCAGGCATGAAAATGTGCCGCTCAAACACTATACTTTTCCGCTCACCCTGAAAAAAAATTAGAGGGAACATTGGTCAGAAGCTGCCTTTTCTCACTCATAATGCAGTTGTAGTTTTATGACAAAGCTTTATTTAAGATAACTTTTTGTTCTTTGCTAGTAGAGAATTTTCAAGTGAACATGCCGCTCACATTTGGCACGTGCTCTTTCAATTCCTTGAATGCCTGAAATTCTTTTTCACATCAATTGGAAATTAACAGTGCATCAAAAGGAGACCCCCACCATGAGACAGTAGAAGGGTCTTCCTTATTCCCTTTAAACACTTTGTTTCATGAGTCTCTTTCCTAGTGGGTGCACTTTGATACCTTTTTCATGGCTAACCATCTAGCCAGCTGAGCTGCTATATAAACATCATTTTGGAAATGTTCTCAGAGCTATGCACTGTGGAACAGCTATTGCAACTGTCTGTGCAGCCTGTGTAGCTCTGAACATTAAGCCAACAATTGACTGACTAGATGAATATGCCCCCAGTTTGTTTCTCTACTTCATTTCATATAATGGGAAGAACCCATAATCATATTTAGGGAGAATATATTGAGGTGATGAAATAAATGTCCTTCTGGGCTCGGCTCCAAGTGGGGAAAAAGACACTGGAGACCTGGAGGCTGCTTGGAAAGATGGTTTATTGGTGGACAGGACCAAATGGCTTGAGTCCTGAACAGAAAAGGTGATCACGTGCTTCAATGTTGGTGGAGAAAAGAGAAGGGCCAACTGAGATGCTGAGTCCCTGGTTTTATCCCCCTCTGGCCTTTGATCTTGATCTTGTATTCTGATTGGTTGTCACTCCCATGGGGCCATGCAGGGGCAACTCTCTAGGCTG
This sequence comes from Thamnophis sirtalis, assembly GCF_051295495.1. Classification (NCBI taxonomy): domain Eukaryota; kingdom Metazoa; phylum Chordata; class Lepidosauria; order Squamata; family Natricidae; genus Thamnophis; species Thamnophis sirtalis. The sequence goes on along the minus strand of NW_028261388.1, from coordinate 32,667,999 downwards.
CGTTTTGAATACAGGTTTGGTTGAGTTCTCAGATGCCATTTGGCGAGTTGGGTAAAGGGCCAATATTATCAAGACTTAATCCCATCTCCCTGGAGCTGAAGGGGATAACTCTTTATTATGTAAGGTGGACAAGCTTGGCCTTCTTAATAGCCCATTGACAAAGTGGGATGGGCAGGAAGCTACAGGGAGCTATTCTGTCTTTTAAAACATGTTTCTTCCTTTTCACATCCAGAGAAATATTCTGCCTTTTCAATATTTCCTAGAATATTTCATTTTTCTGGGAGAGGGCTGGGTGATAACTTCCTACAGAGGTATATAATGAAAATGGATGATGACTTTAAGCATATGTAATCTATAATAATACAAGAAAACCCCAGAAATTGGAAAAACTGGGTTTTTCTTTTTAAGGTATACATTTCCTTAGTTTTTTTTTCTTGTATATTGTTATTGGGACATCTTTTAGCATAATGAAAATAAAAATAAATAGATACACAACTCAAAGCTATACAAAAACTTCCTAGCAATGGCTGCTACTTGCTCTTTGAGCAGGAGTCATGAATCCAGAAGGATGCCCCGATTACTCTTTGTCTATGAAATTATTAATCTCAGGATACTTCCTTCCTGCAGTTGTCTTCCAAACTACACCTGATACATGAGTTATAGAATGTAGCTAGCTAGTTGGAGGTTCACTGCAATGAATTTCATACATAAACTTAAACCTGCTTCCCTGGTCCATGCTCAGATTCCCTATACATAGGAATATACTTGGGATGCTTCTTCCATCAGCCCTGCCATGATTAGGCACAAATGATAGGTAAAGGTAAAAAAAGATCCTGGAAAAAAATACTTATGTTCTCTTTTTTTAGTCACCAATTTAGACAAGTTTTAAATTGTCTGACAGCAATTTTAAAAACAAGGCTATTTACATTCAGTCTGTGAAGTGCTTGGTTGTCATCAACAAAAATTGGAAATTATTTTGACTGATGTTTAAGAATCTTCATTTAATGATTTTATTCAGTTTTCAAAAACAAACCTTGTACAATTTATAGCGCTGCAAGAAATGATTGAGCAGCTGAATTCTTATCAGTAAGAAACAGGGGAAGTGTCCCATATACTAATTTAAAGTATAATCTGTAGACCTTTGGGAGGTACTGATAGATGGGATGTTCTCTTATATATCAGATCTGCACATATCAAACAAAAAAAGTTGATTGTGATTTCATAGGCTATTGATTGTTTAGATTAGGCATGTCCGAAGTCTGGCCCGGGGACTAATTGAGGACCTTTTTCAAATTCCGAACAACCTGCAGCCTCTTCTCCCCACCGGAGTTATTTGTTTTGTCTTTCATAAAATATTTCATTTGCATTTAATATTAATGGTTCAAAGAATGTCAGGCTGAATGATCTGCCTCACACATTTTCACCTCACCAAATCTGGCCTTCCTTGCAAAAAGTTTGGACACCCTTGGTTTAGATAAAGCAAAAACACAAATCTTAATTCACACAAAACTACCACAGGACTTTAAACTCAGTTCTTGAGTTAGGCCAGAAAAAGGCCTTCTCTTCCAGGAATAACAGAGCAACATATAAAAGAGCTTAGAATCTATAATTTGTTGGGGAAACTGCTCTTATTTAAAATATAAAACATGTCTGTTCTGTCCCCAGAACATTTGCTGTCCTGGCAGGACAGGGTTAATTTTGTTGGAAGAAAAATCTGGTCTGGTTCCATTCCAGGAGAAATAAAATGGAGGCAGGCTGCAGGAAAGGAAGTATCTGTTTATTTGATAGCCAGAAACTAGTGAGAGCAGCATGTTTCTAGTGTGGCTGACAAAATGGGGTTGAAAGTAGGTGGGTTTTTTAATACATTCTTTGGGACTTTGGGATTGTTACTGTATAAGAATATGTCCTTTAACATTTTGATGGTTGTTGCTAGATTCCTATGAGGTCATGTAGGGGTAATGGCTGGCTTTACAGCAGTGGTAGGTTTCAAAAAATTTTCGAACCTGTTCTGTGGGTGTGGCCTCCTTTGTGGGAGTGGCTTGCCGGCCATGTGACCTGGTGGGAGTGGCTTGCCAGCTATGTGTTCTCTCTTTCTCTCTCTCTCTCTCTCTCTCTCCCTCTCTCTCTTTCTCTCTCTCTCTCTCTCCTTCCTTTTGTCTCTCTGTCCCTTTTTCCTTTTTTCTTTCATCTCTCACTTTTTATTTTTTTTTCTTTATTTTTTCTTCCTCTCTCTCTCTCTCTCTCTCCCTCTCTCTCTCTCCCTCCCTCCCTCCCTCCCTCCCTCTCTCTCTCTCTCTCTGTGTGTGTGTGTGTGTGTGTGTCAGTGGTGGGTTTCAAAAAAATTTGGAATCTCTTCTGTAGGTGTGGCCTGCTTTCTGGTGGAACCTCTTCTAACCAGTTCGGTAGATTTGACGAACCGGTTCTACCGAACTGGTGCAAACTGGTAGGAACCCACAGCTGTCATTTGACCACCACCTAACGGCTGTGACCAGGGGGGCATTCGCCCAGGTTCGCCTGGTGCGCCAGTTGCGACCCTACCTGAATCGGGAGGCTCTCACAACAGTCACTCGGGCCCTTGTGATCTCTAGGCTGGAATACTGCAATGTGCTCTACATGGGGCTGCCCTTGAAGAGCATCCGGCGGCTTCAGCTAGTGCAGAACGCAGCCGCGCGAGTGATCGCGGGTGCACCTCGATTCACCCGCATAACACCCATCCTCCGCGAGCTGCGCTGGCTGCCTGTCGATCTCCGGATGCGCTTCAAGGTGCTATTAATCACCCATAAAGCCCTACATGGCAGTGGATCTGGATACTTGAGAGACCGCCTTCTGCCAATTACCTCCCTGCGACCAATAAGATCCCATAGACTAGGCCTCCTCCGTATCCCATCGGCCAGCCAGTGTCGGCTGACAACCACAAGGAGGAGGGCCTTCTCAGCAGTAGCCCCGGCCCTTTGGAACGAGCTCCCCATGGAGATTCGTACCCTCTCCACCATCCAAGCCTTCCGCATAGCCTTGAAGAACTGGCTCGCCCGTCAGGCCTGGGGATAAGGATAGTTACCCCTCCCGAATGATGAATGTATGTTGCCTACTATTTTATTATATGTCTTCTATCTTGATGTTTGTGTTCCCCCCTTCCCAGTTTTATGTGAGCCGCCCTGAGTCCCCTCAGGGAAAAGGGCGGCCTACAAATTCTAATAAAACTAAAACTAAACTAAACTCTGCTCTATAGGCAAGAGGGGAAATGCAAATTCTAAGTGTTTTGTTTTTCTGGGCTAATCTTGTCAGTTTGGACTCTTTGCCTAATGTGCTGCTTATTTAGGGTTTCTGGCTGCTCTTCACTTATGAATAGATTGGGCAATCTTTCTGAATGGATACAAAATCTCCATACCTAAAGACCAACCTCCTCAAACTTCTGCCTGAGGCTGTTTTCCTATGGCAGGAAGACTGGGGCTGCCTTCTGTCTTTGTTAAGATTTTTCTCCTTTTCTCCTTTAGGGGAAATATTCTATCCTGCCTCTTTTTAATATTAAGAATCAAGATTATTTTAATCTGGGGAGGAGGGGCTTCCTACAATTCCTTTCTGTTTAGCTAGCTTATTTGTTTGGCTGACCTTTACCTTGCTGACTAAAATAGATGCAGCTTTTTCCCTTTATAAGGAAATATTCAGGGATTGTTATTTACTTCCCCTTTCTTGTCTTATCACTTCCTGTTACATGCATTGATGAAAAAGATAGCAATAGCACTTAGTCTTATATACCACTTCATAGTGCTTTATATCCCTCTCTAACAGAGTCAGCATATTGCCCCCAACAATCTGGGTCCTCATTTTACCAATCTTGGAAGAATGGAAGGCTTAATCAACCTTGAGCCTGGTGAGATTCAATCTTCCAAACTGCTGGCAGCCAGTGATCAGCAGAAGTAGCCTGCAGTACTGCACTCTAATAACTGTGCCACCATGGCTCGGTATAAGATAAAGGAAGTGATGCCATTCCAGACTCCATCTTTCATTCCAAAAAGCCACTCACAGCTTTTCAGCTGCAATCTCAATCCATCTGGGGATATCATGGTTTTACATGGCTTGCAGCATTGAATAAAGTTTAGATGGTGAAAGAATATCTCCTTTATTGGATGGCAAGAAAGGTTAACTGTCTGAATTACTCTCCATAGAGCCACAGAGTTACAGATTAGCGAGTCCAGAACAATTATTATTATCACCATTAAATGTTTTTAAATATTTGATATTTTCATCCTGATGTTCTCCAAATCATTCCAAATCAGTATGGTCATTGGCAATAAATTTGAAGAACGTTAGGCTGAAAAATGTTGTATTGTAATTTGAGAATAGTTAAATAGAAGAGAAATATATGCAATTAGCATCCCAATTATTTAAAAAGAACATTTCAGTGTGGCCTTATTTGCAAAGAAATGGTAAGTTCATAGCTATAAACTGGGGTGTTAAATAATTTAAGCTATTAAATTCCTTTAGCAAATTAGCAATGCATATCTGATAGGCTTTTCAGTATTTGATGGAAAATTAGTTTGTGAAGGGCAACATTATATACAAGAGTTTCTATATGACAATATTCTTTATTTAGCATCTGTACTAACGTTCTATGGTTCTGATTGTTATAGTTGAATAAATGGTTGAAGAAATCCCAAGTTATAGAATACATTAAAGAGCTAAATAGTAATGATACAGATTATCTATCTGTTTAGAGAAAGAAGCAGAATGCATATGGTACAATTAATATTTACCAGTCAATGTAGTTTAGCGACAATAAACTTACATTTTCAGCTTCAGATTCTGATATGTTTAAAAAAAAACTGTAACAACGTGCAAAAAAAAATGCTGGACTTTTTTATGCCAATAAAGCAGATTGGCTACTGATGGAATTTAAAGTATATTATTGAAGCAATTACATATTTATCTTTAAGACAGAAACTGCCAATATATTACATCACAATGGATTTGTTACAACCACATTCGTTAATAGGTGCTTTTCAACTGTAACAAGGAGAAAATAAAATGAATGAGCATGTTTGTTACCGAATCTTCAGCAGTTCATTTGCAAGTGCTGTTGTGCATTTTTTACTTTCAAATAGCAGTAGACTTATAGCAATAGCAGTAGACTTATATACCGCTTCATAGGGCTTTCAGCCCTCTCTAAGCGGTTTACAGAGAGTCAGCATATTGCCCCCAACAATCTGGGTCCTCATTTTACCCACCTCGGAAGGATGGAAGGCTGAGTCAACCCTGAGCCGGTGAGATTTGAACCGCTGAACTGCTGATCTAGCAGTAGCCTGCAGTGCTGCATTTAACCACTGCGCCACCTTGGCTCAACTTACAACATAAATTGGGATCAGAATTTCTGCCACTGAGAGATGTGATTGTAAAGTGAATCCATACTGCTTAGTGACAGCAACCTTGTAATCCCAGTTGCCATCCTTTACCAAATTCACAATCATTAGGCGAGGCAACTTTATGCCAGCTTTCCACAAGTCAGTTGGAGGTGTAGTGAGGGTCAGGGAACGTGTGGGGGTAAAAGGGAAGTGCAGCAAGGCTTGGGGAGGAAGAATGGAAGTTCACAAGGGAAGTGTGGCAAGATTTGGAAAGGATACGTGATGGTGTGAGAGGGTGTGCGAGGTTATGAAGGAAGCATGGCAAGGGTCAGGAAGTGTGTCCGAGGATGCCAAGGGATGCACAAGAGTATAAGGGAGGTGCAGTGAGTCTCAGGAAGAATGGGCAGGAGTGCACAAGCAGCTTGTGTGATATGAATACAGACACGATGGGAGGGTGCATGGGTGGGAGACATTTGCCCTAGTAGTTTATAAACTTCCCTGCCAATTCCTCATTGACTTTTTGGAGAAGCCATCAGGGAAAATCACAAATCATTATCATAAGGCGCTGCCACCAGGCATCAATGTCAGGGTTCCAAGTAATACATCCATAATGAAGAGAGCCCCGAGGTAGGTCAATTAACTCAGAATAGTTTTATCAGATATATCATATTGGCACAGGCTGGTGAAAAACGACTCTGAATATTCTCGTGGTTTTTCCCTAATTAAAAGTAAAAGTTTTCTCCCTTCACCAAACAACCAGTCACATGGTTCCATCAGGATGCTGCAGGGTTGACAATAAGTATGAGCCAGAGGTTAATCGTTCAGATTGCAATCATTTGACAGTGAGGTCCTGGAAGGGCTGAAATTCCCAGGCATAACCACCATTCATTCAGTCCCATCGTAACTTTGTACAGTTGATCAATAAACTGTGTTGAGGACTACTAGTTATTTCATGCCCATAAGAGAGAGAGAGAGATGTTATTCCTTACTTTCTTCCATTCTTTTTCTATCGCTCAATTATTCTGGTCAAATAGCAACAAAGAAGGCTGCCTTAGGCCAAGTTAAATCAAGGTTTCCACTATTGACACTCGTATATAGCAGCTTTCCAATATTTCTAAGGAAGTTTTTTTTTTTCTGGAAAATTCCTGGACTTAAACAATGCTATTTTTAAAGTTATTTCATTTTTTTTAAATTCAAAGCTTATACTCTACTATGACATAACAGTCTTTTCTCAAAAAAAGTTTTTATTTTTCCTCATCAGACAAAGAAAGCCACAGTTTAGTATATATTAATCTATTTTCTCCACTAATGAAGATATTTATAATAAAATTTATAATGAAAATTTAAAAATATTAAACTAATTGATGAAGCCAGTCAAAAATAACAAAGCCTACACCATAGACTAAGATTAAGGCTTTCAGAATGCTATCACCCAGATTTCTGAGAGAACTTCATTCTAGAAGGAGGGTCTGTGACAGAAAAGGCACATTTTGGGTCAGGGGTGATAAATTTTGACTTACCTATTACACCAAATATGATGTAATATTTGGCTTACAGCATAGTAGACCAAAATCCATTGGATTGGCAAGGTGGGGAAAGGGTTTCCTAGCAATGAATATTTATCACAGAAGCTTTTAAGCTTTCACATTTGGAAGTATGTGCTGTAAAGAGAAGTATTTATTCTACCTCCAGGCATAAAGTGAAGGCACTTTCTGATATCTGAGCTCAGTACTGCAAAACAAGGGTCTGCTCTGACCTAACAATAGCCCTAGGGTGATTCAAAGATAAAGTCACTTCTTAGCTTCCATCTCTCATTTGCCCAGGGCATCCAATTTCTTATGCAGCTGAGTGAAGCAGCAACTCAAAGGCTTAGAAAATCAGGGCAGTTCTCTTTAAATAGAACAATACCAAAGAAGAACCAAACACTTTAAGAACCAAACAATACCGAAGAAGAACCAAACACAATTCTATATTTGATGAAAAGAAATATATTTTGATTCCTCTCCCCAGGTCACTTTAAGGCAGAGACTTACATAAATAAAATATTTTCTGTGACTTTCTGAAGTTTATACCCTTATCATTCTTGACAACCTTTCCCCAGAAGGAAGACTGGAGACAGAATCAAAATTTAAGCTAACTTGTTTGATTCAGGGAGCACTTCTTCAAGAGAGGCCATTTTTAAAGAGAATGGAATTGTTCCCTCCTTCATAGAAATGGAAGCAATTTATCCAGTAACTGACTGAAATCTCTCAAAATACCCAGCTTTTGGGCTCATCACTTGCTCTCTCAGCCCTAGAAAGGAAGCTATGGCAAACTATTTCAAAAATCGTGCCAGGAAAACTGCAGGGTCTTGCCCTAGCAGTCATCATGATTTGCATACTTGCAAATATATGTACAGCATATACTTACATGTACATTCTTACTCCAATCTAATTGGATGGCATCATCTTTAAGAAAACTGCTTAAATGGAGAAATTGAAATGCCAAAGAAAATAGATTCCATGATGACAAACTAAACTGTTTTTCTGGTCTTTTACCTTCTAGAATATTCTAAATATACCTATGAAACAAAAAAGCATAAAGCACTGTTAATTTTGTCCTACACACAATACAAGTAACTCCGGCAGTCCTTGGATGAAACCAATTATCTGGATTCCTTTCAGTCTGGATTCAGGCCTGGCTACAGCACAGAAACTGCTTTGGTCGCGCTGATCAATGATCTCTGGAGAGCCAGGGATAGGGGCCATGCCTCTATCCTAGTGCTCCTTGACCTCTCAGTAGCCTTCAATACCATTGACCATGATATCCTTCTGCGGCAGTTGCGGGAGGTGGGAGTGGGAGGCACCGTTCTTCGGTGGTTCTCCTCCTACCTCTCGGACAGGTCGCAGTCGGTGTTGGTCAGAGGGCAGAGATCGACCTGTAGGCCCCTCAACTATGGGGGTCCTGTCCCCCCTCCTATTTAACATCTACATGAAGCCACTGGGTGAGATCATACGTCAGCACGGGATAAAATACCATTAATATGCGGACGATACACAGATGTATCTGTCCACCCCATGCCAACTCAGTGAAGCGGTTGAAGTGATGTGTCAGTGCCTGGAGGCTGTCAGGGTCTAGATGGGAATGAACAAGCTTGCACTCAATCCCGACAAGACTGAGTGGCTATTGATGCTCCCTCCCAAATATTGGCTATGTACTCCATCTCTCAGGCTGGGGGGTGAAATTATATGCCCCTCAGAAAGGGTTCGCAATTTGGGAGTCCTCCTGGACCCGCAGCTGACTTTAAAACATCATCTGTCAGCTGTGACCAGGGGGGCATTTGCCCAGGTTCGCCTGGTGCACCAATTGCAACCCTATCTGGACTGGGAGGCCCTTTGAATAGTCACTCACGCCCTTGTGACCTCAAGACTGGACTACTGTAATGCGCTCTACATGGGGCTACCCTTAAAGGGTATTCGGAGACTTCAGCTTGTCCAGAATGCAGCCGCGTGAGCAATTGTGGGTGCACCTCGGTACACCCATGTGACACCTATCCTCCGCGAGCTGCACTAGCTGCCTATTGGGCTCCGGACACGCTTCAAGGTGCTAGTTGTTAGTTTTAAAGCCCTACATGATATCGGTCCTGGGTACTTGAGAGACCGCCTCCTGCCAATGACCTCCCTAAGACCGATCAGATCCCACAGATTAGGCCTCCTCCAAATTCCATCTGCCAGCCAGTGCCAACTGGCAACTCCCCAGAGGAGGGCCTTCTCTGTGGCTGCTCCGGCCCTCTGGAACGATCTCCCCATGGAGATCCAGACCCTCACCACCCTCCAGGCTTTCCGCAAAGCCACTAAGACCTGGTTGTTCCGGCAGGCCTGGGGCTGATGAATTTCCAGCCCCACTTGAAATGTTGCGACTGTTGTTGTTTTTAATCTGTCTGTCTTTTGTCCTATTTGTATCCCCTTTCCCCCTTGGTTGTTAGCCGCCCTGAGTCCCTCGAGAATAGGGCGTCATACAAATTGAATAAACTACAACTAAACTACAAGTACTAGTGAAATACTATGCTGTTATTTTAATAAATTCATTATCATTATCTGAATAGCTAAAGGACAAATTTCATGTCATAAAGTAAGGAGAAAGAAAAAAATCAAGCTGAATTCATAATTTGTATGCACCGTGAAGTAAAAAATATTTTTGGCGTAAAGTAGTAAAATCAATGCTTATGATATATCAAAACCAGTTCTAATAAATCTTAAAATAAATATCTCCTCTTGTTTTGATAGTCTGAAGGCTGAGGATTGTTGCACTGTCTTTGTGAAACTGTCTTCTGCTTCAAAAGCCATTAATGTGGCTTCTGCATCACAAAAAAGAACAATTGTAATAAGACAATATGTTAATTTTCTATGTGACAATCTTGCTATTAGCCCAAAATAAAAGAAAAATAAGTTCCCACAGCCTTTTTTGAAGAAATAAGAATTGTAGTCCAACACATCTACAATAAGTGCACCTAGGAAGGTTTGAATTAGCATATTAAATAGCTCTGACTTTCAAAATAAGAAGCTTATTGAATTACTTTACTTCAAAGTAATTTGTCAATTTTGTAAATAGGATAGTAATAAAGTGGAAACAATGTATAAAAGCATATGTCAGAATAAATATAGTGGTTCTTAATGTGACACAAGTTGGTTAATTCAGGGACGTGCAGTCACTAGAGGCAAGGGAGGCGGAGCCTCACCAGTCTCCTCAGGAAATAGAAAGAAATTTAATATTTTTTTTAAATAATTAAAGCCAAGATAGTTGCTACCAGATTCCAAGTCACAGTGGCTTGGTGTCTGCTTAGTGTTAACCAAAGCAGGAGGCGAGAGAACTCGGGGCCTCTTTTTCATAAGGAATTTTTCGCCTTCTAAAAGTTAAGAAAGAGTTAAAAGGCAAAAAAGTTCAGATGCAAAAGAGGCACTAATTCTCCCGCCTCCTGATTTGGAAGCAGTGAATCATGTCTTCTTGAGCACGCTTATGTTGGGCGGGTTATTTCGGAGGGCGTGCTTCAGAGGAGAGAGGAGGGAGGGAGAGGGAGGAGGCTCGTTCTTTACTGCAGATCTGGGCGCTTGGCGGCTCCCGCAATGCAAAGTGCCCCGCCACTGCCACCCGCCAGCTGCCCCGGTCTGCTTCTCCAGGCTCCTCCGGGCAAAGGAGGGGCGGCGGCAGCAGTTGCTTTAAGCGCTGCCTTGTCTCACAGCCGGGGCCGCTCCGGGCCACCGGCCGCTGGCACACACTCCTGCGAGAGCCTCTGCGTAGTGCCGGGAGTCCGCGGAGAAGCTTCGCTTCACTTCTCACCCAGCCTTCTCCCAGAGGCGATCCGGGACTTCCAGCGGCGGAGCCTGGAGAAGCAGGCCGGGGCATTGGGGTCGGCGGGGCACTTTGCATCGCGGGAGCCGCCAAGCGCCTTTGCTGCAGACCCGGGCGCTTGACTGCTCCCACGATGCAAATTCCCCCCCCAGCCAAGGCCGACCGCTGCCTGCTTCACAAAAGGATGCCCAGCTGAGCCTCACCAGGTATAAACCTCACCGCACATCACTGGATTAATTATATCCTAAATGTAACAATGAAATTATTAACACTATTTCAAGTATATTTTTTTCAGAAACTATGCTAATATAAGGGATAACTTGGCAGAACATGCTATTTATTACAAATTTACTGCTATATTGAGTATATAAAGTTAGTTTCCATGCAATTACTGTATATTGTACATTGAAGTTTTCCTGAAATACGTTTTGAGTAGAATTTTACTAAAATTTATTTTGTTACTGAAAATAGTTTTGTAAACACAATCAAAACAGTAAAAAAGTTTGTATTTTTTAAAATGTTATATTTATTAACACTGTGACACATGCATTAGTACATAATTTTCCACACAAGGCTCTCTAAAATTTAAAGAGAAAAGCATTTCTTTACCTTGCAAAACATAATAAAATGTCCCACACACATTTCTTTACCTGTTCAATACTACATAGTGTAAATATTGTCTAGCAAGAACCAACACATAATCGTATTGATGAATTGGGCAGTCCAGGGATATTTTGGTTCCTATATGAAAGCAAAGGGTACAGGATATAAACCTGACGTTTTAGCCTCCTCAGTCATATAGGCCTGTAAAGGGAAGAAATGTGGGCTTCCTGCTCCCTTGTGAATAAACCAATGATTGTTCAATGAACAACTCTGTATTTGAAACAATTATAGACTTATCTTTTCTGATGTGAAATCAGCTATATGAAATGTAATCAGTACCAAAGCATGGAGCTGAAACTATTGTACCAGAAAATATAAATCTCCATGGCAATATTTGCAGTTTTAAAACCACATTTACTTTTCAAGTGTGCATTATATTTAAATTAATCTTCCATGATGTGAGAAGAATCTTTGCAAACAAAAGAAAGCCTGCGTATGCATATAAAGGAAAAGATTAGAAGATTCACTCATAGAATATTATCAGACATGTAGAGAATCCATTTTTTTTCCTCTTCTTATATTATCAAGGAAAAATTATGTGTGTAACATGATTCACTGTTATTTATTTTTCTGTTACTAAGTGCATCAAAGTAATCGGACTTATCTCGTTGTAATGCTATTAAAATGGTGATAAGAGCTGAGGATATATTGCCATTTTCAAATTCCTTCGGGTTTTTTTTTAATGTATCAGACAGCCTTTTTTTATAAATGAATTAATCCTTGTGGTACACTATAAACTCATAAGATTCTCTCCTGAACACTGAAATGAATCAATAAAATAAAAAGAGAAAGTTCAGGACATACAGGTGAAACTCGAAAAATTAGAATATCGTGCAAAAGTCCATTTATTTCAGTAATCCAACTTAAAAGGTGAAACTAATATAATGAGATAGACTCATTATATGGAAAACAAGATAGTTCAAGCCGTTATTTGTCATAATTGTGATGATTATGATTATGGTTTACAGCTCAAGAAAACCACAAATCCACAATCTCAGAAAATTAGAATATTGTGAAAAGGTGCAATATTCTAGGCTCAAAGTGTCCCACTCTAATCAGCTAATTAAGCCATAACACCTGCTAAGGGTTTCTGAGCCTTTAAATGGTCTCTCAGTCTGGTTCAGTAGGAATCACAATCATGGGAAAGACTGCTGACCTGACAGTTGTGCAGAAAACCATTATTGGCACCCTCCATAAGGAAGGAAAGCTTCAAAAGGTAATTGCAAAAGAAGTTGGATGTTCCCAAAGTGCTGTATCAAAACACATTAATAGAAAGTTATGTGGAAGTGAAAAGTGTGGAAGAAAAAGGTGCACAAGCAGCAGGGATGACTGCAGCCTGGAAAGGATTGTCAGGAAAAGCCATTCAAAAGTGTTGGGGACTTTCACAAGGAGTGGACTGAGGCTGGATTCAGTGCATCAAGAGCCACCACACACAGACGGATCCTGGACATGGGCTTCAAATGTCGTATTCCTCTTGTCAAACTGCTCATGAACAACAAACAACGTCAGAAACGTCTTACTTGGGCTAAAGAAAAACAGACCTGGTCTGTTGCTCGGTGGTCCAAAGTCCTTTTTTTTTAAATAAAATTTTTATTTTCAAACAAACATAAACATGCAAAACAAACATAAAAAACTCTTCAACTACATACAGTGTGTTGATTGGTTACAAAATCTTTCTCCATCCCTTCATAGTCATCACTTGAACTTTATCAAAAATCACTTATTGTCAATCAAATATCTTTGTATACATTATTATTGTACTTCAGGTATTATAAATATGTATCCATTATGATGATTCATTATATCATCTTCAATATATCCAATAATAAACAATTTTTTGTATTCTATTCTAAATCCTTCTATTATTTTAGCATCAATAACTTTCTCTAATAATTTTCAATTCCATGTTTTTCCATTATAAGTATCATCAATCTAATATGCATTTATACAAATTGTTATAATTGTTAAACTTCCATTAAGCATAGCTATTATTACATTCTTTTTATATAGGCATATTAAATTTGAAGTAAATTTATATTATAGTATTTTATTACATCATCCTGAAATCATCCAATTATATTACATCTTTAAATTCTCTTCTATATAGAATTATTTATGTTTATAAAAAGGCCTTTCAATATCATCTCCATCATCCTCACTTACAGTTTATATCAAATTTTATATTATCAATCTAGTATATATAAATGCTTTATCATTATTGATCATTTATTTGACTATAGCTTTATACATAATACTAAAAGTTTAACTACATTTAACTACATTTTATTGTGAAATTTCATTTCATCATCCTGTATCCTTCCAGAAATAGTGCAGTCCAATATCTCTTGCCATTTGTAGAATCTATATTCTAAGTGTTTTCTTGATAAGTCTTATGTGGACTTCTCTTGACAACTTGTTAATTATCTTAAAAGAATTCAAAACCCTCCATCTGTTCTTTTCATCTGATTGACTTTTGTTAACACTGGTGCTTCTGCCAAAATTACTCTCATTGTGTCTGCCAAATTTTCTCCCCATCTTCATCTATGTTTTGACATCTGAGATAGAGTTCCAGTTCATCGATCTCTCCTTTCCTAATCCGCACTTATCATTTCCTTCCACACTCAATTTGCTGTCAATGTCAACAATTTTCTTATCACTTTCATATGTCTATATAATTTTTTGAACTCTGTCCTCAAATTTCATCATTGTTTTATAAGTATTCTCAACTCTTCCCTCTGTACTTTCTGTATTTTGATATTTTGTATTTTGATCTATAAATTTAAGGCTCTCTGTAGTTATTAAGAATTTTTGAATTTCTAGCATAATTTTTTGCAATGTTAGTTCCTTTTCTTCTTCATATAGTGCCATTTTTCCAAGTTATAGACACTGCCACTAAAACATCCAAGGCCTTTGCTAGGTTTCAAACAAATTCAGTGAAGTTTTTTCCGCTGACCCTTTCAGTAAACCAAGCCGATAGCTTTGTAATATCAGATGTTGCCAAGCTCTAGACACTAGATGGCAGTGTTATATCT